>NC_134091.1:63344888-63655087 GCF_000715075.1 Nicotiana tabacum | reverse complement strand
ATGTGAACTGTGTGCCCCGATCAGAAATAATGGACATCGACACACCGTGAAGGCGAACAATCTCACGGATATAAATCTTAACCAGCTACTCTGAAGAATAGGTAGTCACAACCGGAATGAAATGTGTGGACTAAGTCAACCGGTTCACAATCACCTAAATAGCATCGAATTTCTTCAAAGTTTGTGGGAGCCCGAAAACAAAGTCCATAATGACATGCTCCCATTTCCACTCGGGAATCTCAAGTCTGTGAAGCAAAACGCCCCGCCTCTGATGCTCGTTCTTCACTTGCTGATAGTTCAAGCACCGAGCCGCATACTCCACTATATCTTTCTTCATTCTCATCCATCAATAGTGTTGCCTCAAGTCCTGATACATCTTGGCATCACCCGGATGAATGGAATACCACAAACTGTGGGCCTCCTCAAGAATCAACTCACGTAACCCATCCACATTGGGCACACAAATTTGACCCTGCATCCGCAACACCGCATCATCTCCAATAGAAACTTCCTTGGCACCACCGTGTTGTACCATGTCCTTAAGGACAAGAAAATGGGGGTCGTCATACTTACGCTCTCTGATGCGCTCATATAAAGAAGACCGAGAAACCACGCAAAGCTAGAACCCGACTAGGCTCCGAAATATCTAACCTCACGAACTGATTGGCCAAAGCCTGAATATCTGATGCTAGCGGTCTCTCATCAACAGGAATATATGCCAGGCTACCCATACTCACAGCCTTTCTACTCAAGGCATCGGCCACCACATTGGGCGTCCCGCGATGATACAAATGGTGATATCATAGTCTTTTAACAACTCCAACCATTTTCGTTGCCTCAAATTTAGATCCTTCTTCTTAAACAAGTGTTGTAGACTCTGATGATCTGTAAATACCTCATAAGACACACCATAGAGATAATGCCTCCAAATCTTCAATGCATGAATAATGGCTGCCAACTCTAAATCATGAATGGGGTAGTTCTTCTCATGGTGATTCAACTGCTGTAAAGCATAATCAATCACCCTATCCTCATGCATCAAGACACACCCAATACATATCCGAGAAGCATCACAATACATTATATATGAATCCAATGCTGAAGGTAAAACTAAAACTGGAGTTGTAGTCAAGGCAGTCTTGAGCTTCTGAAAGCTCTCCTTACACTCATCAGACCACCTGAATGGGGCACCCTTCTGGGTCAATCTAGTCAAAGGTGCAGCAATAGATGAGAAACCCTCCACAAAATAGCGATAATATCTGGCCAAGCCGAGAAAACTCCGAATCTCAATAGCTGAAGACGGTTTGGGCCAACTCTAAATTGCCTTAATCTTCTTCGAATCTACCTTGATCCCCTCACTACACACCACATGCCCCAAGAATGCCACAGAATCAAGCCAGAACTCACACTTAGAGAATTTAGCATAAAGCTTCTTCTCCCTCAATGTCTGTAGTACATTCCTCAGATGATGCGCATGTTCATCCTGGCTGCATGAGTACATCGGTATATCATCAATAAATACTATGACAAAAGAATGAAGATATGGCTGGAATACACTGTTCATCAGATGCATAAATGATGTTGGGGCATTGGTCAGCCCAAAAGACATCACAAGGAACTCGTAGTGGCCATAGCGGGTCCTGAATGCCGTCTTAACCTCCTCAGTCACACCTACGGATCCACTTTTGCAGAAATTCCTTCGCTTCTAAGAAAATTCATTAATATTGCCAAATCCCGCTTCTGCTGTCCAAGACCCGCACCTGCGGGACCGCATCTGCATATCTCCTCTACTTCTACGACCCTAGCTTCCCCTTGACCAAAATTCGCATTTGTGGCAGCTTCTTCGCACTTGGAGGCTCGCAGATGCAGAAACTACCTCGCACATGTGGCCACTGCCCGGCCTAGCCAAACCCTGCATCTGCGCCTTCTTAGCCGCTTTTGTGGCTCCGCACCTGTGGCCAATTCCTCGCAGGTGCGGTTACACCGGAATTGAACCCAATAGATTTTCTCCAAGTCCAAACTTCATTCCGATTTCAATTGGAATCACACCCGAGTCCCCCGGAACCCTATCCAAACATACCAACACGTCCTAAAACATGATAAAAACTTAGTTGAAGCCTCAAATCACATCAAAAAACATCAAAAACACGAATCACGTCCCAATTCAAGCCTATTGAAACTAATAGATTTCCAACCTTTAAAACCAATGTCGAAACCTATCAAACCAACTCTGATTGAGCTTAAATTTTACACACAAGTCATAATGACACAACAGACCTACCCTAACTCCTGAAACCAAAATACGAGCCTGGTATCAACAAAGTCAACTCTCGGTCAAACTTCGCAACCTTATAAACCTTCAACTTTCCAACTTTCGCCAATTCAAGCCAAAACGACCTGCGGATCTCTAAATCAATATCCAGGACATACTCTTAAGTCTACAATCACCATACGAAGCTATCAGGGCCATCAAAACTCTATGCTAGAGTCATTTACCCATAAGTCATCATCCAGTCAACTCTTTCAACTTGAGCTTCCAACCTTGGGACCAAGTATCCCAATTCATTTTGAAACACTCCCGGAACCAAACCAACTACCCCGGCAAGTCACATAACTACAAATAAACATATAATAAGAAATAAATGGGGGAACAGGGCTACAATACTCAAAACAATCGGCTGGGTCATTACAACACCTGAACAAAAGGGTTGGGAAGTCGGGATTTGATCTCATTAGGAGGCGATTTGGAGAGGGGATTTTCACCTACAATCATTGAGTAAGTGATTTTGATCAATTTCCAACTATATTACATGATTATATATGAGATTTAACATCAAATTTATGAGAATCAAAGAGAAATTTTGGAAAATTGTATCTATATTTTGAAAAATAAAAATTTGGGATTTGAGAGTCGAATTGACTCGGATTTGAAAACAAAAATATATATGGACTCGTGGGATTATGGGTAGTCGGGATCTATCCTTGGACCTAGGTTTTGATCGGGTAAGGTCGGGGTTGACTTTTATTGACTTTTGAGAAATTGTGTAAAGATCATAGCTTTATTAATCGCAATTGGTTTCTCTTGTATTGTTTGATGATATTAAGGAGTTTTGGTTAGATTTAAACCATGCATAGGCGAACCTTCAGGGAAAAGTTATTTTTGAGTATTGATTTGGCCTAGTTGAGGTAAGTATCTTGCCTAACTTTGTATGTGTGGAAAACTATCCCTTAGGATTTGGGTTGTTTGTACTATTCGAATTATGTAGAAGACATGTACATGGGGTGACGAGTGTGTACACGGGCTTATATGTGGTATTTGACCGGTTTAGACTTTTAGGTTACTTTTAATACTTAATTGAAGTTATTATTATTTGTTCTATCTTTAGTTGTCAATTTCATTCTTACATTCCTTAATTGAAGTTATTATTATATGTACTAGTTTCTATTGTTAATGTTACACTTATATGCATTTATTTGTAGTTGTTGTTACATGCTATTCTCTCCATTGTTGAATTATTCTCATGCATTTAGTCGTAGTTGCTATTTCGTGCTATCTCTTTCATTGTTAAGCTTCTGTTATGTACTTGAATTGGAAGTCGTCATTTCATGAAAACACCTTCATTGTTGGGTTATTGAAGTTGTATTTGTGAAATCTATTAACACATTGTGGTTGGGGTTGTTGATTATTGGGATACCTTTCTCTTGTTGAGTTGTTTCTCATTTATTTTGTTATTTTTGAAATTCTTGTACATATTGTGGTTGAGCCGTGGGTTATGTATTGTTGTACATTAGTATTGTTGCTTTTGAAAATATTGTGGCATATGGGCACGTGTAGTGCGAGTTGATTATTGTGATATGATATTGATGCGCATGCGGCGGTAAAAGGATAGGGGTTGGCGTGCATGCGGCGAGATAAGGTGAGATTTATACGCGTGTTGCTAGTAAGGGTATTACTTGAAGCCACACAGTGAGATAAGGGGGCTAAAGCGCGTGTAGTTATTTCGAGAAAAATATTTTTAAAAATATAAATACAAGGCTCACGCGGCGATATAAGGAAAATTGTGATTATGACTTGTGAAATGTGAAAGTGAGGTGTAGGACCTCAGTTGTGATTCTTGTTGTACATTCTATGTGAAAAGACTTGTTGATTTGAATGTGTTATTGTCTTTCCTTCACTTGTTGTTACTTGAACTTTTATGGTACTTGATCACTTGTTGTTCCTATCATATGTTCACTCTGGTTGTCCTTTATTGCTCTAATTTTTGTTGTTAGCATTATATCATCGTACTGTTTTGTTTCCACCTACTTCTTTACTTTCTGTTGTTAGATTATGTTATACTTTATTCAGTTTTCTTTGTCTTGCAGGTGTCTTGACCTTAAATGAATATATCTTTTAAAAACTTATTCTACTTTTTTTTTCCTTCTAGCCTGCTCTCTCAGGATTCAACTATTAGTTCACGGCCACAAAGTTTGCTTCACAATGAAGCTAACAACTTGTTTGGATTGTTGTTACAGGTCGTTTCATAATGTATCGTATTGTATTATACTACATTGCATTGTATTGTTTGATGAATACAACGTTTTAATAGATTGTATCATTTGTTGTCGTTTCATGATGTCACGCACGAACAATATGAAGAATAAACTTGCAAAATTACTAAGAAAAAATAGGATACAAAGTAAAATTATTATATAAAAAAGTAGGGTAAAAGATAAAATATAATTATGTAATTATAAGGAAGGGCAAGATGAGAGAAAAAAAGCAAGGAAACAACGCCACCACACCAAATCTGTCGTTTCATAAAGTAGCACTTTTCGTCGTTACGTAACGATGAATTTAACAATACAATACAATAAAATTTAAGTAACAATCAAAACAAACATTGTATTTAAAGTAACAATACGATACAATACAATAGATAATAACCAAACAAAATGTAAGGGGGTTACTAAAATGGGTCCTTTTACAACAACCACGTGTAACTATTTTTGTAGGCTATAATGTAAATGCCCGAGCAAAAATGGGCAACTTGAGGTTAGTTGTGAACTTGTGATTACTAATGTAATTTTTTTTGTTAATAAACACACAGTTATAATCACAGCCAGTGAAAATATAATATTTATTGGAATAAATTGCAAGCATGAAACTCCAACCTACAAGTATTGATCATATTCTTTAGAATAGTTTGAAAGTTGCCCTTTATTTTTGGAGAAAATGGAGTTCAAGAACAATACACATGAAGTGTTAAAAGAAACAACGGACAAAGAAGATAAATAAAATTAATACTTTATCATTTGTTTTTGGCATGGCAATGATCATAGTTTTTCCAGTAAGATAATTTTTTTTTATTAAGTGTGCATAATATTTCCCTACAATTTCTCTATTTACTTTCAATTATTTTCTCATTAATTTATTTTAATTTGGTTTTGAATTCTTAAAGATTGTTTATTTATGAAAAATATTTGGTTTTCTGAATTTGTGTTCTATTTAATTGATGTTAAACTTCATGACATTAAATTAGATGTGATTCGACTCTCTTAACTAATGATAAGGGCATATTTGGGACAAAGTTTTAACTATGAGAGAAAATTTGTTCTATTTTTTATAGTTGAGGGGCACATATGAGTCGGTCGACTAACAATGTGGTTCAATTTTGGGATATTCCATGAGATTATAATTCTGGAATATCCAATGGGATTAGCCTATTACACATTTTATATGGGATAACTAATACCAGTATTTGGTATAAAATTTATACTAGTATACTCATTTAACATTTCTATAACAAACGACGCCGAAGCACATATTTAAGAACAAATTCAAATTCAAATGAAGGTGAAAGTTATCTATTTTCCATAATTGAGGGGTATTTTTTGCCGTTTGAATTATTTTCTCCATAGAAGACGTTGAAACTTAAAGATAAAATGAATAGGGTGCAAAGTGCAAAATGACACACACTAGGGCGGAAAGTGCAAAGGAAGCAGCCCATTTGTGGAGCGCCAAGAAGCCATTTTGAACTTATGAGAAAGCCTTTCTCTCACCTAAGCGCTCTCTCTCTCTCTCTCTCTCTCTCTCTCTCTTCACAGTGGTGTTCATGGATCCACAGATTCGTCACCATTTTCATAAACTAAACACTATCTAAATTTTCATCTCTCTCTCTCTCTCTCTGTTCCTATATATATGGATATGTACGGATATGTACCGATATTTCTATCAGCGAATTGTGCACTACTGTAGCGAACAAATTGGAGAGAAATGCAAGTCGCAATTGATCAATGGAAAGTGAGACGGCGAACCTTCTAGAACGCCAACCAGCAGTAACAGGGAGTAAGACCATTTCCATTCATCCGTCAGAATCCGCCAACGTCAGCCGTTCGTTGACAACAGCGACGCCGTCGTCTTCCTCATCTTCTCAGTCGGATTTAATCCGTCACATTCAAGCCATCAAACGCCCTCGTCCGCTCGGTAACTATTTCTCAGTGCTGCTACTACTTTTTAGGGCTTCTTTTGGTGATAATTATCTTTTCTAATGTTTTGGCTGTTTTAGGGCTTTATATCTCTATAGTGTATGTAAGCTTCTAGGGTTTCTGGTGACATCTCCTATCAATTTTTGGTAATTTTGTAGTATTGAGAGTAGTGGAGCTAGGTTAAACGAAGGAAAAAATATACTGTGCAAATAGGGCAAAAACAATATTTTTTTGGGGTAAAAAATAAAGCTGTTGAATCGCTTAGACCTAAGAGAAAATTCTAGTGTGGTGGCAAAGGGAGTTCAAAAGTTGCCACTTTTGAATCCCCTTGTATAAAATTCTTGGCTCTCGTATTTTCTATTTTATTAATTTGCACGGTCTTAGGCTTTTTTGTTTCTCTTTTGATAAACCTCATACTGGCTGCTTGTCGTCCTGATGCATATGCATTTTCATCTCTTTCTAAATGTTTCACTTGAAAGTCGAACCCTCACCTAATGAACATGCTAGAAACTGAAAAGCAATGGTGCTTTTTCGCTGGCACTTATTTGCTAATGATTGGCATCATAGTCATTATTTCCATTAAACTACCACATATATTGTTATATTGATTACTTCTGCTTTCACCTTATTTTATCACTATAAATTTCACTATCCTCCCAGCAACGATTTGATCATCTTGCAGTTACCTTTTCTGACCATACTTAAGTTCTCCTTTCCCATTTTAAATGCATCTGTTTCAAGTTTGATTTTTTTTTTTTTGGAAATTGCTTTCTGTTAAGATAAAGTTGGGCTTCCAAGAGCTTTTCTCTTTTCTTTTATGTTTTGCTTTGTCTTATTTTGTTTTTTTCCTTTCTCCCAAAATTTTGGAGCTTGGCCATTCTGATTCACCACTCAAAGACAACTTTAAAAGCCAAGAGATCTAACATAAGAATTCTTTAGGTACAATGCAGTCAAATGTTCTTATGCCAAGGAGATCGGTAGCTCCTCAGCGGGGAGCTTCAAAAGGCTCTACTTTGAATACAGATTGTGCACTTGATACAAAGAAGACCCAAGATGAGATTTCTCTGAGTCACAGACTAATGGAATGTATTTCACAACCAAAGAACATTGGCTCTGTTACTGTAGAAGATCAAGAGGATGCGTCTATGCCACCTTCGGAATATGGTTCCACTGTGGATGCACATGAAGAGAATTATAATTCTTTCAACAGTTTGAGAGATCAACCAAGATCCTTTGCTGGTCGTAGAAGCAACATCACAGCTGCTTCGTCGGTTACAGAGTGTGAACATGTTTTATTGGCTGAAGGGCAGAAGAGGGTCCATTTTGCTGCTGATAGCACTTCCAAGTTGCAGGGTAATGATAGTATGCTTCATTTATGAACTCCTCTAACTTCACTGCATATGACCATCTTTTCTATTAGACATATCTTGAGCTTTTGCATATTTCATCGACTGAATAATCTGTGTGTCTTACTGGCTAACCTACTGTGAACTAGGTCAGTTTAGTAGTTTGCAGATTATAGTACATACTACATATGCTTTATGCAGGTGTCAATGACCAAACAGTCACTAGAACAGAGCTTGTTATCTCATGTGAATTCACTTACATTGGCAGAAATGGATTGGGATGTAGGCAATCAGATGGAGGCTGTGACTGCTGCTAGCCAAGTCTTGAGAGATCAAAATATCCAAAGCACAGATGTGGATGGTAACGGGAATTCTTCTCTATTGGCAAATAGAACATTAGGAGTTGCAGATCAGATTCACCAATTCAGGAACTTCTTACGGAATGATTTGAGCCATCCTATGACTCAAGCTTCAGTCGTTGGGTCATCCTGCACAACGACTACATTGATAAACTCCACATCTGCTCCCATGCTAAACTCAACAACCTATTGTTCACAACCTCATCTAACGAGCAACTCTATGGAGTCACTGGGGGAACCTAAACTTAAATCCGAACATCGAATGCAGCCGTCATGTCCTTTTCCAAAGCATGAAAACAAATTTTCAGTTGATCAGACAGATGTGGCAGTACCTAGTTCTACCATTGGAACTGATTCAGAATTTAAGAGACATAATCTGGCTGAAGGGCAAAAGAGTAGTATGCCGATTACAGGTGACATGCCTAAAGATACTTCCCCTCTTGAAGATAACTCAGCCAAAGAATGTGTCACCGATATACAATTAGAAGCTCCCTTGTCAAAGGTTTCATCTTCCAACGTGAAGTTGGAACCTTCTAAGTCTAAAAAGGAAGAAAAAAGCATAGGCAGTAAGGCGCCATCTTCTTCTCGTAAAAAAAGTTATGATCCTGATACATTTTTCAAAGTTAATGGAAAGCATTACCAAAGGCTTGGAAAGATAGGTAGTGGTGGAAGTAGTGAGGTCCACAAAGTCATTGCATCAGATTGCTCAATTTATGCGTTGAAGAAAATCAAGCTTAAAGGTCGTGACTATGCTACTTCATATGGGTTTTGTCAGGAAATTGAGTATTTAAAGAGACTGAAGGGGAAGAACAACATTATTCAACTAATTGACTATGAGGTTTGTACTTTGCATAGCATTTAAGATTTCTTTCGAAAATGACAAGTTTACTGGGGTTGAACTCTGGCTTATGTTCTAGTTGAAAAGATCAGGGAAACAAAATCAAAACTAGGTTGTTATTTCATGGGTGAAAATTGAAAACATTCTGTGGCCAACAGGAGGGCGATGGTAGTTGCTCATCAGTGAACATGCTGACAGAATAGTAACAGCAGTTGGATTTTCCTAGGATTACCTCTAGCCTCTAGGAAAAGCTGCGTAAGTTAAAAATGCTTAAAAAGTAAACAACAACAACTACCCCTCAATCCCAACTACCGAGGGCCACTATATGAACTCTCACTATCCATGTCACTCACTCAGACTCGTCTCAATCTGATACTAATCAATAACTTAGGCTTTCTAACACTAGAAGTTCTCTACATTTTCTACTACTGCAGTATGAACTCTAACGAGATTAAAGACTCCTAATGGATATTTGATCTAACATAAGAGTATCTACATGACTAAGCTTTAATCCCAACTAATTGGTATCCCCACTAAGTTTGCATGGATTCCAAGAGATTGCAGTTCTCTTAGGATAAACTCCTTCCATGTGATTTTAGGTTTATCTCACCCCCTTTTAACACCTTCAATCACCAGAGTTTCACACCTCAAACCAGTGCATTTGGAGGTGAACGTAGAACATGATCAAACCATCTCAAGCTACCTTACCTTATGCCTAAAGAAAAAAACTTCTCAAGCAACCTTCTCTCCACTCATTTGTCCTCCATGTGTGCTATTTGCACCTTCTGCCGAATGTGATCATTTCTAATCTTGTATAACTACATATTTATCTTGACATCCATATTTGTGCAACACACATCTTGTGCATATGTTGGATCTTAGAGGCCGAACATTCATTCCATATAACATTGTCGGTCTTACAAGTGTTTTGATAGTAATTGATTTTACTTTGGTAGGTATCTTCCTATCACATAACTTTACAATAGAATTTCTCCATTCCAATCATCCTATATTGACTATGTGTTACATCTTCGCCTATCATGCCATTCTCTTCGAATCTCAATCCTAGACTTCGAATTGCTTGCTCGTAGACACTACAATCCCGTCTAATCTCACCACGATTTCACTCTTCTTATATTGGCTAAACTTGCAGTGCATATATCTAGTCTCTCTGCTACTTATTCACTTACTTTTTGGAATGCTTCTCCATAGTTCAAGCTAGTCCCGTGCGTTAATTGTCTGCTAAACAGATAAAAGGAAAAAGAAAAAAGTTTTTCTTTAAGTTAAGCAGATCATCCAACATTGAACATCATCCAATAATTCTTTACCATTGGATTGATAAGGTTGCTTAGGCATTTGGGGAGTTTATTAGATTTAAAAAGAAGCTTTTAGTTTAGGGGGGGAGGGTGGCACTCTGGGAACATGTTTTTGAATTCCTTAACTTCTTAGACTAGTACTGATCAAAGTGAGAGCTAGAACATTCAAGGATGCTAATCTATATCAGTTCCCAAATAACTTATCTTCGTAGTGTTCAAGTTTCTTTTTCTCATACATCTCACTATTGGTGTACAGTCAAGAAAACTTATACAACCTCCGTTTCAATTTGTATGACACACTTTCTTTATTAGTTCGTTCCGAAAAATGATATTGGAAACAATTTAATTTTAAACTTTCATTTTACCGTTAACGAGAAGCTTTCACATATATGTTATGACTCCACAAAGCTTTAACCCTTTAAGCTTTTAAGGCCACAAGTTTTAAAAGTCTTTTTTTTCTTCTTCTTAAACTCTGTGCCAAGTCAAACTACCTCACATAAATTGAAATGGAGGGAGTAGTTAAGTTTTTTGTGCTGCTATATGAATGTCCATCAATCTGTAATTGGACATTTCCATGTTGAAACCTTGGCAGCTCCATAGGCTTATTGAAGCCTGGAGAGATGAGAACTACACAAGGATGAGAAGATAGAAAAGAGAAAGAACACTTCTTTTGAAATTATTTTATAATGAACACTAGCGCTCCTTATATAGTAATATGAGCATGACGTTTCCTAATTCCCAGGATAAAAAATATTATGACATATATCTTAATGATTCTTGACCATAATGTAACGATTAAGAAAATATTTACATAATATTCATGATGATTCTCTTGATTTTGAACTCAGAACATTCAGTCTGTAATGTAGTAGTAGCTACAGTTTAAAAAGCTGGTAGACAGATCTCCTAGTCTTGAAGAGTTAAAATCTTATGGGTTTATTAAACAATAAAACAAAAGCTGGGTTGCTTGCATTTCTTTTGAGATCACAGAATGATCGATTGTCTCCAGGTATTATTGTGTTTAAATTGCTAACTTAGCTACTCAACCTAAAGTATAGGCTTACCGAAGAGGCTAGAATTTCATGTGCCTGTATTTGGTGTTGGGGTCACTATTTCGATATCTGCATATTAGTTTTTGAGCAAATACTGACATCCGTTTTTTTGTTAGGTCACAGATAAGAGGTTACTAGATGAAGTCATGAATGGTTCGATGAGTAATAATGAAAGCAGAGTCAAAGAAGACGGATACATATACATGGTTCTCGAATATGGTGAAATTGATTTGGCTCATATGCTGTCTCAGAAATGGAAGGAACTAGATGACTCAGATTCAATTATAGATGAAAACTGGCTCCGATTTTACTGGCAGGTCATTTCCTTCTATTTTCGCCTTTTAACTGCAGTTACAAATCATTACGAAGTTGCTGCCGTGACCTAACTTTGCTTTGGATTCCTTTTCCTAAATTTAAGTTGTTCCATTATAATTCCAGGTCCTAAATTTTTCCTGTTCTGAGTCAAAGTGAATAAGTTTTACTTTTTTAGCTAACAGGTTACTTATTTCTTGTCTTATGATAAACTTGTAACCAATTCTTCTATGCCCTTGCATCTATCTTACTTCGGCATTTAATATCAATGCCTTTAGTACGTACTTTACCCCCTAAACTTGTACGCAAATTCTTTTACAAATCGTTTCTTTGTGGACATCCTTTTACACAACCCCAACTTGTGAAAAGTGGAACTATTGCTCCCCTAAAACCACATATGGCATGCGCATGGAGAAGAAAACAATCAAGATAACAGCGGAAACCTTCTCTCGGCATTATTTTAGTGCTACGTGTTTAAGACGTATATTTTCCTTAATTCCCTTTCCTTCCCCCATTTTTTACTTGTGAATTTGATGATTTTCTGAGTTTATTTGATGAAAATTTTTACCTTCCAGAAACTTATGAAAAATTTTCGAGGAAATTCTCTTTCTTTGAATCCCCAGACTCCCTCTATCGATATTTTGGGTCTCTTCCAACATTGGTTATGATTATTCTAGTACTGAAACAGAGGGGCAAATACTAGTCGGAGAAGGGCGGCAAGGAAGGAAGATGATGCTACAGAACAGTCTCTTCTTCATCACTACTAAATAAACCCTAATAATCTCACATAAGTTTCCTTGAAGAGAAAGCATCATCTTGTTATCATATTCACTTTCTTCATCACTATTAAATAAACTCTTATATAATCACACATTAGAAATTTGTCAAAAGCAAATTTGTTTATCCTGGAAATTTCTTCTTCTTCTTCTTCTTCTTCTTCTTCTTCTTCTTCTTCTTCTTCTTCTTCTTCTTCTTCTGCCTGCTTCTTCTTCTGCTTCTTCTGCTTCTGTGTTTGAAGCTGCAATTCCCTTGAGCATTATGATTCAGAGGTGCACTGGTGATGTAGGAGGACATATAGCTGTAAAGAGAAGGGATTTTCAGTCTGAAATTTTGCTTCGTTGGACTTTGAAACAGATTTTTGTGGACAATACAACTTTCTTGTGTTTGAAAAATTTCAGGCCGTTGGGGTCTATGCATGGAAGTAAATTGACATGGGACAGGAGAGAAGCTCTACTGACTGGTAATGTGGGCTATTCGGAGGGAAAAACCACCCAATAGCGAATCAATGTGCATTAATGGCCAAGGGTTTATCGGAAACAACCTCTCTACCTTTATAAGGTAGGGGTAAGGTCTGCGTACACACTACCCTCTCCAGATCCCATTTATGAGATTACACTGGGTTTGTTGTTGTTAGTTTGTTTGTCTCCCTCTTTCTTTTCTTTTTTAGGAGTTGGCTTAGGGCGATTGAGGGTGTTGGACAATGAAAAACTGAAAATTAGGACTGGAAAATGTCAGCATGCCTGTATTGGTTGGAAATGGAGGAAGAAAAAGAGAAATAAAGGGGAAATTTTTGCTAAGAAATTGGTAGTTTGCTTTTTAAAATATACTTTTTCTTTTTACTTTACGACACATATTGAGCCGTGAGTGGCGCGTGTTGTGCACTTGAAGAAGAAAGTGATCGTAGGCTGTTCAGAGGAATTTAGACACGAATCTTACAAATTAAGGTGTAAACGGATGCTTGCAAAGAAAAGGTGTTTAAAAGGAATTTCCGTGGAGGGGTAAAATATGTATTAAGCCAATATTAATTTATGTTTGACTTCAATATACCTCATTATGGTACTTCCAGTTTAAGTATTTAATTCTGGAACAATTAGGATTACAGCTATTGTTCGGTTGCAATGTGCAATTCAAGCTGCTCAATCTGTAATTCATCTTATGCTTTTAAAGAGTTATAACATTTCATCATTCACATCTCATTCCTGCATATTGATATAAGTGTGCATTTTAGGAGGACACAAGATTCTAGGGTCTCATTAGAAAGATATAACAATCCCAGAGGGGTAAGTCGACTCATTTGCGAATACCTTTTACGCGCTGTTCTTTGCTAACAGAGTTTTTAGCGTATATTCATGAAGGTCAAAACCGATGGGATCCAAAATACCTTTCTCGGGCTTTTGGCGAAGATAAAATACTGTTCCAAGTTGTCTTATTGGGAATGTGCTTTCGATGACCATTCTCAGTATTATGTCTTGATGAGCTCTTGAACCTCAACGTTCTTTAGCAGTCCTTCAAAATGAATGGTGGAAAGTTGATCCTTTCCCCATTTTATTCTCTCTGTTCTATCAATTTTACATGAGCCGGGGGTATATCGGAAACAACCTCTCTACTCCCTCGGGATAGGGGTAAGGTCTGCGTACACACTAACCTCCCCAGACCCCACTTGTGGGATTTTACTGGGTTGTTGTTGTTGTTTATGCAATTCCATATTCAACTTAAATTCACAAAGCTGGAGACAGACCTAGGGCAAAATGCCTTATCTGAGACTGGCCATCACTGAAACACAGTCCAAGTTGGGAGTTTGTTCCTGTATGTCATAAGCAAATGCTATAAACAACAGAAGAAAAGAAGTTCAGTCAGTTGCTTTTCAAAAAATTGATCATCGCTTTTCTATCTCAATCTGCAAACCTTTTTGGTTTATGGTATTTTTTTTCTTTTTCTGCTTAAGTTTCTTCATAGTGAAATATTATTCAAATTGTTCTGGGCAGTCAAGTTAAAGATAATCTTTCAGTACCCACCTCTATACCTAGCTCATTTGTTATTATTATTATTATTATTATTATTATTATTATTATTATTATTATTATTATTATTATTATTATTATTATTATTGTTGTTGTTGTTGTTGTTGTTGTTGTTGTTGTTGTTGTTGTTGTTGTTGTTGTTGTAAGTAAGACCAATACTTATTCTCATTTTCTACTGTTGTATGTTGTACATGATGTGGTTTTGGGAATCTGGTAAAAGTTTAATATTTTTGAAATGTACTCAAAAGTTTTTAACAATCTTTGCAGCAAATACTTCTTGCTGTTAACACCATACATGAAGAACGGATAGTCCACTCGGACCTAAAGCCAGCTAATTTCCTTCTTGTCAGAGGCTCACTAAAGCTGATTGATTTTGGTATAGCGAAGGCTATAATGAGTGACACAACCAACATTCAACGTGATTCGCAGGTATTTCACTTTTTTGCTTTATGATTTACATGAAATGCATCTGATTGCCTCACATCGGCAACAAAAAGAAAGAAGTGTACTGCCAAAAGGAAGATAAAAATATAGTAATCAGCAATGTCAACTTCTTCCTTGCTTTCTTAGTGGATGTTAATTCTTATACAGGTGGGTACTTTAAGCTACATGTCCCCTGAAGCCTTTATGTGTAATGAGACAGATGCAAATGGCAATACCATAAAGTGTGGTCGGCCCTCAGATATCTGGTCGTTAGGATGTATCCTTTACCAAATGGTTTATGGGAGAACACCCTTTGCAGAATACAAAACTTTCTGGGCGAAATTCAAAGTTATAACAGATCCAAACCATGAAATCACATATGAACCTTTGTCCAACCCTTGGCTACTTGATCTTATGAAGAAGTGTCTAGCATGGGATCGAAATGAAAGATGGAGGATTCCTCAACTACTTCAACATCCTTTCCTCGTTCCCCCTGTTCCGCCACAGTTACCTGCTCCTCCGGAGCAAAGTTTTACACTGCTTCAGTTAATTGCTAAATCATGTGAAAATGATGGAAAGGCATCGATGCTATGTATGCAACTCCAAAATTTACTAGTGCACCCCAGTCAAATATCTTATGAGGCATTACCTGTATGCCAATACCAGAAATTGCTTTGTGATGTGTCGGCACTCTGTCTTCAACTCCAAAAACAGTTGGGAAACACAGAAAGAGGCACAAATATGTAATGTTAAAAATGATTTACGCATTAAGCGTTCTTTGGTCTCTTTATGATTTTGGGCAGTTACAAAGGTCATCTTTGAAGTCTTCTGCCGAGTTACCGCTGTGTATACTAAAACTATTCGAAACAGTGTCGTGATTGCCACCTGGTTTTGATTTCTTGAAGTGGCTTGCAGATAATAGGTGAAGAACTGTTGTAACTTTTGTCAGGAAAGGAGGACTCCTATGTGTGTGCACGTGTTGGTAAAATGTTCTGCAAAATGCATAATGCCATTTTCATCTGAAGTAATGCTCACTGCTCAGGCTAATTTATACTTTAGGTTTTTAGTCTTTTTACCTCAGAAATCGTGTTTAAAAATCGAATAGAATCGAGAGATGTAGAATGAACAAGCCATTTGGATAGAGAGGGCTGCAATTTCAACAAACTTGTAAAAAAGGTGAATTTTCTTATTCAATTATATCCATGGCATCTTTCTTGATTCTCCTTCAGTAGTGGATCTGATATGCAACATTATCTGTTCTTCAATAGCTCCACTGAATTACCTACTCAAGTCAGGAAGCTTTTAAATGTGACAGTTTCATTTCTTTACATTAGAGTTTGGAAAACATACATCTTTCTTTTTTTTAGTTAGCGTATGGTCTCTTTGCTACATAAGTTAGGATTACTATATGTTAGCTGCAGCAAAACATGGTCTCATACGTCAGCTGCAGGAAGATATGGTCTCATGCGTTCAAATGCATTTTGTAATAATTTTTCTATTCGATAAAATAATCCATCTATAGCTCCAATGGTGGGACTATGTGGTATCCCAAGGAAAAAGAAATAAAGAATTTGCATCAAAGTGTTGATTCGTGGCATGAGATGATATTTAACCGAGTAATGTGGTTAGCGAGAATTCGTATATCCGACTCTAACTTGTTTGGGTGCATATAGTTTTCTGATTTGCTTTTGCATTATTTTGTTTCTCATTTCAGTTTTTGATTTTGAAAAAAAATATCATCCAATTCGAATCAAAGTAAATTTGGTTAGGTTTGGGTTTTTTCTTTTCGGTTTGATTTTTTGGTTATTCGGTTATATCATATACTCTTTCGGTTTCAGTTTGTTTGAACTTTTTTGGAGTACGAGAGTCAAATTGACTAAATCTTGGTGTGAATTTGGACATAGATTCTTTAACTTTTTTGAAATAAAATTTAAAAAACTGCTTAAAAAGTTCTATAAGTCAATTTAACAATTCAAAATATTTAAAAACTATTTACAAAAAAACATGGTTAAAAACAACCTTATTTGATTCCCTAAATAGTAAAATATTCATTCTTTTTGAAACGGATGAGTAAGATAATATGGATATAATATAATCGAATAGTTATATTAATAACTATTTATAAAGAATGAAAAGTATTCATGTCAAATCTCTTAGATATTTTTTCAAAATTCAATGCATATAATTGAAATAATTACTATATATTGATAAGATTATTATACATATTTTGATTAGATAGCCAAACACTTCTACTCTCCTGTAAAAGCATAATGCAACAGCCAACAACAATAAGCTTGCACGCCTAATATCATAAATGATGTAGTGGAAATGGGTCTCGAAGGCCATTTAAAATGTTGAAATTAAGAATGTATTATTTTTAGATTTCTTACTTGTAAAAGATATATCTCTTACTAAGTATTATTTAAATCTCTTATGTGTAAAGCAAGTTAATTTCTATGAGCATGTACCAAGAATCACAATGTGTTATATATATATATATATATATATATATATATATATATATATATATATATATATATATATATATATATATTCACTTTTAAAAAAAAAAACCCAAAGCCAAACATAAATAATTTGGTTCGATTTGAATTTTTGGTTTGATCCGAATAATGCACACCCTTTTTGTTTTATGTGCCGGTTATTCTTCAAAATGCCTACGAGAGCTTGAGAGACTATTAGACTCAACGAGTTTTTAGCCTTGTTAACTTAAGTGAACTTCCTCTTCATTTAACCTGCATTTATAGGTAAAATGAAGAGATTTTTAAATTTGTTAAGGATTAGTCGTTGCAGATAATTCATCTTTAAAAAAATCGTTGCAGATAATTGTACACCAGTTTCTTTCCATTATGATAATCAAGCAATATCGTCAAGAGCTTATAGCCAAGTATACAATGGAAATCAAGACATACTGGAGTATGAAATAGCTATATGAGATAACCTATGAATAATTTCTGTAATTATGATTGATTCACAAGATCAACACACAGTTTTTGCTAATCCAATGAGGACTAAGGCTATTGGGAGCAATTTATTATTTAAAAAACATCAAAATCAACGGGTCTCAACTCTATAAATCTTGTTCGCCAGCGATGCAGGTAACTCAACATAGCTCTTGGTAAATGTTGACCTGGGCGGTTTTGATTTTGATGATTGACAAAGTAACACATGCATGAACCAAGTTTATGGACAATGTACACATGTCCTAGTCAGATTTAAGCAAAAGGCATGCATGTGCAAGGGATAAGTATAAGTGGTTATTTATGATATTCCCTGAACGAAAAGATTGCATAATTGATAAACAGCAGGACTCCTTACTTGAAGAGAACTCTATCCAAGATAAGGAAAGAGTTAGAAATTGAAGTTAACTAAAACTATTCCACCAAGGAAGAGTAAAGCATCAGGTTTCTAGTTAATCCTAATCCTACTAACTCTATATATATCAGTTGTGTTCTCTTTTACAGGTTACGCACACACACTGAAGTTAAGCAAAAATTGTGTCACGACCCAAAACCTAACCTGTCATGATGGCGCCTATCGTGGTACTAGGCAAGTCGACCTTTCCAAGACTCTTTCAAAATTTTAACAGAAGTGAATTAAGACATTTAAAATATCCGTAGTTTTCCATAAATATGGGGTAAGACCCAAATAAAAACATAAGTGCGGAAAAATAGTCCGACATCGCGGTGTCACTAAGTCATGAGTATCTAGATAACCAAACTAATACAACCAGTGTCTAAGCATCAATACAAGACAGAAAGAAATATATAGAAGGAGAGACAAGGTCCTGCGGACGCCGGCAGCTACCTCGTAGTCTACGGTACTCGATCACGCCCGAACTCAACGATCTCAGTGATCAAATACACCTAGATCTACACATGAAGTGGAGGGTGTAACATGAGTACAATCAACTCAACAAGTAACAGAAATAAATAAGGAACTGAGAAGCAGTGTCGAGCTATACAATACAGTTCATTTTAAAAGTTTTCAGTAAAGAGTGAACATGCTTTCAAATCCTATGGTATAAGTCAAATCAGTTCGCGCTCATATAAAACAGATGTGAATCTTCCAGAAATTTCACAACAGCAACAGATAACAACTAAGTGCAATAATAAATAAAAACAAGTATAGCCTCTGAAGACAGCAGTCAGTCAACCCATCTCAACAGCTCACACTCTCGACTCTCAGCCCTCAATACACACTCTCAATAGGTACATGCGCTCACTAGGGGTGTTCAGACTCATGAGGGGATCCTACAGCCCAAGCGCTAATCCGCACGGACAACTCATGTGCTGCACGGACAACTCATGTGCTATAATATCATATCTGGATCCGCACGGACAACTCACGTGCCATAGTATAAATATAAAAATCCGCACGGACAACTCACGTGCCATATAACAATACCTCTCAACTAGGTCCTCAGCCTTACTCAGTCATGAACCTCTCTAGTCTCACAGCTCTCAATAAAAAAAGGGAAAACAACCCAAATCAAAGTGTTATAGTATATCATCAGGGAAAACAAATAACAGAGACTGAGGTAAACATGTACAGGAATCACTATGACTGAGTATAGCTACCATGAGCAAGAATATAGCCTAAGCATGATTTCTAATACGAAAACAGTCAAGTTCTAGTAGAGAGGAATGCATATAAACACAATTAAAGGCTATTAGACTTCACAGTCTCTCGGGACGGACCAAGTCTCAATCCCTCACAGTGTACACTCGCATGCCCGTCACCTGGCATGGGTGCCACCCCCAAACAGTCATATTATACCAAACTCTGGGTTTTATACCCTCAAAACCAGATTTAAAACTGTTACTTACCTCAACAATGTAGAACTCCTACTCCGGAATGCTCTTGCCCCTCGATTCGGTCTCTAAATGCTCCGAACCTATTCACAATCAGTATTTTAATCTACATGGAGCTACATGAATCAGATAGAAGAACCAGTTCTATGCGTTTGTATTTTAATCTAGCTCAATTGTAGTTGGAGCTTTTGAGTTGTACCTTTCAGCTCAATTGCCTGAGGCTTGTTGCTACAAGGGTTAGAGTTTAATCCTTAGGTTTACAAGAGGTTTGTAAACATTATTGTTTGGCTAAGAGTTGTAGTGAAACGTTGGGAAAAATCCTACTGAAAAGTAGGTCGTGTTTTTTTCACCTTTTGAGTTGGGTGTTTTTCACGTAAAAATACTTGTGTTCTTTACTTTCTGCATTACTATTCTGCAACTGTAGATTAAGGAACACATAGAAGAACCAGATCCTTCAATAAATCAGTGCACGCGAAAATTGGACACCACACAAATCATCGTTTTTTGATTGGTATTGAAGGATAAGAATTCAGTAAAACGTCAAGCCTTGAATTCAGTATGAGGTAAAGTACATCGATCAAATGAGTGATCGCAAGCAACTCAGCATTTTTATAAATCCAACATCCCAAATATTATAGAAATGTATGATAGTCGTAATGGTTTCAAAATCAAGGGTGAGTATAAAATAGCCAAGTATGCAAAAGTTTAGATGCATACTGTATACATCATGCCAAGTAAAGGGGGTAACGAGGTATTCTTCCTTTGGCGTCATCCTTCTTATGGTATTAAATGGATGGTTAGATAATCATTTCTTCTATTGTCGCGAGTTGTTGATTGACATTAAAGAGGAAAGTTGTCGTACTGATGTTCACATATATGTAAACTATACGAATAACAATGTTATATATCTTTAGATATGTTATATATCTTTAGATTATTTTCGAGTAATCTGATTCGTGATTGAGGAGGCTTGATACATTCACCAGGTCTTCAACAAACTTCTTATATTTGATATATTCAAAACCAAGTTAGTCCAAGTTTTAGATACCCATAAGCATACAATACTATTAATGTAACGATATTTAATATGTTGTGACGTCTCAAATTAAAAAGAACATATGATTTGGCACACGATCAAAAGATAACATCGCATTTTAACTTGCTCATTTTGCGAGCTAGAACGAGTTAGAAGATGAGTTTCTCCATTAAAAGTTAGCTAGACAAATTTTGGGGTCCAAAGCTTGACATTACTTATTTCCAGACAATAATAATATTAAAATAATTATATTGACTTCCTCATGAACCTAAAGATAGTAAATAACATAATTAAATAGATCATATAATAGGTAATTAAGAGATTCGATAAGTTGCGTAAACTTGAAGACAACCCATGCTGCATTGCCAACCTTTAGTCAAACAAGTCATAATGTCCAAATCATCAGCTAATGAGTAGTACAAAAGAAGAGTCAATAATAAGAAAGAAATAAAATCTCAACTCCCAAAAACTATAGGAGGATGGAAACGTAACGAGAACCTAAGAAGTCATGCGCGACCATAAATCCAGGCTAAAAGACAAGCACAGAGCATAAACCTCTCTACTTTCTCTATTTAAGGTACTGAAGTATACCAGTTGCCTAAATTATATGTCCGATTTTGGATACCACACTAGGCTGAAAAAAGTTGTGTCGTCCATTTATTTTGAAAAATTTAAATGAATAAACTAACAGAACTCCTCTTCTATCCGGCCATCCGTTAGCCATAGTCCATACGCTAGCTCGTACTACTTGTATATGAATTTCTGCCGTAACATATGTTCCTATGCACATATGTTTTGGGATTAAAAGATTGGTGAATGGAAATAGAGGGAAGAAAGTGAAGGGAAAATGAGCTCCCTTTTGCTTTGAAAAGAACAAGTGTCCCTCATTATTGGTGGAAAGAAAAATGAATGTGTTTATATTGAGAAAACACTTCTCTTGGTGTTAAATGTGTTGGAAAGAAAGTAAGCCTCGCCCCGTTATCGCTCGGCTTGGGCTTCATCTTTTTGGAAAAAATTTCTTTCAATTATTTATTTAATTAATTAACAAAAATTCAACCCGAAATAAGTCAGGACCCGCGACGCGACCCAGTCTGTTTCTTTCCCGGATTATTTTAAATCTTTTTTTTCGGAATATTTCAAACTAGAAACGTTCCGACCTGTTCCAACAGCCATGGCTGATTCTGAAAGGTTGCAAACCTTTTCAGAAACTGTGCCAGAAAATGGCTATAAATATGCCTTGATCCCAGAATCTTTCCTTACGAAATTTTCTGACCTTCTTCTCCTTCTTCTGCACAATTAAAATTCCAGTGTGGTTTACAGCCTTCGAGTGGTTCGCTGCTTCACCGGCGTTTTTGGTACCAACACTCTGGTGAGTTAAATCGTTCTATCCTGGGAGGATAATATTCCAGCACCTCGGGTACTTGAGGAAAATAATTTCCTTAAGGACACACTGTACAATCAGTTGACTCGATTTTATTCCGAGATTATATTTCAGATTCAGCTTTATTATTTCGACATTTTGTTGCTGTTTCTGTTTCTTCTTCTGTTTAAAAAAAATTTACTGTTTCATTATTTATTATAGTAATACAAATTGGCTAATAATATATGCATGGTTTATGACTATATGTTTGATAAATTAAATGATGGGGTGGGTTGTTTAGGACATGTTTGAAGTGGTTTGGTTGAATCAACATTTTAATGGTTAGTCGGATATGGAGCTCTTTTTTATCCAAACACTTGGCTAAGTAGGAATTTGACCTAAGAATTTTATATTTAAATAGAGATTGTGAATTTTGACCGTGGGATTCTCATCTTTAAAGCTTCTCATGACTCCTGGATGAAGGAGGGGCAAGAACACCAATTCAAAATTTGTGACTTTTGGTCAACAAAGGGATAATCTCTAAGTCTAAAATTGGTAGACTTGAGATAGAATGCACTTCAACACGGCTCATCACGTGCAGACTTGATTCTAACGTGAAATTCTTTTGATAATGGGTGACGGTGAGATTTGAATTCAATACTTTTATCTGCTCTGATACTATGTTGAAGTATGCGACCATTTCATCTAAAAACTTAAACGGTTAGAAAATGCATACTTTTATTAACTTAATTTTATTTTTAACATTAATAAATATTTAGACATGACATGTAAATATTTCAAATTATATGGGCATGTCAAATGGGTTTATTGATGATGCAATTGCACTACCCATTACATAGGTAATCCCAAATTATTGAATTGAGGGTAAATTAGCCTACTCGGTGGTTGGGTACTGTGAATTAATTATATATTTTGGTTCGATAGAATTTAAATTATGTACGGAAAAATTTATAGTAAGGTAAAGAGAGTGCTAAATGAGAAATATAATTTAAGTTTCAAAAATTCACCTCGCGATTCGGAGAATTGTGCATTTGATTTCTAAAATATGCATCATAATATTTCCTGCCGATCGTATCGGATTTCCTAATTAATTTGTTCCGAGGGACAATTGTAAAAGGGTGAGGCGGAGAGCACACAACAGTTCAACCAATTTGCACTTGATTTAATGATAATCTGGAATCTTATAAAAGTTAATACATTTATACTTAACAAATTTAACTCTTATCTTGATACCACAATCAAATTGAACTCCGTACATTTCAAAATTGGGAGAATGTAAACCTTTAGATGGAGCATCTAATTAACTTGCTCGTCTTTGATTAAAAAAAATATCTTCTCATTAATATGTTTTAAAATATTTAAAATAAATTCTTCTGGAATGCTTATGTCATTTATAAGTATCTAAAGTTTAACTAAAAGTAGGTTTACAGTTGTATTAATTTACTAAAAATTAACCTGTTTTTCATTTATACACTTTGGTACATTCAACTTGAGATAAAAATACAGCTAAAAATCTGCACAAAATAAATAAATAAGATAAAAAGCACACAATTCTGAAAAATGGGGAGCATTTGTCAGTTTAAAAGTGTCAGAGCCTTATAAGATGACAAAGGTAATTTAAAAATAAATTTTAAATACTAGTATAAGTTAAGAAAAATTATATACGAGAAGTTATTGACATTTTCATTCATTTAAACAAAACAAATGAAAAATATTGATGTCATAGAATGAGAAGGAAAAAACAACCTAATTGTCTCACTAGAAACCCTTGTAAATGACAACAAAGCATGGCAATATAGCCTTAGGATTAAAAACATACAACTCATCCAAATTGGAATAAACTCCAGCAGCTCCAGCAATGGAATCAAACTCCTCCAAATTCCCATCCAAAGTTTTCTTCACCCTTCCTGCAATCACCCTGCAAACTAACATTGCCCTCTTGTCATTATCATCATGTGACACAACTCTCGTGCTATCGTGCGCCTTCCCACTCGTTGCAGTTGTCAATATACCTGTTAAAAATTAACACTCTTAATCGATCATTTTCATTTATAAAAGTATATGAAAAACTTCATTCAATAATTAATTACCTTTCTTTGTACCATCAGTAGTAGCCAACTTGAAGCCATTTTTGATGATAGTACAAACGTTACAATTTGGGAGAGTGCACAAATTTGAGGAGCCATTTAGGCCAAGGGAACAAATGAATGTTGTGCAAAGGAACCTTAAGAGTTCATTCCCATCTGCAATACAACGTGGGTGTTTTTTGGGAAGGTTAGTGGCCTTAGACTTGATACCATCTCTATACTCCTCAAATCTTGATATTGTTGTAGGAGTATTTCGGATTTTCAAGATTCTGTCAATCTTGCATACTGGGGTCTTTTTGTTCAGCCAGCTTGACTGAAATATGATTTCCACTATGTTTCTACTTGTGTCCTCTGGACCCAACTCAGTTACTGACAGTTGATATGATAAAATCAGTAAATATATAATATAACAAACAGAATAAAGTAGAGACAAAAGGATAAAGAATGGGCAAGTTATGTTATGTCTATTTTTTCTTCTTTTTACCGTATTTAATAAGACTACTTATTTTGGTACAACGCCCAAGTCATGTGGTTCTTTTTACATTGTAGAATAAAATCAGCTTTCAATAATTTTGCATTAATTGAGAAATTAGCGCACGGTACAACCAAAAGGAAAAGTTTTTGGGTAGTATGAGAAGGTGGCCGGACTTAAGTGGAAGTTTTTGGGAGGTTAGTGCAAAGTACTAATAATTGATTAATAGGAACTTCCTAGGAAACTGGTGATAGAACTTGAAAATTTTGAAGAAAGGACGACAATTTTTTTAAAAATGACATAGGTATTTATTATTTGAAATCATAGAAACGGCAAGACTATGATTTTGGGAGACGAACATTAGTGATTAGACTCGCTCCGTGCCCAAAAAACTTGTACTAATAAAATATGCCAATCAGCCACAGGGAGACAGAGTCATTGAGTTCGAGGCTTCACAGAAAAGTTTGACTAAAGTATTGTGGAAAAAGAGATTCCCTTTTAAAGTATCATCCATGAAACAAAGGATTAAATAAATACATAATTTTTGTAAATGATAATAAAGGAGAAAAGAATAATTAATCTAAATTGCAGCACACTCAATAAATTAAATTAAAAATAAAAGACAAATATATAATATACGTATATTTATGCATAATATGTGTATATAATTAGTACATAATCTATATATAATTGCTGGAAAAAGTAAACAATAAATTTGGGGCGGACTATTTGTATAAAGATCCGAAAAATAAATTAGAGAAATTACCAGCATGTCTAACAGCTTGATGAAGTTCCAAATTCTCAAGTTTCATAAAGATTTCTCCACATTCAGAACAAATAGTTGATCTCAATGAAGGGTCTCTAGCGATGGGATCAACCACCATTCTACATTCATAGCAACCAGAAAGTTTTCTGAATGGCATTCCTCTTAGAGAGGAAGTAGCTGGAGAAGATGCAGAGTGTAGCGAAGAAGAAGCAGAGGAAAAACTATTATTCAGATTAACTTTTGTGGATCCATCATTTTTACAAGAACGTCCTTTGGGAGGAGATGGTGATGGCTCAGGCCTGTGCATGACTTTTGTGTTGCTGCAAATGGACCCTGAACATTTCATTTTCTTGCACTTTTTGTCGTTGTTGTTGTCGTCGTCCCTGCGTTCACCTTCGCATTTAGGAATCTTCTCTTCTTTCAATATTATTTGCTGTTCTGGCCTTGCTTGTAGGTGTTTACAAGTAAATAGGCTCCTTACAACTGCCCATGAATGTGGTTTCTCTTCTTTCTGACCATGGCTACTGCTTCTTGATTTGGAGCTTTGTTTGGAGCGTTTAATACTGGGGTTTCTTTTGCTTTTGGCCATGGCAAGAAAGAGATAATAATAATACTGTAAAAAGAGTAATGTTGGGGTGTGTGGTTTTTATAAGTAAAAAGGGATGGGCATCTCTCTTTAGTCTCAGAGTCGGGGCCTTTTGCTTTAGAATAATGAAGTGAAAACAGGTGGGAGAGTGGAGTGTGGAGTAAAAAGAGGGAAGAGTCCTTTTCTTGTTATGCAGAATTCAGGATTGTGGTTTTGTGGACCTTGCTCATTAATAAGTACCGTATGTCTATACATTTTGTTGGCCTCTTTAACTATCACTGGTTCCTACTTCGGTTCCATTTTATTTTAAACAAATTTCTTATTATATCCTTCTAAAACAAAATGAAATATTTTTATATTTCTGAAATTTTTATAGGCATGCAAATTTTATGTTACGTTTAAGATCACCGGTTTCGAAAGCTTCATAGCTTTATAAATATTGTGATATATTTAAGGTTACAAATTTAAATTTTTTTGACAACATAGGCTTGGTCAAGTAGTTAGTATCCTCCATTTTCAACACTATTGTACTCTAAAAAGAATCCAAAAAAGAATGACATACTTTAAATCTTCTATTTTTATTTGTTGAGTCTCGCTATTTGAGCTGACAATCAACAATTGAACTCCATTGATTATCAACAGAAAAGGAGAAGAAGGAGAAAGCAAACTTCTTATTGCATAGAAGCTTACATTACAAGCCGATCAAGAGAGGAAATGAAGGGAAAAACTAAAACTGCTAACTACTATCCTTCTATTTATACTAACATAACCAACTGCTAACCAACTCAACTAACTTTTAACATAAGAACGTATGCCTGCTACTAGATCTGCTGAGGAAAGGTAGACTTTCAATCAAGCTAAGCTGCACCTCTTATCAGATGAAATAGCAATTAATATTCGATATGCTTAGTGCATTCATGAAATACTGAGTTGCTCATTTTCTACCACATGCAGTAGATGGGAATAGGCAAGTGAACATCCACATCTAATTCCTTGAATAGACCAACCAGCCACACTATTTCTGCAACAGTAAAAGCTAATTAAACTTTTATACACCTTCAGCTGAACTTCTGGGAAATAGTTTTAAGAAAATATTGGTTGAGTGCTCTATATATTTTTCAATATACAAGTGTAGGCTCCCATTTCTTCCGTTTTGTCAAGTAATTTGGTGGAGAAGAAGATGTATCATACGTGAAAAAACTTGTAGTATCATTCTCACAAGAAACTATACTTTATCAGCCGCACCTAGCTTAGCCAAATAGTCAGCCACAGGCTAAGGCAATGAACTTTCTTTTCGTAGGCAATGAACTAACTAATATGCAAGATAACAGCTCCATAAACTGCCTAATCTGCAAATTTGTTTCAACATATAGGAAGGCCCTCCATAATGGTCTTTTCTTCCACAACCTAATAAGAAATTCTCCAAATTAGTTTTAAAAGCATAGCAAATCCAAATGACAAGTCAATATGATTTGGTGCATATAATCAAACACTATCATCAATAAATAATAAGACATGCATTTTCACAATATAGAAATAGTCACATACTCTGTATACTTGTTTTGAGAAGTCTAATGTTTGCCAAATCAAGATCACACAAATGTAAGACACACCGACACGAGAAAGAAATTACTTAATAGTATAATTTTTTTTCTGCCGATTTTGTCACTCCTCTTAGTTTTTCTTTCTCTGGACTGGACAACAGCTTACTGCTTTTATGAAATCCATAGTCTTTACCGTGCTGGCCATTGGATGCCAAACTTATTCCTTTGCAAGTTTAATGTGATGAATTAAAATGCATGTTCATTTGAAAAGTGATTGTTTAATTCGAAATTGAACTAAGAATACAAAGCATAATAAAAGATTAAAAAAGATAATCTTTTGAAACTACGGCAAGTTGAGGTTATTATCAGCACCAAAGGACCAAAATAAGAAAGCTAACTAAATATTCCCTGCAATGCCCCAGCTCTCTATTCCCTAGCTAGTTTAATTGTTACTAGGCTCTCCATGTAATATTATACAAGTCATAAACTCGGATGTTGAAGAAAGAGAAAAAAGCTGCTAAAAGGATTTCACAAACTCGTTCTACAAAACCAGAAGTCTCAACATAGTATTTCGAAATAAAATGATACAAGAAAATTAAGAAGCTTGTTCCAAACCCCTGGTTGGATCGTCACTCATTTATCATAACCAAATCTGTTAGCTAATCTCAAGATTGAAATGGAGTCATCAAGCAATATCAATTTCATACCATGAAAATAATCTGGCCCTTCAATCTCTCCAAACATCTCATTGCCACATTTAGCAGCCACTAAAAAGCTCCATTCAAATAAGCAGTACCAGTGGCATTGAAACAATGAACTTGCAATTTTTAGGCTTAAAGATTCTCCATGAGTCCCTAGAATATGAATAGACCGCTGCATGTAGATAGTGACAACATTAAAGTTCATACGAGAATTACCACGCTTTCCACTCAAATGAGTATTCTATTATATGTTAGGATTTCACAGTCTAGCTTATAAACATAAATAATCTAACTTAAACCGTATCAATTATTTAGAACCGTAGAACTATATAATTTTCACAAAAAACACATACGCAGTAATTTTAATCAAGAAAACATACCTGAATCCATGGTGTATTTTCTTGATAATATTGAGTGGAATCCTTCTTAAGAATCTCTGTTCTTGAGAAAATCACTACTTCTCTCTCTTTACCTTTTCTGTGTTCTTTTCAGAATAGAGAGTGATGGAATTACGCTATTCTACTTTAATAGGCTGAGAGAGAGATCATCGGTTAATTTTCACCTTCCATCAAAATGGATTAAATAACCATAATTAACTTCTCTTAATTTTATCCAAATATTAATTTAGCAAAATATATTTATTAAACCAGAATATTTCACAAGCCATATGAGGGCCATGTTTTACATTCTCCAACTTGGTGCACGTGGTATTATTGTCACAACCCAAATTCACCACCGATTGTGATGATGCCTAATCCACTTGCTAGGCAAGCCAATCATAAATGATAACGAAACATGATTATTACAGAATATACAAGTTTGAAAAATAAATAACCACAAATAATGTCAAATCATTACACAACTCCCCAGAACTGGTAATACTGAGTCATGAGCTCTATAGTATGAATATAAATCTGAAATACAGACATACTATTTGAAACAACAACAACAACAATGGAAAATAGGAAGAGACGCCAGTGACTGCAATTAGGAAGCAACTCTACCTCGATCTCCACTGCACAACAAACAACTTAGCTTACAAAGCTCGACTAGGTCCAACTCTTGAATCTACACAATTAAGTGCAAAATGTAGTATGAGTACAATCGACCCCATATACTTAGTAAGTGCCATGACTAACCTCGGCAAGGTAATAGTGGAGAGAATTATCAATGATACTCACTTAACATTCTGTTCAATTCATAAATATGCAAGTACGCAACAACAGTACCAAAACTAAGCATGAAGTACACGTATAACTAAATCAGTGCACATAGAGAAGATGTGAGAAACTCTCATAACTGTTTAACAGCTCAGCATATAGAGAAGATATTCATATATCACCAATGAATCATAAACATTTGCATATAGAGAAGATATACATGGATAACCAAGTCAATGTGCATAGGTTAACAGTAACGACCCGACCAGTTATTTTGGGAATTTTTATTCACATCTGTGGTTTGAAGTCACGAGTAGCTTCGTATGGTATTTTATGACTTACATGTATTGTTGGTTTTGATTTCCAAGTGGTCGGGGATTAATTTGAAAGAATGGTTCTCAACTAGGAAGCCTTAAGTTGGAAGAGTTGACCAAGTTTGACTTTTATGTATTTGACCTCGGATGAGAGTTTTTACGGTTCCGTTAGGTTCATATATTTGAACTTGGACGTATGCCCGAATTTATATTTGGGTACTTCTAGAAGATTTTGGCTATAATGGGCTAAATTTGGCAATTTGAAAGTTTAGAAATTTCGTAAGTTTGACCATAGGTTGACTTTATCGTTATCGGGTTTGGATTTTAGTTTTGGGACTTGAAATATGTTTGTTTTATCATTTGGAACTTATCTGCAAAATTTAGTGTCATTCCGAGTTGGTTTGGTAGGAATCAGACGCTTGGGTGTGATTCTAGTGATTCTTTAGTTTCATTGTGATTTTCATGTGTTTTGGTATCCGATTCATAGTCTCGTATATTATTTTAGTATTTTTATCACGTGACTAAGCTTGTATGATATTTTTAGACTTGTATGAATATTTGGTGTGGAGCCCTGATGGCTTGGGTGAGTTTCAGACGTGTTTCAGATTGATTTGGTCATGTTTCATAGTTGCTGATGCTGGGCAGGTGTTGCAGGTCTCGCAAATGCGAGACACTATTCGCATTTGCGAACCTTGCATTTGTGAGGTGGGAATCACAATTGCGAGGTGGGCTGGGAGGCTATCAGGTTCACTTTTGCAAACTATTGATCGCATTTGCGATCAGGCACCCGGGGTAAGGGAAGTCCACATTTTTTGATAAAATGATTGCTTTTGTGGAAGGGGTGGACTTCACAAATGCGTAGTCTGTGTCTCATTTGCGATATCCCCAATGTTCAGCAGGCATCGCATTTTCGATGAACTTGTCGCATTTTTGGGGTTCGCAAGGTTTGCGACCTCTGCAGCTGAACAAAATAGTGAGGTTTCAGGACTTAGCTTCTTTTATCATATTTTAGAACCCTAGACTTGGTAGAAGGCGATTTTGAGGAGAGATTTTTATACTAAACTATTGGGTAAATAATTTTGATCCAATTTCAATTATATTACATGATGGTTTATGAGATTTAACATCTAATCCATGGAATTTGAAGAGATATTTTGGAAAATGTTGACTATGTTTTGAAAAATAAAAATTTGAGATTTGAGAGCCGAATTGGACTCGGATTTGTAAACAAAATACATATATGGACTCGTGGGATTATGGGTAGTCAAGATCTACCCTTGAACTAGGGTTTTGACCAGGCGGGCCCGGGATTGACTTTTGTTGACTTTTGGAGAATTGTGTAAAAATCTTAACTTTAATTATCGAAATTATTTTTTGTTGTCTTGTTTGATGATATTAAGTCATTTTTTATTAGATTTGAGCCGTGCGAAGATGAAATTTAAAGGAAAAGCTATTTTTAAGTGATGAATTGGCCTGATTGAGGTAAGTATCTTGACTGACTTTACGTGGGGGAATGACCCCTTAGGAATTGGTCTACTTGCACTGTTTGAACTATGTAAAGAGACGTGTTCATGAGTTGACGAGTATGTACATATGCTTATATGTGGTAATTGACCGTATTAGACTATTAATATGTCTTGAATTGAAGTTGTTGTTATGTGAAGCACATGTCATTGTTGATTTACTTTTCATATTCTTGTGTTTTGTTGTAATTCTTGTTTACATTATTTTTTAGCCATGGGCTATGTATTGTTGTGGAATTAGTATTAGTGTTTGAGAAATGTTGTGGCATATGAGCACGTGGTGTGCAGTTGATTGTGTATTGTGATTGAGATGCGCATGCGGCGACATAAGGGTGGTGTGTATATTGATACACATGCGGAGAGATAAGGGGGTACTTATGCACGTGATGCAAGTAAGGGAAATACTTTATTGTGATGTACACGCAGCGAGATAAGGGGGATATATCGCGTGAAGCTATTTCGGCAAAAATATTTTAAATGTAAAGCTCACGCGGCATCATAAGGATGATATGTAGCACATCGAAGTGACTCTTGTTGTTATTTTTGTGTTTGAAAGGTTTGTGACTTCTTGTGCGTGTCATGCATTTCATGTGGTTTGCTATATTATTTTAATGTACTAATCTGTGTCTCTTTTGCACTTGATGAATTGGTTGTCAAGATGGATTTACTTACGTGGAGTTCTTATCTCATATTTTGTTGAGTTGTTGGTAACATAACAGATTTAAATAAAAAAAAATGTTATCATGCTTTACTTTATTTGATTCTTAAAATAAACTCATTATCTCATTTGATGCTTTATTTTATTTAAATTGTTATCATGCATTTACTTTATTTGATCCTTAAAATATTTTTATGGTAATTGACACGGATACGATATATGTGGTGGCACGAGGTCTTTATCGTGCGGTTGTGGTATTTGTTGAAGCACGAGGTCTTTGCCATGCGAGTGTGACTCATATTGTGACACGAGGTCTTTGCCGTGCGAAGGTGATTGATAATGTGGGAACAATGTGCCATGTGTATAAGATTTGTGACTATGACTTGTGATTTGTGATTATGAGGTGTGGTACCTCGGGTGATTCTTGTTGTAAATTCTGTGTTAGAACGGCTTGATGATTTGAACTATTATTATTTTTATTAATTTATTTCACTTTTATTTAACTGTGTTTTGATTATTTTGTTGTTTTATCATATGTTACTCTTTGTTGCCATTTATTGATTTTGTTTTCGTTGTTAGCTTTATACTTATATTTTGCACAGGTTTTCATGTCTAGTGAGTGTCTTGACTTATACCTCGTCACTACTCCACTGAGGTTAGTCTTGATACTTACTGGGTACTTCTTGTGGTGTACTCATACTACACTTCTATATATTTTTGTGCAGATCTAGGTACGTGGGATCGTACCGGACGATAGAGAGATTTGAGGTTAGCTTGAGTTGCGGAGACTTCAAGGTATGCCTGCTATTCGCGCTCACAGGCCTCGGATCCACCTTCTGTTATCTCAATTATACTGCCATTTGAATTCCAGAACAATATAGTATTTAGAGATTCTAGTGTATTTCAGTAGAGCTTGTAACTCCGTACTACCGATTTGGGGATGTATGACTATTGATTAGTTTTAGCTTTATTATGACATTTATTAGTTTAATTTAATGGCTAAGTTATTATTTAAATTAATTATCAGCATGTGCTAGGCTTACCTAGTCTTAGAGACTAGGTTCCATCACGATCCTTTAGGTGGGATTTTGGGGTCATGACAAGTTGGTATCAGAGGTCTAGGTTCATAGGATCTACGAGTCATAAGAAAGTTTAGTAGAGTTTTGTGGATCAGTACAGAGACATCTGTACTTATCTTCGAGAGGTTACAAAACTATTAGGAAATGCCACTTCTTTCATTCCTTATCGTGCAATATTGATTCAGCTCGAAGTATATCTTATATTCCTTTACATCTACTTATATATATGATGTTGCACACTTGCTATTATCTATGCACTGACAGTTTGTGATGTTGCGTATGGGCTACGATGGGGCTATGAATGCTCGATCATTTTCTCGAGGTGTTGTCCAGATTGAGGACACATATGCGTTGGTAGATCTTTCACTTGTTCATATGTGGGGTACATCGAGCCCTTGTATCTGGTTGGCGAGCACGAACTTGGGAGGATTTAATTGATTGCCTAGTTGTTGTGATGGTAGGGTCATGGGAAATGTTGATTTGAGGCTAGCCGACAGTATTAGAGGTTAGGTGTTTTGTATGGGGCTTCTATTCAATGGAAGGTATATATTATCATTCAGGGCACTTGAGGAAGTTATCTTGACTATCTCGAGGATGAATGCGCGCTTAGTAGATGATTTGAAGTATTTTATGATTGGTGCTACATGAGCTTATGAGGGATTTAGTTAGAGTACAATACGGGATCCGGGCAGATATGGAGTAAGGGTATTGTGGGATATCAGATGTTATGTTCTATGGCCTCGAGCCAAGTGGGGGAGTCTGCTATCGCCAATCACATTGCATGGTCATGTGTTATATTAGTTTTCGTCTGAGGTATATATGTGGTATTTGAGGGTTCCCCGGAATTGTATATGGCTAAGATCTGAGACTTAAACGGGATAATGCTGAGACTTGCGGTATTTCTATATCATTATTAATTCTATATTTCAGTATCAAAAAGGTTAGAGAACAACTTCAAATTCACAGGAGGTCTCTTTAGGGTGAGTATCTCGGTTATGACATTATTGGGTGCTTTAGAGGGAATATAGTGGTTTATGTGCTTTCAGACAATGTGGTTCTTACTAGGATCTCTTACGGTGAGCTTGGGTTAAGGATAGTAGTGTACTGGCAAGGAGAAGTGTTAACTCGAAGGTAGTAGAGGGGAATTCAAAGGAATGGGTCAGCTTGGTGGTGGTTGGGTCAGTATAGTAATAAAGATAATTGGTCTCTTTGGTGTGGTGATGCCTTACCAGTGTTTTGTGGCAATACTCTTGGGTTGGGCGGCCTGCGTGACTTGGTTGAGTTGGAAAAATTCAGTTCTGATGACTTGGTCATGTGCGGACAAGTTTTGAAGAATTCTTGATAGTGTTGACCACGGTTTGGGCCGGATGTTTGCTAACGGCATAAGGAATATGTTGTGCATTATTATTTTTCTCTGGATGGGGTCATGAGTTCTAGATAGCATAGACGGTTCAGATGTTTAGAAGAATGCTGGCACTATCTGGTATCATTTGAGAAGGGTGCACATTTCAGAAGGTGCGTAGTGTTTTGACTTGCGGATGCTTGACTAGTCCTACGGTAATCGCCAGGTTGATTAACTATTGATGTTTAGATTTTGTTGTGTGGAACGAAAGAATTATGGAAGAATTTCTTGTAGGATGATCGTGTATGAGGAATGTGTCACTCATTTGAGTAGTGTAGTTGAGAACGGATATGGAGATTCTAGTATTCTAGGGATTTGAAGACCATAATGGTTCTCAGAGGCAGATTGTTCCAGGGTTGCAAACGACGAAGGTATTCAGAGGTTGACGACTGATTGTATGTGCTATGGATAGTTATTGTGGGCTTTTCGGAGGTTATCTACCTATTTCGGGAGGATCATAATTGATTTGGAGTCCACTAGTAGGCCTAATGAGAATGTGTATCCTATATCGTGTCGGATATTTTACTCAGCACAACTATTGTGTATGGGTGTGTCATTGGTGGGAGTTGATCTAATTTACGTCCTGATATGTTCCATGTGCTACTCTTCTATGCCACGATGGGTTACGAGACTGTTGACTATTTACACACATGATGCGGTCCCGTCTGGGCCTTTTGGCAAATTCCAGCATAATGGTTCTTGGGGTGTTGGATGGTTGGTGACGCCTTGGTTTTGGTCTTCTTGTTGGTGGTATATAATGATATCTTTTTCTCCGTGGTTATGGTCATGTGCTTCACGTGTTTGTTTATTGGTACACATATGGTTGTTGATTATGAGCATTGTGGTTCGAGGTAATCCATGTGGACCAGTATTTGGATTGGGTCACGCATTGCAAATTATGTTGGGATGTGATCCTTTGTGCTTGTATATCCTTTGTGTGATAGGTTCATAGCATTGATCTTTGTGGTGGTATTTGTTGAGCTTGCAGGGCGGTTCTCTCATTTTCATTCTCTTTCCATCATTAGGTATCTTTGAGTATTTGGTGCACAGATTGCATGGTATGTGGCACTAGGTGGTATTGGTGTGGCATGTCGGTCGAGTAGCTAGTACTGGATGAGGTGAGGTTATTGGACCTGAAACGAGTACTATCGGATTTGATTAAGGTATATTTGGAAGAATAATGTCACTAGTCAGCGTAGATTTTGGCTAAGGTTCTTGGCAGGAGAGACAACTCCATGACTTGTTGATCTGATGGGTGGTTATAGGTATCCGCGTATTTCTTTCATCATTGATAGTGTATGAAGGTTTATAACAGGTTTCGTTTGTTATGAGGTATGTCGTCGGTACTAGGTTTGTTATTAGGCAGCTATTATGGTCAGAAGTTATTGCTTCGACAATCTGAGTTATGTGGAATATCATGAGATTATATCTTTGGGATATGGTTGCGGCTTGATGCATCTTGATTCAGACTTATACAACGTATGGATGTGAGAATCGTGTCTTATATTAATTTTTGAAGGTTGGGGATTGGGTTCTAAGGGTTATGAGATAAGGTTGAGGTAAAGATCTTCAGTTAGATTGTGTTGTCAGATTTATATGGTTTGGGATGACATGAGATCACCCATGGGTATGGGCATGGACAAGGTGAGTTTATACAAAGATTTTATTGCTTTGGGAAGACTCTAGATATGTTCGAGGACTAACATATGTTTAAGTGGTAGAAAATGTAATGACCCAACCGATCGTTTTGGGCATATGTATTTAGTTCGGTGGTTTGAGGTCACGAGTAGATTCATATGGTGTGTTATGACTTGTGTGTATCGTTAGTTTTGGTTTTCGAGTGGTTCAGGATTAATTTGGAAGAATGATTCTCAACTAGGAAGCCTTACGCTGGAAGAGTTGACCAAGTTTGGCTTTTATGTATTTGACCTCGGATCAGAGTTTTTACGGTTCCGTTAGGTCCGGATGGTGATTTTGGACTTGGGCGTATTCTTGGATTTGCATTTGGGTGCTTCTAGAAGATTTTGGCTCTAATTGGCTAAAGTTGGTAATTTGAAGGTTTAGAAATTTTCTTAGTTTGACCATAGGTTGATTTTATCGTTAAGGGTTTCATTTTTTTTGGTTTCGGGACTTGGAATAGGTTAGTTTTTTCATTTAGAACTTGTCTACAAAATTTGGTATCATTCCAAGTTAGTTTGGTAGGAATCAGACGTTTGGGTGTGTTTTTATTGATTCTTGAGTTTCATTGTGATTTCATGTGTTTTGTGTCCGATTCGTAGTTCCAGATGTTATTTTGGTGTTTTTATCGGGCAAGCAATTTCATATGATATTTTTAGACTTGTGAGGATATTTGGTATGGAGCCTCGAGGGCTCGGGTGAGTTTCAGACGTGTTTCAAATTTATTTGGTCATGTTTCATAGTTGTTGGTGATGGGCAGGTGTTGCAGGTCTCGCAAATGCGAGACACTGTTCGCATTTGTGAACCTCGCATTTGTAAGGTGGGAGTCGCATTTGTGAGGTGGGATGGGAGGCTATCAGGTTCTCTTTTGCGAACTATTGATCGCATTTGTGATCAGGCGCCTAGGCAAGGGAAGTCCGCATTTGCGCTAAAATGATCGCTTTTGCAGAAGGGATGGACTTCGCAAATGCGTAGTCTGTGTCACATTTGCGACATCCCCAATGTTCAGTAGGCATCGCATTTACGATGAGCTTGTCGCATTTGCGGGGTTCATAAAAGGTCGTATTTGAGACTTCTGCAACTGAACAAAATAGTGGGATTTCGGGACTTAGCTTCTTTTATCACATTTTAGAACCCTAGACTCGGTGGGAGGCAATTTTGAGGAGAGATTTTCATACCAAACTATTGGGTAAGTGATTTTGATCCAATTTCAATTATATTACATGAATGTTTATGTGATTTAACATCTAATCCATGGAATTTGAAGAGAATGTTTGACTATATTTTGAAAAATGAAAATTTGAGATTTGAGAGTTGAATTGGACTCGGATTTGAAAACATAATATACATATTGACTTGTGGGGTTATGTGTAGTCGAGATCTACCCTTGGACTCGGTTTTTGACCGGGCGAGCTCGGAGTTGACTTTTGTTGACCTTTGAAAAATTTAGTAAAGATCTTAACTTTAATTATCGGAATTGATTTCTCTTGCCTTGTTTGATAATATTAAGTTTTTTTTTTTTAACCGGACAGAGATGAATTTTAAAGGAAAAGCTATTTTTGAGTGATGAATTGGTCTAATTGAGGTAAGTAACTTGCCTAACTTTGCGTGCGGGAATTACCCCTTAGGAATTGGTCTACTTGCACTGTTTGAACTATGTGAAAAGACGTGTTCATTAGGTGAGGAGTATGTACACGGTCTTATGTGTGGTAATTGACCGTATTAGGCCCTTAGACTATTAATATGTCTTGAATTGAAGTTGTTGTTGTGTGAAGCACATGTCATTGTTTATTTAGCTTTCGTACTCTTGTGTTGTTGTGATTTTTATTTATATTGTTGTTGAGTCATGGGCTATGTATTGTTGTGACATTGGTGTTATTGTTTGAGAAATGTTTTAGCATATGGGCACGTGGTGTGCGGTTGATTGTGTGTTGTGATTGAGATGCGCATGTGACGACATAAGGGTGGTGTGTATATTGATATGCTTGCGTCGAGGTAAGGGGGTACTTATGCACGTGGTGAAAGTAAGGGGAAATACTTCATTGTGATGCACACATGGCGAGATAAGGGGGTTAAAGAGTGTGAAGCTATTTCGGGAAAAATGTTTTAAATATGAATCTCACGTGGCGTCATAAGGATAATATGTGATTATGGTATGTGGCACATCGAAGTGACTCTTGTTGTTATTTTTGTTTTGGAACGGTTTGTGGCTTCTTGTGTGTGTCATGCATTTTACGTGATTTGCTACGTTATTTTAATATGCTAATTTGTGTCTCCTTTGTACTTGATCAATTGGTTGTCAAGATGGATTTACTTACGTGGAGTTATTATCTCATATTCTCTTGAGTTGTTGGTACCATAACGAATTTAAATAAAGAAATTGTTATCATGCTTTACTTTATTTGATTCTTAAAATAAACTCATTAATTGTTATCATGCTTTACTTTATTTGATTCTTAAAATAAACACATTATCCCATTTGATGCTTTACGTTATTTAAATTGTTATCATGCTTTACTTTATTTGATCCTTAATTTGATGCTTTACTTTATTAGAATTATTATCCTGCTTTACTTTATCTAAATAAATTAATGGCAATTTACACGGATACGGTATACGTGGTGGCACGAGGTCTTTTTCGTGTGGTTGTGGTATTTGTTGAGCACGAGGTCTTTGCCATGCGAGTGTGACTCATGTTGTGGCACGAGGTCTTTGTTATGCGAAGGTGATTGATAATGTGGAAACGAAGTGCCATGTGTATAAGATTTGTGACTGTGACTTGTGATTATGAGATGTGGTACGGTGATTCTTGTTGTAAATTCTGTGTTAGAACGACTTGATGATTTGAATTGTTATTGTTTTCCTTAATTTGTTTCACCGTTATTTTAACCGTGTTTTGATTATTTTGCTGTTTTATCATATGTTACTCTTTGTTGCCATTTATTGATTTTGTTTTCGTTTGTAGCTTTATACTTATATTTTGCATATGTTTTCATGTCTAGTGAGTGTCTTGACTTGTACCTTGTCACTACTCCACTGAGGTTAGTTTTGATACGTATTGGGTACCGATTGTAGTGTACTCATACTATACTTCTGCATACTGTTGTGCAGATCTAGGTACATCGGATCGTGCCAGACGGTAGAGAGTTGAGTTGAGCTTGAGTTGCAGAGACTTCAAGGAATATATGTTGTTCGCGCTCGCATGCTTCAAAATCTCCTTCTGTTATCTCGATTATACTGTCATTTGAATTTGAAAACAATATTGTATTTAGAGATTCTAGTGTATTTTAGTAGAGTTTATGACTCAGTACTACCGGTTTTGGGTTTTAGCTTTATTATGATATTTATCAGTTTAATTTAATGGCTAAGTTGTTTATTTCTGTTATATCTCAACATGTGTTAGGCTTACCTTATCTTAGAGACTAGGTACCATCACGATCCTTTAGGTGGAATTTTGGGGTCGTCACATTAACATACATAGAAGATATGTACCGTGCCTTCATCCTTCAGTCAAATCAGCATATAGAAGAGATATGCATAAAGAGGCATGTTTACATTCCAAAACTAGCATATAAAGAGATGCGATAAAATCATGTATACACCGAAGGAGTTTGCTTATAGAGAAGATATGCAAAAAAAAAAAAAAACACTGATCATTCTTTCTCATACCACGTGTACGTCATCAAGAGAGAAACATGAGAGGAAAACCCTATGGGAATGAATCCTTATTCACACGTTGCACAGACAACTCACGTGCCATAATATAACAATCGCACGGACCACTCACGTACTATCATAATTCAACTTGCACGGACCACTCACGTGCTACCAATCCAGTCCATATCACACAGAAAGTGTATACAAGAATACATGTATACGAACAATAAATATTAAATTACATACTCATGGACTAACAAAAAATGACATGCTAAGGTGTATGCATGTGCGAAGTGTTCTACCACAACACAGATTGGGCAAATACACCATAAAATAGCAAATATCATGTTTGAACAGGAAATTAACCTACATATGATCTCTAGCATGATTCAAGAAGTTCACGAAGGGATACAAACATATGAAACGTGATTGCAAGAAGTATAGTATCCAATACAAAGTATAACAGAGCCTAAGGACTATCCCGAACATGGATAAAATCTGGTGCGCGCACACATGCCCATCCCCTGCATGTGCGTCACCCTCGGCACATAGCCATCATCAATAATTCAAGCAACTAGTCCCTCAAAATAAGGCTAGGCAAGATACTTACCTCAAACAAGCAAAATTAATACTCCAAAATGCCTTCCCTCGCAAATGGGCCTTCGAACGACTCGAATCTAGCAAACAATAATTCAATAGAGTCAAATAAAGCTATATGAATCAATTCCAAATAATAAAGCTCCAATCTTTATTCAATTCTCAAAAAGTCAACAAAAGTCAACCCGGGCCCACATAGTCAAAACCCGAGCGAATGGGTAGATCCCCACTATCCATAATTCCATGAGTCCAGATATGTGCTTAGAATCCAAAACCAAGTCCAAATCTTAGCTCAAACCCCTAATTTACACTCTCCAAAATTGTAGTAAAAAACCCCCAACTTCACCTTAAATTTCCATAATATATGTGTAATAATCCATGAGAAAACAATATCTATTATTAAAATTAAGTAGGAATTACTTACCCTCAAAGGTGTGGTAAAGATCCCTCCAATAATCGGTTCTAGTCGAGCTCCAAAACTTTTAATAATGAAAAATGAGCTAACCCTTCGAAATAATAAGACTGCCAATGGTTACGCTTCCGCGGACAAAATTCGTGCTTCTTCGCACTCGCTTCTGCGAGATTTCCTCCACTCACCCAACCCGTACCTGCGACCACTCAATCGCTTTTGCGGCACCGCAAGTGCGTACATGCGTCTGCTTCTATGCATGGATGCCCGCAGGAGCGAAGGACCATCTCCAGCTCCTCTTCCATCTGCGCCCCCTTCATCTGCAGGTGCGACAGACCAGCACCAGAACTGCCACTCAACTCCAAAATGGTCCGGAACCCATCCAAAGACACTCAAAACCTCTGGGACCCCTTCCAATCATAACAAGTTAATAAATACTACATGGACTTATCCAAAGCCTCAAAACACATACGATAACATCCCATCAATGAATCGAAGATCGAAACACAAGTTGAACTTCTCTTAAGTTCAAGAACTTTCGAACTTTAAACCAAGTGTCTGATTCATGCCTAACCAATCCGGATCATATCCAAACTTTTCACACAAGTTCTAAATGACAAAACGAACATATTTCAAGTCCCGGAAGAAAAATCAAAGTCCAGTATCATCAATGTCATCTCCCGTTCAAACTTATGAACTTTTTAAACCTTCAAATTGCCAACTTTCGGCAAATAGAGCCAAAATATCCTAGAAACTTCTGAATCTAAATCCGGATATACACCTAAATCCAAAATTACCATACAAACCTATTCAAATAATCAAATCACCAATCTGAGGTCATTTACTCAAAAGTCAAACCTTGGTAAACCTTTATAACTTAAGCTTCCAAAAGTGAAACTAAGTATTCCAATCATTCTCAAACCTTCTCAAAACCAACCCAAACATCCCCACAAGTCATAAAACAACAAACACATATACGAGAAGCATCAAATATGGGAAACGGGGCTCAAATACACAAAATGATCGGTCGGGTTATTACATTCTTCCCTCCTTAAATAAATATTCGTCCTCGAACGGGTTTAGAATCACACCTGAAATGCCAAAAAGATGAAGATATATGCTTTGCATATCATGCTCGGTCTCCCAAGTCGCTTCCTCGACCAGTTGACCTCTTTACTTAACCTTCACTAATGCAATATCGTTTGACCTCAACTTCCTAACACGCCTATCCAAAATGTCCATAAGCTCTTCCTTATAAGCCAAATTCGCATGCAACTACACCAAACTGAAATCCATCACATGTTACTAATCTTTATGATACTTCTGAAGCATGAAAATATGAAACACCGGATGAACTCCCAACAAGTTGGGTGGAAAATCAAGCATGTAAGCCACCTCACCCATTCTCTCCAAAACCTCAAATGGAACAATGCATCGAGGACTCAACTTGCCCTTCATCTCGAATCTCATCACATCCTTCATAGATGAAACTTTAAGAAGAACCTTCTCACCTTCTATAAATTCCACATCGCTAACCTTCGCATGCGCATAACTCTTCTGCCTGGAGTGCGTTGTGCGAAGAAACTCCTGAATTAACTTCACCTTCTCTAAAGCATCACAAACTAAACTATGCCCAATAACCTAGCCTCACCAGGCTCAAACCAACCAACCAGAGAATGACATCGCCTCCCATTTAATGCCGCATACGAAGCCATACGATTACTACACTAGTAGTTGTTGTTGTTAGCACACTCCGCTTAGAGTAGAAACTGATCCCACTAGCCTCCGAAATCAATAACGCGGGCCCTCAATATATCCTCCAAGATCTGAATGGTCCACTCAGGCTGCCCATCCATCTGAGGGTAAGATGATGTACCCAACTCCACCTACGTGCCCAACTCATGTTGAACGACTCTCCAAAGTGTGATGTAAACTGAGTGCCTCGATCGGAGATGATAAACACAGGCAAACCATGCAAGAGGACAATCTCTTTGATGTAGATCTTAGCCAACTGCTCCGACTTGTAGGAAGTTATAATCGAAATGATGTGCCGATTTGGTCAATTGATCCACAATGACCCAAATGGTATCAAACTTTCTCAAAGTCCGTCTCAACCCCACCACGAAGTCCATATTAATACGCTCCCACTTTCCAGTATATCAATCTTCTAAAGCAAACCACCTGGTCTTGATTCTCATACTTGACCTGTTGATAATTCAAACACCGTACAACATGCCCAACAATGTCCTTTTCACTGTTTTCCACTAATAATTTTTCTTCATCTCACGATACATCTTCGTAGCACCTGGGTAAATAGAATACCTAAAAATGTGAGCCTCTTTAAGAATTAATTCTCTCAAGTCATCGATATTAGAAACACAAATTTAACCCTGAAGTCACAATACACCATCATCATCAATAGCCACCTCCTTTGCACCACCTCGATTTACCGTGTCCCTAAGGACAAACAACTGGGGATCATCATACTAATGAGCCTTAATGCGCTCAAACAAGGACGATTGCGCAACAACACACGCAAGAACTCTGGTAGGCTCAAAATATCCAATCTCATCAATCTATTGACTAAAACCTGAACATCTGTGGCTAAGGGCCTTTGCATAGGTGGAATAAATGCCAAACTTCTCATACTCTCCGCCTTTCTACTCAAGGTGTCTGCTACCACATTAGTCTTCCCCAGATGATAGATAATAGTGATATCATAATCCTTCAATAACTCCAACCATCTCCGCTGCCTTAAATTTAAATCCTTCTATTTGAACAAATACTGGAGACTCTAGTGATTAATGTAAACCTCACAAGACACTCCACATAAGTAATGCCTCCAAATCTTGAGCGCGTGCACAATAGCTGCCAACTCCAAATCATGGACCGAATAGTTTCTCATGGGGCTTCAACTAGCGTGATGCATAGGCGATCACCTTACCGCCTTGCATCCACGAAACATCAAAATAAATAGTATACATCCTTGATCCTGAGGGTAATACCAAAACTTGAGTCGTAGTCAAAGCAATCTTGAGCTTCTGAAAGCTCTCCTTACACTCGCCCGACTATCTGAATAAAGCAGCCTTCTGAGTCAATTTAGTCAATAAAGCTATAATAGATGAAGACCCTTCTACAAATCGACGATAGTAACCTGCCAAACCTAGGAAACTCCTGATCTCCGTAGCGGTAAAAGGTCTGGGCCAACTCTGAACTACCTCAATCTTCTTCGATCCACCTTGATCCCATCACCGGACACCACGTGGCCCAAGAATGCCACTAAATCCAACCAAAACCCATACTTTGAGAACTTAGCATACAACTCCTCCCTTAAAATCTAAAGCACAATCCTCAAATGTTGCTCGTGCTCCTCCTGACTATGGGAATATACCAAGAATCATCATTGAACACAATAACAAAGGTATCCAAATAAGGCTAGAACACATTGTTCATCAAATGCATGAAAGCCACTAGGGCATTAGTCAAACCAAAAGATATCACCAAGAACTCATAATGCCTATAATGGGTCCTGAAATTGTCTTAGGAATGTCCGAAGCCCTGATCTTTAACTCATGATAACCAGATTTGAAGTCAATCTTTGAAAATACCATAGCACCCTGAAGCTGTCAAACAAATCATCAATGTGAGGCAGTTGATACTTGTTCTTGATGGTAACCTTGTTCAATTACCTGTAGCCAATACACATTCTCATAGAACTATCTTTCTTCTTTAAAAATAATATCGGAGTACCCCAAGGTGAAAAACTCAGCTTGATGAAACCCTTGTCCAAAAGCTGCTACAACTATTCCTTCAATTCCTTCAACTCCGATGGTGCCATGTGATACAGTGGAATAGACATGGCTGAGTGACCGACACCAAATAAATACCAAAGTCAATATCCCTATCGGGCGGCATTCCCTGTAGGTCAGCAGGAAACACATCTAGAAACTCTCTAACTGCTGGAACTAACTCAACAGTAGAAGTATCAATACTAACATCTCTCACAAAGGCTATATACGCCAACATCCCTTCTCAACGATCCATTGAGCCTTTAGAAAAGAAATCACTCTACTAAGAATGACCAACAGAACCTCCATTCCAACCTTGGAAACACCGGCATCGCCAAAGTTAGGTCTTAGCGTGACAATCAAAAATAACATATGGAGATAGTCAATCCATACCCAAAATTACCTCAAAGTCAATCATATTGAGTAATAAAAGATAAAACCTCGTTTCATAACCCCCAACGGTAACCACACAAGACCGATACACCATGATCTACCACAATAAAATCACCAACAAGTATAGATACATGAACATGAATATCAAGGGAACCAAGAGGCATATACAAATAAGGAGCAAAATGGACACATAAGAATAAATGGAACCAGGGTAAAATAATACTGAAGCATCCATGTGGCACACTGGAACAATACTTGTGATCACGATATCTGAATTAACTGCCTCTAGGATGACCTCAAACATACTGTGCGAGTGGTGTAGCTACTAGTATTGAAACCATGGACTGAGTGTTGTAAAGCGGTACATAACTCAGAACCCGGGGAAATCCCTCTTGAGATGACTCTAGTCCCCACACTCAAAACAACCCATCCTTTGGCGAAACTGCTGACTCTATGACTACCCTGAGAACCTGAATATCCGCTCGTAGAACCTTGAGCAGATGGGGACACTGTATGAATTTTGTGCTGGTAGTGCACTGATAAGGACTGGCCTAGGTGAGCACCGTATGAACCGTGGCTAACTAACAAACCACGAGAAACCTAACGAGCTACTTGAGTGGGCTGAAAGGATGGACTCTACTATGATGTGCATGTACTCTAGATGAGGAACCACCAAAACCTCTTAAATCACGAGGCCTCTTGGCCTCCCACTCCTTTGGCTCCTACCTGCGAACACGCTCTAAGCGCCAAGCAATTCCAACTGCCTGGTGAAATTTTGTATCCATCTCGGCCTCTCGGGCCATACCATATCGTATACCATAGTTGGGGCCCTCAATGAACCTTTAGAATCTCTCTCCCTCTCAGTAGGGACCAAAAAACACTGCATGATGAGCTAACTCTGTGAACCTCATCTCGTACTAGATCACAGTCAATCCCTCCTAGCATAGATGCTCAAACTCACTGAAATTCATCTATGCGAGTTTGTGGTATGAACTTCTCCAAGAAGAGAAGTGATTAGTGAGATCAAGTAAGTGGTGTTGCACTAGCTGGCCTACTCAACTCATAAGTCTGCAACCACCTATATGCTGGACCTGACAACTGGAAGGTAGTAAAGTCAACCTCATTTGAGTCCACCAGACCCAAAGTGCACATAATCCGATGACACTGATCAAGAAAACCCTATGCATCCTCAGTAGTCTCACCACTGAAATGAGGAGGATGAAGCCTCTAAAACCTCTCTAGCATCTTCTGCTCTTCAGCAATCAAAGATGGTCTAATCTCGGGTTGAACCGCAATGATTGGCTGCACAGGCTGGACCCTCAGTGCTTGATAACCATGAGCCAGCTACTCTGGTGTATGTGCGGCAAGAGTCTAGGCTTATCCTCCAACATGTGAGGTAGTTGGAGCAACATGGGTCATACCCGCCTGAGCCAAACTTATATACACACTCAAAATTTAAGCCAAAGTCTCCTGAATTCCAGGTGCAGCAATAGGTCCCTCCGGAGCCTGAGCTGGTCCTACCAGCTCAACATAATTAGGAATATGCTCCTCAACTAGAGCTACTGGTGGCTCCACAGTTTCTACCCTAGCATGGACTCTAACCGCGACGAATAATCCACCTCTGCCTCTGCCTCGATATCAGCCTCTAGCGGCCCTAGCTTGGGGTACTAGTGCTTATCCAATTGTACTAGAAGAACGTGTCCTCACTACCGGTGAGAGAATAGATGAGCAAAGATTCAAACTTAGGGATAAACAAATTCACACGATAGACAATGAAAGAAGAGAAATTTTCCTAATGGCCCTGTAGCCTCTGAAAATAAGTACAGACATCTCTGTACTGATCCGCAAAACTTTACTAGACTTGCTCATGACTCGTGAGACCTATGTAACCTACTTCTCTGATACCAACTTGTCATGACCCAAATCTACCACCGATCGTGATGGCACTTAATCTCACTTTCTAGGCAAGCCAATCATAAATAATAACAAAATATAATAACAAATTACAGAATAAACAAGTCTGAAAGATAAATAACCTTAGATAATATCAAATCATTACACAACTCCTTAGAACTGATAACAACGAGTCAAAAGCTCTACAGTACGAATACAAGTCTAAAATACAGAAATATTATCTGAAACAACAACAACAACATCAAATAAAACACAGGAAGAGATGCTAGGGACTGCAATCAGGAAGCAACTCTACTTCGGTCTCCACATCACAACAAACAACTCAGCTCACGAAGCTCGACTGGGTCCAACTCATGAATCTGCACAATTTAGTGTAGAGTATAGTATAAGTTACCGACCTTATGTACTCAGTAAGTATCATGAAAAACCTCGGCGAGGTAGTAATGGATAGAATTACCAATGATACTCACTTAACAACCTGTTCAGTTCATAAATATGCAAGTATGCTGCAATGGTACGAAAACTAAGCAGGAAGTACATGTACCAAATTAGTGCACATAGACAAGATGTGTGCAAGTCTTGTAATAGTTTAACAACTCAGCATATAGAGAAGATATACATCTATCACCAATGAATCATCAACATTTGCATATACATAATATATGCATGGATAATCAAGTTAATGTGCATAGGATAACATATAGAGAAGATATGTATCGTACCTTCATCCTTCAGTCAAAGAAGCATATAGAGGAGATATGCATAAAGAGGCATGTATACATTCCAAAACTATCATATAGAGAAGATATATGATAAAATCATATATACACCCAAGGAGTTTGTATATAGGGAAGATACGCAAAAAACCAAACACTAATAAGTTTTCCTCATACAGTGTTTACATCATCAAGAGAGAAATATGAGAGGACGACCCTAGGGGATGGATCCTTATCCATATGCTGCATGGACAACTCACATGCCAAAATATAACAACTGCACGGACTACTCACGTGCTATCAGGACTCAACCTGTTTAGACCACTCACGTGCTGCCAATCCAGCCCATATCACATAGAAAGCATATACAAGAACACATGTATACAAACAATGGATAGAAAATCACATACTCATGGACTGATAAAAAGTGGCATGCTAAGGTGTATTCATGAGCGAAGTATGCTACCACAACTCAGATTAGGCGGATATGCCACAAAATAGTAAATATCATATTTGAACAGGAAATTAACTAACATATGATCTCTAGCATGATTTAAAAAGTTCACAAAGGGGTACAAACATATGAAACGTGATTGCAAGAAGCATAGTATCTAATACAAGTCATAACACAACCTAAGGACTACCCCGAACATGGATAAAACCTGATGTACGCACACATGCTCATCCCCGGCATGTGCATCACCATCGGCACGTAGCCATCATCAACAATTCAAGCAAATAGTCACTCAAACCAAGGCTAGGAAAGATATTTACCTCAAACAAGCAAAATCAATACCCTAAAAATACCTTCCGTCGCAAATCGGCATTCGAACGGTTCGAATCTAGCCAAAAATAACTCAATAATGTCAAATTATGCTATAAGAATCAATTCCAAACAACAAATATTCAATATTTATTCAATTCTCAAAAGTCAACCCCCGCCCACATGGTCACAACTCGAGTCAAGGGGTCTATATCGACTACCTATAACTCCACGAGTTCAAATATGTACTTAGATTCCAAAATCAAGTCCAAATCATAGCTCAAAACCCTAATTTACACTCTCCAAAATTATAGTTAAAAAACCTAAATTTACCTTAAATTTCTATAATATATATGTAGTAATCCATAGGGAAAAATATCTACCATAAAAATTAAGTGGGAATTACTTACCCTCAAAGGTATGGTGAAAATCCCTCCAAAAATCGCCTCTAGCCGAGCTCCAAAATTCCAAATAATGAAAACTGAGCTAACATTTCGAAATAATAAGATCGTCAGTAGTTCCGCTTTCTGCGAAGAAAATCAACACTTTTGTGCACTCTCTTATGCGAATTAACTCGCATCTGCGAGATCTCCTCTACTCAGCCATCCCCGTACTTGCGACCACTCAACCGCTTTTGCGGCACTGCATGTGCGCATGCACGTCCGATTCTGTGCTTTGGCTTCTGCGTATGGACCCTCGTAAGAACGAAGTCCCAGCTCCAACTGCCCTTCGCATTTGCACCCCCCTCATCCGCAGGTGCGACGTTGCACATGCGTACCAAACCTCGCAGGTACGACACACCAGTGCCAGAACTTCCACTCAACTCCAAAATGGTCTGAAACCTATTTGAAACATATCCGAGCCCCTCGGCACCCCATCCAACCATACCAACAAGTCCATAAGCACTACTCGGACCTATCCAAAGTCTCCAAACATATACGATAATATCACATCAGGGAATCGAAGATCGAAACACAAGTTGAACTTCTCTTAAGTTCAAGAACTTCTGGACTTCAAACCAAGCATCTAATTCAAGCCTAACCAATTGAGATTATTTTCAAACTTTGCACCCAAGTTCCAAATGACAAAATGAACATATTCTAAGTCCTAGAACAACAATCTGAATCTGATATCATCAAAGTTAAATCCTCAAAGTTAACTTCCGGTCAAACTTATGAATTTTTCAAACCTTTAAATGACCAACTTTCGACAAATAAAGCCAAAATATCCTAGGAACCTCCAAATTCGTACATACTCCTAAGTCCAAAATTAACATACGAACCTATTGGAACCATTAAATTTCCAATCCGAGATCGTCTACTCAAAAGTCAAACCTTGGTAAACTCTTACAACTTAAGCTTCCAAAAGTGAAACTAAGTGTTCCAATCATTCTCAAAACTTCGTGAAATCAACCCAAACATTCCTGCAAGTCATCAAACAACAAACACACATATGGGAAGAATCAAATAGGAGAAACATGGCTCAAATAAATAAAACGACTGGTCGGGTCATTATAATTATTCACTTAATGGTTTAATAAATATTTCAATCATTAGGTACACAATACGATGCTAAATTTTCCTTTCATTGGAAACATCATTCGTTGTTATTGATAAGTAAACTATTATGAGTCATCATAGTCGTATATCTGCTTACTCGACATAATCTCTTCCATGTACTACAATATCAGTCTATTACCCAGCAGTTAATGTATCACGAACGTGTGGGTGTAGTCGCGTTCGCGAAGAGGAAATGGGGAGACTGGGTTCATGCATGGTTGTTATTCGCGATCGCAAAGCAGTGTCTACGATCGCGTACATCAGTGGTGGATAGTCATCGCTTTCCCGAGGGGATTTTCGCTATCACGTAGTGTTAATTTTTGGGCGCTTAGTTTTGTGCTTCGCGATTGAGGACTTCTGGGCAGAATTTAAAGTCTTAAAAATGAGGGTTTGAGTTTATTTCACAATTTGATTTTGGGAGCTCGGATTATGGCGATTCGTGGAGAGAATTTCAAGGGAGTGATTGGGGTAAGTGATTCTAACTCGATTTTTCTTAAATTACGTGAATATATCATTATTTTTATCATTTAATTAGTATTTCGGGATAAAACTTTGGGGGAAATGGAGAAAACCTCTTAGGCCGAATTTTGGGGATTTGAGCGGCATTTTGGTGTCGGATTTGAGTAATTTTGGTATGGTTGGACTCGTGGTTGAATGAGTGTTCGGATTTTGTAACTTTTATTAGATTCCGAGACGTGGGCCCAGGAGTTAACTTTTGTGTTGGCTTTTTGACTTTTTATTAAGAACTTAGCATTTTCTTAGGGAATTGATTCTTATAGCTTGAGTTGACTGTATCGAATTGTTTGTGGCTAGATTCGAGGCATTCGGAGGCCAATTTGTGAGGTAGGGGCTTGTTAGCGGAGTGATTCGATTTGCTTGAGGTAAGTATGGTATTTAAACTTGGTTGAGACACCAGTTGCCTGAATTGTTGTGATAGCCACGTGCTTTTGGGTGCGCACATGCATGGGGATGAGCCCATGTGCGGGCACCGGGGGTTATATATTCATGTTTGGGTTGTGCTCGGACTCTTATAACCTAGAACTGATTATTAAGCTTTAATCTATGATATCTCACATGTTGTAACAGTTTATGTGATCTATTTGAGCCATATTGAGGCTACTTAAAGGTTTAACCCCTGGATGAACTTGTTAAATGCTCTTCAGTGATGAAATTGCCGAATTGAGCTACGATAGCACACTTTCCACATGCCTACACTTTAGCATGTCATTTATACCAGTCCAAGGATATGGGAATCCTATTTCATTCATCATATACATGTAAACTTGTTTTATTGCTTATGTATGATATGTTTGGACTAGAGGCATGTGACTATGCCGAGGGATTATGTTATTGGCACGTGAGTTATCCGTGCATCACATCGTGTGGATCCATATATTGATATTATTGGTACGTGAGTTGTCTGTGCAGCATGTGAGTTAACCGTGCGGATCCATATATTGATAATATTGACACGTGAATTGTCCGTGTCGCACGTGAATTGTCCATGCAAGTTCTATTGTTAGCACATGAGTTGTCCGTGCAGTGTGTGAAACTTCTATTTTCTTGATCATTTATCTTATTTACTTATTTTCTTCCTCTACATTCCATAATACTGTCTGAGCAGGGTATTTGAGAAACTGTGCACATGCACACACGGATATTCTTCTCACAAAGCTTGATGAGTTAGTTCTAAATATTGTTATGTGTTGGTTTAAAAAGGCAGAATTACACCGGAATAACCAGTATCCTCAATAATTTAAGCTTCTCTTACCTTGACTTGTTTATTTACGATACTTATTGATTTGGTTGTACTCATACTATACCTTGCACCTCATATGCAGATCCAGGTATTTTAGGGCGCGGTGGTTGCTGATCGTGGAGTTTTACCTGTTCGGAGATTATCGAGGTAGTTGCTTTGGCATTTGCAGACCTTGACTCTCCTCCCCTATATCTCAATTTTACTTATTATGTTCTACCTTTTTAGATAGTGTACCAGACTATGTTATTGTATATATGCTCATGTACTCAGTGACACCCGAGTTTTGGGAAATCCTGTATTGAGTTGTGGCATTTTCATCTAGTTTTTATGAGATTCTTACTTACTTATACCTATTTCGGTATATTTTGAATTTAAGATGTTTGTATATGTGAGTTGTCGTCTTGCCTAGTATCATGATAGGCTCCATCACGGTACTTGTGATCTGGAGTCGTGACAAGTTGATATCAGAGCCTAGGTTACATAGGTCTCACGAGTCATGAGTAGGTTTAGTAGAGTCTTGCGGATCGGCACAGAGATGTTTTTACTTATCTTCGAGAGGTTGTCGAACCCTTAGTAAAACTTCACATTCTTGTTGTGCGAATTTGTTAATTCTGGGAACTAAACTTCTATTATTCTATTCTCTCACAGATGGTGAGGACACGTGCTACTGGATCAGGCGGACGGCCACTGGTACCACCAGCGAGCAGCACCTGTAGACCCACCAATTGCACCAGATCAGGAGCAGATTCCAGATGTGGTTGAGCCGGTGGGACCATCTCAGGCACCAGCTGTGCCCATTATGATTCCAGGCCTTTGGGAGGCTCCTGCCCAGATATTGACTATTTGCACTAGCCTTGCTCAGGTGGTTTTAGTTCAGGCCGGGGGAGGTGCTCAAACTCCCGACGTCATTACTCCAGAGCAGGTGGTGTAGGGACTCCAGACACCAGGGGTATTACCATCCCAGCCGGTTGCAGTTGCTCAGGCCCAGGTGGGTCCCTTTATGAGTAATGAGTAGCACAAGAGGCTAGAGAGATTTGGGAGGCTCATGCCTCCAACATTCAGTGGGGTTGAGTCAGAGGATGTTTAGGACTTCTTGGATAAGTGTCAGGGGATTCTTTGCACAGCGGGTATTCTGGAGACTAGTGGAGTTTCCTTTACTACTTTTCAGTTATCGGGGGCTGCCTTCAGATGATGGGAGGCCTATGAGAGGAGCAGGCCAGTCGGTGCAGCACCACTTTTTTGGATTAGTTCTCTCAGCTATTGCTTGAGAAGTTTCTTCCTATCACTCAGAGGGAGAACTATCGGAGGCAGTTTAAGCATCTCTAGCAGGGTATTATGACTGTTACTCAGTACGAGACCAGATTTATTGACTTGGCCCATCATGCTTTTCTATACTTCCCACGGAGAGAGAGAGAGAGAGAGAGAGAGAGAGAGAGAGAGAGAGAGAGAGAGAGAGAGAGAGAGAGAGAGAGAGAGAGAGAGAGAGAGGGATTATTTCATAAGATGCTCATTTGGGTCAGTCATCATTCAGTGCATTACCAGCGCAGAGTTCTCACCATGACCTCATTTGCTCAGGCTTCTACAGGCAATTCCCCGAGTTATCAGGAGCAGCAGCTCTGTCAGAGGAGGGGTTGTTTCGAGTGCAGGGACTTGAGTCATCTCAAGAAGGATTTCCCTAGATTGTTGAATGGGATTCCACAGTAGAGTTCTCGGCTGATGATACCAGCACCAGCAGTTACACCACCCGTGTAGCCATCTCGGGGTAGGGCCAAGGCAGCTGGAGAGAAGTGCAGTGAGAGTTAGGCACACAGGTTGAGTTGAGTACAGCATTCCACCCTTAGACGGACGGACATTCCGAGCGTACTATTCAGATATTGGAGGATATGCTATGCCTTTGTGTCATAGATTTCGGGGGTTCTTGGGATCGGTTTCTGTGGATTACAGAGTTTGCCTACAACAACAGCTACCAATCGAGCATTCAGATGGCTCCGTATGAGGTTTTGTATGGGAGACGGTGTCGGTCTCCGGTGGGATAGTTTGAGCCGGGTAAGGCTAGGCTATTGGGTGCTGACTTGGTTCAAGATGCTTTGGACAAGGTTAAGTTAATTCAGGATCGGCTTTGCACGGCGTAGTCTATACATAAGAGCTATGTCGATCGGAAGATTCATGATGTTGCTTACATGGTAGGGGAGAAGGTACTACTTAGAGTTTCGCCCATGAAGGGTGTTATGAGGTTCGGGAAGAAGGGCAAGTTGATCCCTTGGTATTTTCGGCCTTTTGAGGTGCATGAGAGGATTGGAGAAGTGGCTTACAAGCTTGCATTGCTGCCTAGTCTATCGAGTGTTCATCCAGTGTTTCATGTTTCTATACTCCGGAAGTATGTCGTAGATCCGTCTCATATTTTAGATTTCAGCACGGTTCAATTGGATGGTGATTATAATTATGATGTGGAGTCAGTGGTCATTTTGGACCAGTAGGTTCTAAAGTTGAGGTCAAAGAATATAGCTTCAGTGAAGGTGTAGTGGAGAGGTCAGCCAGTCAAGGAGGCTACTTAGGAGATCGATGGGGAGATGCGGAGCAGATATTCACCCCTATTTAAGACTCCGGGTATGTTTCTAAACCCGTTCGAGGATGAATATTTGTTTAAGAGGGGGAGGATGTAACGACCCGACCGGTCGTTTTGAATGTTGTAGCCCCGTTCCCCCATTTACTGCTTATTCTACACCTAATTGTTTATATGTAACTTATCGTGGTAGTTGATTTGGTTCCGGGGATGTTTCAGAGTGAATTAGGACACTTAGTCCCAAGGTTGGAAGCTTAAGTTGAAAGAGTTGATCGGATGTTGACTTATGTGTAAACAACTCTGGAATGGAGTTTTGATGGTTCTGATTGCTCCGTATGGTGATTTTGTACTTAGGAGTGTGTCAGGATAGTGATTTGGAGGTCCGTAGTTGATTTTGGCTTGAAATAGCAAGAGTTGGAAAATTAAAAGTTTTGAAAATTGAGAAGTTTGACCGAGAGTTGACTTTGTGGTTACTGGCTTGGATTTTGGTTTCGGAAGTTGGAATAAGTCTGTTGTGTCATTTATGACTTGTGTGGAAAATTTGAGGTCAATCGGACTTAATTTGATAGGTTTCGGCATCGAATGTAGAAGTTAGAAGTTCATAAGTTCATTAGGCTTGAATCGATACACAATTCATGGTTTTAGTGTTGTTTGATGTGATTTGATGTTTCGAGCGAGTTCGTATGAAGTTTTAGGACTGGTTGGTATGTTTGGTTGAGGGCCCGGGGGCCTGGGGTGTGATTCGGATCATGTTCGGCGCATTTGGAACCTTAGAGGAATTGCTGATTTCTGCTACTGGTTTTCTTATACGCGATCGCGAGTGTGATGTCGTGATCGCGAGTGTGATGTCGCGATCGCGAAGAGTTGTTGGTCACTGATGGAAATTTGTTCTCTCCCATTGCTAGGTGAGGTATGTGATCGCGTAACTTGAGCAGTTAATGTATCACGAACGCGTGGGCGTAGTCGCATTCGCGAAGAGGAAATGAGGAGACTGGGTTCACGCGTGGTTGTTATTCCTGATCGCGTAGCAGTGTCTGCGATCGCGTAGGTCAGTGATGGTTAATCAGTATGTTCGCATGGGTCTTTTAGCAATCGCGTAGGATTAATTTTTGGGCAGCTTAGTTTTGTGCTTCGCGATCGTGAAGCATTTTCCGCAATCGCGATTGAGGACTTCTCGGCAAATTTAAAGTCTTAAAAATGAGGGTTTGAGTTTATTTCACAATTTGATTTTGGGAGCTCGGATTGAGGCGATTCTTGGAGAGATTTTCAAGGGAGTGATTGGGGTAAGTGATTCTAACTCGATTTTGGTTAAATTACATGAATATATCATTGTTTTTATCATTTAATTAGTGTTTTGGGTTGAAAATTTTGGAAAAATGGAGAAAGCTTCTTATGCCAAATTTTGGGGATTTAAGCGGCTCTTTGGTGTCGGATTTGAGTAATTTTGATATTGTTGGACTCATGGTTGAATGGATGTTCGGATTTTGTAACTTTTATTGGATTTCGAGGCATGGGCCTGGGGGGTTGACTTTTGAGTTGACTTTTTGACTTTTGATTAAGAACTTAGCATTTTCATGTGGAATTGATTCCTATAGCTTGCGTTGATAGTATCAAATTGTTTGTGGCTAGATTCGAGGCGTTCAGAAGCCAATTTGCGAGGCACGGGCTTGCTAGCGGAGTGATTCGATTTGCTTGAGGTAAGTATTGTATTTAAACTCGGTTGAGGCACCAGCTGCCTAAATTGTTGTGATAGCCACTTGCTTTTGGGTGCGCACATGCGTGGGGATGAGCCCATGTGCAGGCACCAGGGGTTATATATTCATGTTCGGGTTGTGCTCGGGCTCTTATAAGCCTAGAATTGACTGTTAAGCTTTAAGCTATGATATCTCACATGTTGTAACAATTTATGTGATCTATTTGAGCCATGCTGAGGCTACTTAGAGGTTTAACCCTGAACAAACTTGTTAAATGTGTTTCAGTGATGAAATTGCCGAATTGAGTTGTGATAGCACACTTTGCACATGCCTACACTTTAGCATGTCATTTATACCAGTCTAAGGACATGAGAATCTTGTTTCATTCATCATATACATGTAAAAGTGCTTTATTGCTTCTGTATGATATGTTTGGACTGGAGGCCTGTGACTATGCCGGGTGGATTATGTTATTGGCATGTGAGTTATCCATGCGGATCTATATATTGATATTATAGGCACGTGAGATTTTCGTGCAGCACGTGAGTTGTCCGTGCGGATCCATATATTTATATTATTGGCACGTGAGTTTTTTGTGCAGCACGTGATTGTTTGTACAGCATGTGAGTTGTCTGTACAGCACGTAAGTTACCCGTGCAGATCCATATAATGATAATATTGATATGTGAGTTGTCTGTGTCGCATGTGAGTTGTCCGTGTCGCATGGGAGTTGTCTGTGCAGGTTATATTGTTAGCACGTGAGTTGTCCGTGCAGTGTGTGGAACTTGTATTTTCTTCATCATTTATCTGATTTACTTGTTTTCTTCCTCCACATGCCATAATACTGTCTGAGCAGGGTATTTGAGAAACTGTGCACATGCACACACGGATATTCTTCTCATGAAGCTTGATGAGTTAGTTCTAAATATTGTTATGTGTTGGTTTAAAAGGGCATAATTACACCGTAATAATTATATCCTCAATAATTTAAGCTTCATTTACCTTGCCTTGTTTATTTATGATACTAATTGAGTTGGTTGTACTCACACTACACCCTGCACCTCGTGTGCAGATCTAGGTATTTTCGGGCACGGTGGTTGCTGATCGTGGAGTTGTACATGTTTAGAGATTATCGAGGTAGTTGTTTTGGCTTCCGCAGACCTTGACTCTCCTCCCCTATCTTTCAGTTTTACTTATTTTGTTCTACTTTCTTAGATAGTGTACCATACTATGTTATTGCATAAATGGTCATGTACTCAGTGACACTGGGGTTTGGGGAAATATTTTATTGTGTTGTGCCATTTTCATCCAGTTTTTATGAGATTCTTACTTACTTAAACCTATTTCAGTATATTTTGAATTTAAGATGTTGGTATGTGTGAGTTGTTGACATGCCTAGTATCATGATAGGCACCATCACGGTACTTGTGATTTGGAGTCGTGACAAGTTGGTATTAGAGCCTACGTTATATAGGTCTCACGAGTCATGAGCAGGTTTAGTAGAGTCTTGCATATCAATGCGGAGACGTTTGTACTTATCTTCGAGAGGTAGCCGAACCCTTAGGGAAACTTTACATTCGTGTATTCTTGTCGTGTGAATTTGTTGATTCCGGGAACTAAACTTCTGTTATTCTATTCTCTCACGGATGGTGAGGACACGTGCTACCGGATCGAGCGGATGACTTACTAGGGCCACGAGAGGTCGGGACCGTGGTAGAGGTCGAGGTGCATCTCGTACAACAGCACCTGTAGACCCACCAATTGCTCCAGCTCAGGAGCAAGTTCCAGATGTGGTTAAGCCGGTGGGACCATCTCAGGCACTAGTTATGCCCATTGTGATTCCAGGCCTTCACGAGGCTTTGGCCTAGATATTAACTGTTTGCACTAGCCTTGCTTAGGCAGTTTTTGTTCAAGCCGCAACTGCCACTTCTCAGGCTGGGGGAGGTGCTTAGACTCCCGCCGCCCATACTCCAGAGCAGATGGGGTAGGGACTCCAGATACTGGGGGTATTACCAGCCCAGCCAGTTGCAGTTATTCAGGCCCAGGTAGGTCCCGTTATGAGTGATGAGGATCAAAAAAGGCTAGAGAGATTAGGGAGGCTCAGTCCTCCATCATTCAGTGGGGCTGAGTCAGAGGATGCTCAGGACTTTTTGGATAGGTGCCAGCGGATTCTTCGCACAGCGGGTATTCTAGTGACTAGTGGAGTCTCCTTTACTTATTTTCAGCTATCGGGGGCTGCCTTCAGATGGTGGGAGGCCTATAATAAGAGCAGACCAGTCGGTAGAGAACCACTTTCATTGCATAAGTTCTCTGTTCTCATCTTGGAGAAGTTTGTGCCACAGACCTATAGGGAGGAGCTGCGTATGCAGTTCGACCAGCTACGCCAGGAGGGCATGTTTGTGACCCAGTATGAAATGAAATTTTCAGAGTTGGCTCGTCACGCCATCTGGTTGGTTCCCACAGAGAGGGAAAGGATTAGGAGGTTCATTGATGGCCTCAGTTATTAGTTGCATTTTATTATAACTCTAGAGAATGCATCAGGTGCTAGGTTCGACGAGGTGGTTGATATTGCGGGTTTTTCTAGTTGAATCATCATGTTGGAACACATCTTCACGTTCGTTGTGTGCTCCAACATTATAGGAATTGTTCATATCATTAACTACCATATCTGATTTTTTGTTTTCTAATAGAAAAGAATCAAACTTTGTTAGTAACAAATGAATGGATCAAAGTAATTACACAATTTTCTATGCCCCACGGTGGGCGCCAAATTATTTACCCGTAAAATTGTACAGTTGAATTTGTAACGTGGGTTTTAGACATGTGAATTAGTTTGGTCCAAAACTATGAAAGAAATAATAACAGAAAAAAGATTATAAAATAACTTTGAGGAAATACAAGCCTGACTATGAGTTTATCTTCTTCGATGGCAATAAGAAGAGCAATATTAAGAATAAAATAAAGAGAGCAATTTGGTATAATGAGAGTTGATTTATCTTGGAATACAGAATATTTTGTGCCCTACAATAGATACTAATTCTCCCATTTGCTGACTCATATATTACTTGTCTCCAGTTACACGTGTCACCTCGTCATTCATCCATTTGTCACCAACCAATTTTACCCCATACACCATGAACATTGGGTATTCATTTCACCAGTTGTCTGATGGGACAAATCTAGAAGGAGAGGCAAAACAAGAAAATAAATAAAAAAGAAATAAAACATTGAAATAAAAGGAGTTAATAAGATGAAAGATATAACTTGATTATAATCACTCCAAAGTTATATTTATCAGATCAAAACACCTACTATTTGGATGGCACTGAATAGTAAAGTTAGGATCCTTTGATTTGTATATTAGTTGTACACAATTACACAATAATTATATCACGGTGAATATAAATTGTAATGACCCGATCGGTCCTTTTGAGCTTTAGCGTTCCATTCGATGGTTTGAGACTTTGAGTAGCTTCATATGATGTATTATTACTTCAGTGTATGGTCGGTTCTGGTTTTCGAAGTGGCTCGAGATTGATTTTGAAGAATGACCCTTGATTTGGAACCTTTAAATTGGAAGAGTTGACCAAGGTTTGACTTTTGGGTAAACGAACTCGAAAACGGATTTTGATTGTTCCGATAGGTTTGTATGATTATTTTGGACTTGTACGTATGTTCGAATTTAGTTTCGGAGGTTCCTAGAAGAATTCGACACTATTTGTCGAAAGTGGCACTTTGAAGAAATTAAGAGTTCATAAGTTAGACCAAGAGTTGACTTTTATGTTATTGGACTCCAATTGGTGTTTCGAGACTTTGGATAGGTCTACAACAACAACAACAACAACCCAGTGGAGTCCCACAAGTGGGGTCTGGGAAGGGTAATGTGTAGGCAGACCTTACCCTGGGGAGTAGAGAGGCTGTTTTCGAAAGACTCTTGGCTCGAAATGAACAATAGAAACAAGTAAATATCAACAATAGGCCAGGAAAATGATACCAACAATGGATGAGCCAGAAAAACATATGGAAGATAGTAATAATAATAGCAATATTAATAGCAACAAGTAGAAACAACGCAAGGTACTAGAGAACCGAAGCGGACGATAGTACTAATACCACCCTAACACTAGCCCTCAGAAAATCAATGAAAAGGTACTAGCTGACTAGCCCTAATAAACCCTGAACAGGTCTGCAAAACACACTATAACCTATTACCCTTCTACCCTAATCTTCGACCTCTACACCTTCCTATTAAGGGCTATTTCCTCGATAAGCTGAAGTCACACCATGTCTTACCTGATCACCTCTCCCCAATACTTCTTAGGTTGCCTTCTAGCTCTTCTCCTACCTACCAACGCCAACCTTTCACACCTTCTCACTGGGGCATCTAGGCTTCTCTTTCTCATATGCCCGAACCATCTAAGTCTCGCTTCTCACATCTTATCCTCCATAGGAGCCACACCCACTTTCTCCCGAATAACTTAATTCCTAATCTTATCTATCCCAGTGTTCCCGCAACATCCATCGCAATATCCTCATTTCAGCTACGTTCATCTTCTGGATATGGGAGTTCTTGACTGGCCATCATTCTTCCCCATACAACATAGTCTGTCTAACCATTGCATTATAGAACTAACCTTTAAGTTTAGGTGGCACATCCTTGTCACACAGGACGCCAGATTCTAATCTCCATTTCATCCACCCTGCCCCTACATGGTGTGTGACATCTTCATCAATCTCTTCGTTCCCTTGGATAACTGACCCATGATACTTGAAACTTCCTCTCTTAGGGATGCCTTGCAAATCAAGCCTCACGTCTATATTCGCTCCCCCCATCATGTCTCTGAACTTGCTCTCTAAGTACTCCGTCTTAGTCCTGCTCAACTTGAAACCTTTAGACTCTATGGTCTGTCTCCAAACCTCCAACTTCTTGTTGACACCGCCTCGTGTCTCATCAATTAATAGTATATCGTCAGCTAATAACATACACTATAGCACCTCCACTTGAATATGATGCATCAGTGCATCCATCGCCAAAGCAAATAAGAACGGGCTAAGTGCAGATCCTTGGTGTAACCCTATCCCAACTGGGAAATGATCCTAGTTTCCTCCCACATTCCTCACCCGAGTCTTAGATCCTTCATACATATCCTTAATCACTATGTAAGCAAGAGGAACACCTCTAGCCTCCAGGCATCTCTAAAGGACCTCCCTAGGGACCTTGTCGTATGCTTTCTCTAGGTAATTAAACACCATATGCGGATCCTTCTTCTTATACCTGTATTGTTCCACCAACCTCCTAACAAGATGGATGGCTTTCGTAGTTGAACGTCCCGACATGAAACCGAACCGGTTCTCAAAAATAGACAAAGTCCTCCTTACCCTTGCTTCCACCACCCTCTCTCAAACTTTCATAGTGTGACTAAGTAACTTGATACCCCTATAATTGTTAGAATTTTGGATATTACCATTATTCATGTACAACAAAATCATTGTACTCCACCTCCACTCCTTGGGCATCTTCTTCATCAAAAATAATGTTAAATGGCTTAGTCAGCCATTCTAAGCCAGCCCTACCCATATACCGGTCGCTCTGACCCTGCTCATCTTATGCACCGCCCATACGACCTCCTTAAAACTAAAGCGTCTACAATACCTAACATCACAACGACTCGTGGAGTGCTTCAAATCGCCTAGCACAATGTGCCTATCCCTCTCGTCATTCAAGAGTCCATTGAAGTAAGTCAGCCACCTTTGCTTGATTTGTGCCTCTTCCATTAAAACTCATCCCTCCTCGTCTTTGATGTACCTCACTTGGTCCAGATGATGAGATTTCCTCTCTCTCACCTTAGCCATCCGAAACAACTTTATGACCTTGCTTTTATCCCTCAGTTCTTCATACAAACAGGCAAACCCTATAGTCTTAGCCTCCATGACCGCCAGCTTCGCCTCCTTCTTAGCCTTCTTATACCCTTCTCTGATGGTCCTCTTCTCCTCCTCGTCAGTGCTCTCTACTAGCTTCAAATATGCCGCTTTCTTCACTTCTACTTTCCTTTGGACCTCCTTGTCCCACCACTAAAATCTTTTGTGTCCGCCAACGTAACCTTTCAAGATACACCTCCCTTGCATCCTCCCTAATGCAGTCTTTCATCTTCGTCCACATACCATCCGCGTCCCCACTACTCCTCTAAGCCCCTACAACCAACAACTTCTCCTGCAACTCCTGAGCCTTATCCTAAGTCAAAGCTTCCCACCTGATCTTTGATCGACTCCACCCCACCCTCTTCTTCCTCCTCATCACCATATCTAAGTCCATCACCAAAAGTATGTGCTGAGTCGTGAGGTTCTCACTCGGGATAACCTTGCAATTAATGCACAAACCTTTATCACACCTCTTAAGAAGGAGACGATTGATTTGGGTCTTCATCGTCGTATTCTTGAAGGTAACAAAGTGCTCCTCCCTCTTCTAAAAACCCGAATTTGCTATAACCAAATCAAACGCCTTAGTGAAAACCAACAACGAAGTACCTCCTCCATTTCTAACCCCAAAACCAAAGCCGCCATGCACCTCTTCATTGCTCCCAGCTGACTTCCCGATATACCTATTAAAATCCCCTCCTATGAATATCACTTCAATAGATGGAATACCATGCACAACCTTATCCAAACCTTCCTAAAAATGCCTTTTAACCTCTTTGTCAAGGCCCATTTGGGGTGCGTAAGCACTAATAACTTTCAAAGTGTGCCTTTCAACCACTAACTTAATAGTCATCAGTCTATCATTCACCCGACTAACATCTACCACTAGCTCTCTGAGGTCCTTGTACACCAAGATGCCAACTCCGTTCTTACCCATCCTATCTCCTGAGTACCATAGTTTGAACCGGTCCGCCTCCCGCGCCCTAGACCCTACCCACCTAGTCTCTTGAACACAGATAATATTAACCTTCCTCTTCTAGAGAATCTTTGCTAATTCTATAAACTTCTCTGTCAAAGTCCCTATGTTCCAAGATCCAATTCTCAACCTAAAGGTTCCCTTGTGCCCCTTACCATCCTTGCCCCTTGCCACACCCCTGCCCTACCCCTCACCCCACCTGAGGACATGTCCTTAATTTACCATTATCAATCAAACCACTATAACCGACAATTTTTTAAGGGCCAGAAAGTAATAAAATAACATGTAACTATAAGACCGTAATCATGATAACAAATAAGCACACTAATAAATGCCTAAACTAACACGAAAACCGTTTAAATAACATTAAAGAAAGAAGTGTGTTGACAAGTGGACATGAGGTACCAACTCCCGAGAATAGAACCTGGAATAGAGTCTTGGTATACACACCATTGTTGCGGCACCCGACGCGTTCACGTCCTTGCTGACGCCCACCCTGGCTGCTCTTCTATGTTTGCGCGTACGCCTCCTGCTCGTCTCCAACAACCACCGAATATTACCTAAAAGACACATAAAAATACTATAGGACCAAAAATAAAAGGGGGAGAGGGGGGATGTCACCGCTACCACGGGTGGTTTGAAGCCCTAAAAGGGATAAATGCAGCGAAAAAGGGGTGGGGGAAGGTTTCCGAGCAAGCTTGAACATAAGTAAAAAGAAGAAGAAAAAGGCTGTCGGACCTGGCTCGCCGGCGACAACAACAAGTGCTAAAAAACACACAAGGGATAAAAAGAAAAGAGGGGGGAGAGGGATATGTTGATACCGATCAGCAAAGAACGGGATAGAAGAAGAAGAGAAAGGGTGGAGGGGAGAATAACTGGTCTCCGGTAGGACAACAGTCACTAGAAGTAGTGGCTACTGTTAGGGTTAGGGAGCGGTAGAAGAAGAGAAAGTAGGAAGAGAAGAGGGTGGGAGAACAAAGAGAGAGAGAGATAGAGAGAGAGAGGATTAGGTGAAACGAAAAACTTACCTGGTCGTGTGGCGGTCGCCGGCTTCGACGCTAGTGGTGTTACCAGTCAGAAATCGACCGTTGAAGTTGAAAAGAGAGATAACAAGTCGAGGATTAAAATTTGAAAATATAAGATTATGCAAATTGGAATTCAATTTGGATAGGTCTATATAGTAGAATTGAACTTGTGTGCAAAGTTTGGAAGTAATCCGAAGTGTTTAAGTGTGATTCAGACACTCACTTGAAAGCATGAAGATTTAACAACTTAAAGAGAAATTCTATTAGGTTTGAGCCTCGATTCTTTGTTGTGATGTTCCCGTGGGTGTTTTAAGGCTTTGGATAAGTTTGAATAATATATTTGTATTTGTTGGTATGATTGGATGGGGTCCCGAGGGGCTCGGGTGTGTTTTGGATCATTGATTGAGAAACTAGTTAAGTCAAGGATTTGGAGTTTGACCATGGTAAATATCGGGTCAAGATGACCTCTTTTCGGTGTTTTGAATGCACAAGCAGGTTCGTAGCATATTTTACGATTGAAATGCATATATGTTTTGCGTCTGGGAGGTTCCGAATGAATTTTGGGTGCTAAAACGACGATTTTCTTATTGCTGTTTTTTTTTTTCTGGTGTAAATAATTAAGAAACTACCATTTATATCCCTAAAATTTGTAGACTTCCTTTAAAACATCAAAACATCATATATCTCTCATTTTAAGTTCAAATTGGGTGATTCAAAAGGCTATCTTAGATGTAATCTCGTAAGGATCATGTTCGAATTATCCAACATAAATTTTGAGATCATCTAGGATCTGATTCAGGCTGGGAGTTGGTCCACAGTTAGGAGCGTGAAGAGAGGGAGTCCAGTTTGGGTGGTTTCAGCGGAGTTTCTTCTGGGGGTCTGTCCCACCACATTATGGGTCGTCCTTATAGGCCCGATGAGATGGCTCATCCAGCTCATCGTGGTGCATCAGTTATCCACAGTTCTTACAGTGCTCATTCGGGTCAGTCATCATTTAGTGCATTACCAGTGCAGAGTTCTCACCATGCCTCGTCTGCTCAGGTTTCTACAGGCAGTTCCTCGGGTTATCAGGAGCAGCATCTTCATTAGAGGAGAGGTTGTTTCGAGTGCAGGGACTTGAGTCATCTCAAGAGGGATTGCCCTAGATTGCTGAGTGGGGTTCCACAATAGTGTTCTTGGCCGATAATACCAGCACCACCAGTTACACCACTCGCTCAGCCAGCTCAGGGTAGGGCCCAGATAGCTAGAGGTCGCCCTAAAGGGGGAGGATGATCATGTGGTGGTCAGGCTTGATTCTATGTTATTCCTGCCAGGCCAAAGGCCATTGCTTCAGACACAGTGATCACAGGTATTGTTTCAGTATGCCACAGGGATGCTTTCACATAATTTGACCCTAGTTCTACTTATTCCTATGTATCATCCTATTTTACTCGTTATTTGGATATGCCTCGTGAGTCCTTAGTCCTACTTGTTCATATATCTACATCGGTGAGAGATGCGATTGTTATAGACCGTGTTTATCGTTCGTGTGTGGTGACTATTGGGGGAGTGGAGACTAGAGTCGATCTCTTATAACTTAGTATGTTGATTTTGATGTGATTTTGGGTATGGATTAGCGGTCTCCATGTCATGCTATTCTGGATTGTCACGCTAAGACTGTGACGTTGGCGATGCATGGGTTGCCAAAGATCGAGTGGAGAGGTTCTCTAGATTATGTTTCCAATAGGGTGATTTCATATTTGAAGGCCCAACGGATGGTTGGGAAGGGGTGTCTATCATATTTGTCCTTTGTGAGGGATGTTGGTGCTGATACGCCCACTATTGATTTTTTTCTGGTAGTTCAAGACTTTCCGGATGTGTTTCCTGCAAACCTGCCGGGTATGCCACCCAACAGGGACATTGACTTTGGTATTGGCTTGGTGTAGGGCACACAACCCATTTCTATTTCTTCGTATCGTATGGCACCAACAGAGTTGAAGGAGTTGAAAGAACAGCTTCAGGAGCTCCTTGATAAGGGGTTTATTCGGTCTAGTGTATCGCCTTCGGGTGCATTGGTTCTATTTATGAAGAAGATGGATGGTTCTATCCGGATGTGCATCGACTATAGGCAGTTGAACAAAGTTACAATCAAGAACAAGTATCCTTTGCCGCACATTGATGATCTATTTGACCAGCTTCAGGGAGCGAGAGTGTTCTCTATGATTGATTTGAGGTCTAGGTATCACCAGTTGAAGATCCGGGACTCAGATATTTTGAAGATGGCATTCAGGACCCGCTACGGTTACTATGAATTCCTTTTTATGTCTTTTGGGCTAACCAACGCCCTAGCAACATTCAAGCATCTGATGAATAGTGTGTTTCAGCCATATCTTGATTTGTTTGTCATAGTATTCATTGATGACATCCTGATGTACTCACGTATTCAGGAGGAGCATGAATTGCATTTGAGGATTGTACTTCAGAGGTTGAGTGAGGAGAAGCTTTATGTAGAGTTCTCCAAGTGTGAGTTTTGGCTTAGTTCGATGGTGTTCTTAGGGCATATGGTGTCCAGCGAGGGGATTAAGGTGGATTTAAAGAAGATAAAGGCGGTTCATAGTTGGCCCAGACTGTCTTCAGCTACTGAGATTCAGAGTTTTCTCGGCTTGGTCGGATATTATTGTCGCTTTGTGGAGGGTTTCTCGTCCATTGCAGTGTTATTGACCAAATTGACCCAAAAGGGTGCTCCATTCAGGTGGTTGGATGAGTGTGAGAAGAGTTTTCAAAAGCTCAAGACTGCTTTGACCACAGCTTCAGTTCTAGGTTTTGCCTTCAGCGTCAGGCTCTTATACAGTGTATTGTGATGCTTCTCGAATTGGTATTGGGTGTGTCTTGATGCATGAGGGTAGAGTGATTGTTTATGTTTCGCGTCAGTTGAAGCCCTATGAGAAGAACTACCATGTTCATGATTTGGAGTTGGCAGCTATCGTTCATGCATTGAAGATTTGGAGGCATTATCTCTACGATGTGTCTTGTGAGGTATTTATGGATCATCGGAGTCTCCAGCACTTGTTCAAACAAAAATATCTAAATTTGAGGTAGTGGAGATGGTTGGAGCTGCTAAAGGACTATGATATCACCATTATGTATCATCCCTAGAAGGCCAATGTGGTGGTCGATGCCTTGAGTAGAAAGGCAGGGAGTACGAGTAGCCTTGCATTCATTCATGTTGGTGAGAGACTGCTTGCATCAGATGTTCAGTCCTTGGCCAATCAGTTTGTGAGATTAGATGTTTCGGAGCCTAGTCGGGTTCTAGCTTGTGTGGTTACTTCGTCTTCCTTATATGATTGCATCATAGAGCGTCAGTATGATGATCCCCATTTGTTTTTCTTAAGGACACAATTCAGCACAATAATGCTAAGGAAGTTACTATTGGGCATGATGGGGTGTTAAGGATGCAGGGTCGGATCTGTGAACCCAATGTAGATGGGTTGCGTGAGTTGATTCTTGCGGAGGCCCACAGTTCGTGGTATTCCATTCATCCCGGTGCCGCAAAGATGTATCAGGACTTGAGGCAACAATATTCGTGGAGGAGGATGAAGAAGGATATAGTGGGGCTTGTAGCTCGGTGCCTAAATTATCAATAGGTGAAGTACGAGCATCAGAGACCGGGTGGATTGCTTCAGAGGCTTGAGATTCAAGAGTAGAAATGAGAGTGTATCACCATGGATTGTGTAGTTGGACTCCCACGGACTTCGAGAAAGTTTGATGCTATTTGGGTGATTGTGGATCGGTTAACCAAGTCCGCGCATTTCATTCCAGTTGGGGTTACTTATTCTTCGGAGTGGTTGGCTGAGATCTACATCCGCGAGATTGTTCACTTTCACTGTGTGCCGGTGTCTATCATTTCAGATCGGGGCACGCAGTTTACATTGCAGTTTTAGAGAGCAGCGCAGCGAGAGTTAGGCACACAGGTTGAGTTGAGTACAACATTCTACCCTCAGACGAACGGACCGAGCGCACTATTCAGATATTGGAGGATATGATACGTGCTTGTGTCATAGATTTTGGAGGGGTTCTTGGGATCAGTGTCTACTACTTGTAGAGTTTGCCTACAACAACAACTACCAATCGAGCATTCAGATGGCTCCGTAAGAGGCTTTGTATGAGAGACGGTGCCGGTCTCTGGTGGGATGGTTTGAGCCGGGTGATGCTATGCCATTGGGTACTAACTTGGTTCAGGATGCTTTGGACAAGGTTAAGTTGATTCGGGATTGGCTTCGCACGGCACAGTCTATACAGAAGAGCTACGCCGATCGGAAGGTTCATGATGTTGCTTACATGGTGGGGGAGAAGGTACTACTCAGAGATTCATCCATGAAGGGTGTTTTGAGGTTCGGAAAGAAGGGAAAGTTGAGCCCTCGGTATATTAGGCCTTTTAAGGGTGCTTGAGAGGATTGGAGAGACGGCTTATAAGCTTGCATTACCGCCTAGTCTATCGAGTGTTCATCTAGTGTTTCATGTTTCTATGCTCCAGAAGTATGTCGGCGATCTGTCTTATGTTTTGGATTTCAGCACGGTTCAATTGGATGGTGACTTAACTTATGATGTGGAGCCGATGGCTATTTTGGACCGGCAGGTTCGAAAGTTGAGGTCAAAGAACATAGCTTCAATGAAGGTGCAGTGGAGAGGTCAGCCAGTCGAGAAGGCTACTTGGGAGACCGAGGGGATAATGCGGAGCAGATATCCACTCCTATTTGAGACTCCAAGTATGTTTTTAGACCCATTCGAGGACGAACGTTTGTTTAAGAGGGGGAGGATGTAATAACATGGCCGGTCATTTTGAGTGTTGTAGCCCCATTCCCCCATTTACTACTTATTCTACGCCTAATTGTGTATATGTGACGTGCCGGGGTATTTGGTTTGGTTTCGGGGATGTTTCGGAGTAAATTGAGACACTTAGTCCAAAGGTTGGAAGCTTAAGTTGAAAGAGTTGATCGGATGTTGCCTTATGTATAAATAATTCTGGAATGGAGTTTTGATGGTTCTGATAGCTCCGTATGGTGATTTTGGACTTAGGAGTGTGTCCGGATAGTGATTTGGAGGTCCGTAGTTAATTTTAGATTGAAATGGCAAATGCTGGAAATTAGAAGTTTTGGAAATTGAGAAGTTTGACCGAGAGTTGACTATGTGGTTACCGGGCACGGATTTTGGTTTCGAAAGTTTGAATAGGTCTGTTGTGTCATTTATGACTTGTGTGCGAAATTTGAGGTCAATCGGACTTGATTTGATAGGTTTCGGCATCAAATGTAGAAATTAGAAGTTCATTAGTTCATTAGGCTTGAATCGATACGCGATTCGTGGTTTTAGTATTGTTTGATGTAATTTGACGCTTCGAGCGAGTTCGTATGAAGTTTTAGGACTGGTTGGTATGTTTGGTTGAGGTCCTGGGGGCCTCGGGTGTGATTCAGATCACGTTCAGCGCATTTGGAACCTTAAAGGAACTCCTGATTTCCACTACTAGTTTTTTTATATGCGATCGTGAGTGTGATGTCGCGATCGCGAAGGGTTGTTGGTCACTGATAGAAATTTGTTCTCTCCCATCGCTAGTGAGGTCTGCAATCACGTAGCTTGAGCATTTAATGTATCGCGAACGTGTGGGCGTAGTCGCGTTCGCGAAGAGGAAATGAGGAGATTGGGTTCACGCGTGGTTGTTATTCGTGATCGCTTAGCAGTTTCTGCGTTCGCGTAGGTCAGTGATGGTTAGTCATCGCATTCGCGTGGGGATTTTAGCGATCGTGTAGGGTTAATTTTTGGGCAGCTTATTTTTGTGCTTCGCGATCGCGAAGCATTTTCCGCGATCGCGATTAAGGATTTCTGGGCAGAATTTAATGTCTCAAAAACGAGGGTTTGAGTTTATTTCACAATTTGATTTTGGGAGCTCGGATTGAGGCAATTCTTGGAGATATTTTCAAAGGAGTGATTAGGGCAAGTGATTCTAACTCGGTTTTGGTTAAATTACATGAATATATCATTATTTTCATCATTTAATTAGTGTTTTGGGTTGAAAATTTGGGGGAAATGGAGAAATCTTCTTAGGCCGAATTTTGGGGATTTGAGCGACACTTTTGTGTCGGACTTGAGTAATTTTGGTATGGTTGGACTCGTGATTGAATGGGCATTCAGATTTTATAACTTTTATTGGATTCCGAGACGTGGGCCCGGGGTTACTTTTGAGTTGACCTTTTGACTTTTGATTAAGAACTTATCATTTTCATACGGAATTGATTCATATAGCTTGAGTTGACTGTATCGAATTGTTTGTGGCTAGATTTGAGGCGTTCGGAGGCCGATTCGTGAGGCAAGGGCTTGCTAACGGAGTGATTCGATTTGCTTGAGGTAAGTATCGTATTTAAACTCGGTTGAAGCACTAGTTTCCTGAATTATTGTGATAGCCATGTGCTTTTGGGTGCGCACATGCTTGGGGATGAGCCCATGTGCGGGCACCGGGGGTTATATATGCATGTTCGGGTTGTGCTCGGGCTCTTATAAGCCTAGAATTAACTGTTAAGATTTAAGCTATGATATCTCACATGTTGTAACAGTTTATGTGATCTATCTTAGCCATGCTGAGGCTTTTTAGAGGTTTAACCCATGAACGAACTTGTTAAATATGTTTCAGTGATGAAATAACCGAATTGAGCTGCGATAGCACACTTTGCACATGCCTACACTTTAGCATGTCATTTATACTAGTCCAGGGACATGATAATTTTATTTCATTCATTATATACATGTAAACTTGCTTTATTGCTTCTGTATGATATGTTTGGACTGGAGGCTTGTGGCTATGCCGGGCGGATTATATTATTGGCATGTGAATTGTCCGTGCAACACGTGATTTGTCCGTTCGGATCTATATATTGATATTATTGGCACGTGAGTTGTCCGTGCGGATCCATATATTGATATTAATGGCACGTGAGTTATCCGTGCAGCACGTGAGTTGCCCGTGCGGATCCATATATTGATAATAGTGACACATGAGTTATCCGTGTCGCACGTGAGGTATCCGTGCAGGTTCTATTGTTAGCACGTGAGTTATCCGTGCAGCACGTGAGTTGTCCGTGCAATGTGTGAAACTTGTATTTTCTTGATTATTTATCTGATTTACTTGTTTCCTTCCTCTACATGCCATAATACTGTCTGAGCGGGGAATTTGAGAAACTGTGCACATGCACACGCGGATATTCTTCTCACGAAGCTTGATGAGTTAGTTCTAAATATTGTTCTGTGTTGGTTTAAAAAGGCGGAATTACACCAGAATAACTAGTATCCTCAATAATACAAGCTTCTCTTACATTGCGTTGCTTATTTATGATACTTATTGAGTTGGTTGTACTCATACTATACCTTGCACCTCGTGTGCAAATCCAGGTATTTTCGAGTACGGTGGTTGCTGATCGTGGAGTTTTACCTGCTCGGAGATTATCGAGGTAGCTACTTTGGCGTCCGCAGACCTTGAGTCTCCTCCCCTATCTCTCAGTTTTACTTATTCTGTTCTACTTTCTTAGACAGTGTACCAGACTATGTTATTATATAGATACTTATGTACTCAGTGACACCCGAGTTTTGGGAAATTTTGTATTGCGTTATGGAGTTTTCATCCAATTTTTATGAGATTATTACTTACTTAAACCTATTTCAGTATATTTTGAATTTAAGATGTCGGTATGTGTGAGTTGTCGGCTTTCCTGGTATTATGATAGGCGCCATCACGGCACTTATGATTTGGGGTCGTGACACATTAGCACAAAACTAAGCCATCAGATCTGAATCCATCTAACTCAACCAAGCCACGCAGGTTGCCAAACCCTAGAGTATAACCACAAAACACCGGTAAAGCCTCACCACACCATGCTGATCCAAATCACTACCAAGCTGGTCTATTTCTTCGAATTCCTCTAGACTTGCCTTCAAGCTAACACTCCTCCTTACTAGTACACTATGATCCTTAATCCTAAAGCTCATTCCAAGAGATCCTAGCATGAAACCACGTCGTCTCAAGACCCATAATCCATTATATTCCATCTTAAACACCCAAGAATACCGCAACTAAGATACCCACTCTGTAGAGAACTTCTGTGAATCTGAAGTTGTTTCTTTAACCTCTCTATACTGGAATGTAGAATCACTAATGATATAGAACTACCGCAAGTGGCGACACCATCCAATGAAAATCGCAGATCTCAGCCATATACTAATCCGAAAAATCCTTGACTACCGCGTATGAATCGTGAACTCACAAGAACCTTCTCGAGAGTCATCAACTCTACTCTAATCTTCAATGCACTGCTACGAGCCGAACAACAGGTACTCCATTAGCACACAAATACCTCAAGAAGTAACCCACACACTAAGAACCTGAGTGAAACCCTACTCCATGCACACTACCTCCACCACGAACAACAAACCCGAAACATTGCATGATTTCGGGTACTCCTATAAAGTATAGAACATCATACATTCAGTGATTCCCTTGATCAAGTCATCCTCAAAGCCAACCTCTTCAAGTCACAACTGATCCACAAATATGCCTCAGACCAAAACTAATATAACACATAACCATACAATCAGATCGTCGATAACAGACTCCCCCCACTTGGCTCAGAGCCATAGAACACAACATCCGATAATACCATAATACCCTTACTCTATAACTGCCATAATCCCACACTATAAGTCAACTAAATCCTTCATGAAATCATGTAACCCTAATCATAAGGTAACTCAACCCATCCGCTCAATGCATATCCATCCTTATGATAGTCATGCAAACTTCCTTAAGTGATCCGAACTCAAATTGCAGCCCATACGTATCCGGTTGGTAGAAATAAAACTCTTCACAGAAATCTCATAGAGATCACACAACCTCAGAACATCCCGCAGGAGATAACTCATCTACTTAGACTCAAACTGGCATCTCACTACACCCTAACATGGACACAACCACTATATTATCGCTAAATCTTTCCGAATCTAAACTCGTCAACAAGGCATAAGAATCCACCCCATACCACAAATTAACAACATGAAAGACCCCTCAACACGCTCATAACTCGAGATTGCATCACACATCAAGGCATAAGTCAACCATCTAGTCCTTTACGCCCTAAGCAAACCCTTCTCATCACATCCAAACCATCTAAGCACAGCCCTCAGTCACATAGTACTCATCATATAGCTATCCAACAACTCATTGAGCCATCAATCCAACTCCTAGGAACACTACCAGACATATAAGTCCAAAAGCACATACTCGTACAATTAAATCTACCGAGCCTGAGCAGCGGTCTGAACTTGCCCTCAAGTCCTCCATACTGGCCTAACTCCACAACAAAGAGAACACATATTGCAACTCATCCATGATATCACAAGCTGTCGATGCATTATTGGTACCGGATGATCAACATAACACATGAGGGGATGGAAGGAAATCAAGATATACGCTTCAAGTTGAATCAACATTGCACGATAAAGAAGAAAAGATGGGAAGTTTCCTAGATGCCATGTAGCCTCTCGAAGATAAGAATGGATGCCATCATACTGATCCGCAAGACTCTACTAGACACTTTCTCATGACTCCTAGAAACCTATGAACCTAAAGCTCTGATACCAACTTGTCACGGCCCAAAATTCACCTAGTCTTGATGGCACCTAACCCAACCCGCTAGGTAAGCCAAATAACAGTCAACACATTTGTAATGAAATAAAAGTGGTCAACAAATGATATAACTGAATTTCTCTACAATATCCCAAGTTGTGGCACAAGTCATGAGCCATTAAGACTAGATTTACAAAACTAGTATGAAATAAATACGACATCTGTTTGAAATGTATATAAACAGAATTCGAATCTAAAACTACCAAGGACAAGTGGTAGCTATGTCCAGAAGTCAGATGCCTCTTTAGTGCCAGCTTCCGTCATCCACAGCATCTTAGCTCCAAGATCTGCACATAAGGTGCAGAAGTGTACTATGATTGCAACTGACCCATGTACTAGCAAGTATCATAACTAACCTCGACGAGGTAAGAGAAGCAAGAATTATAAATTATGCTCGCTAGTCACTTGTACAGTTCATAACTCTAACAAGTACAGAACAATAACAGGATCATGTCATGAATCACAGAATAAGCCACCTTGGTGCACATAACAACTTAGCATACTCTATTTAGTCAACAATTCAGCATATAAAAGAGATATGTAAATAAATCAGGAAAATAACCACGAAAATTTCAAGTAAAGATGAAATGCAATAACCAAATCAAATAAATTTGTTGCGGCGCGCAACCCGATCCAAATAGAAATCCTATTACGGCTCTCGGGCCCACATCAGAGTCTCAGTAACTGAACCAAACCAATAACCAGCTCTCCCAGAGCTCACATCAACAAGAAACCCGTTGGTTTCTCACAATCCGCATGTATACCATCAAGAAGTCACATGAGAGGGTGACCCTAAAGGGGATGGATGCATATCCACCTGTAGCATAGATAACTCACGTGCTATCATAATCTGCCTGACATGGTCACTGGCTCAATATCGTAATCCGCCCGGCGTGGTCATAGGCTCAATATCACGGATTCGCCCGGTGTGGCTATATCACAATCCGCCTGGCGTGATCATAGGCATAATATCACAATTTGTCCGACGTGGTCACTTGTACAATATCATAATTTGCCCAACATGGTCACATGCACAATATCACAATCCTTCCAGTGTGATCACATGCACAATATCATAATTCCGCCCGGCGTGGTCACAGGCACATTATCACAATCTGCTGATGTGGTCACATGCACAATATCACAATCCACTCGGCGTGGTCATAGGCAACCAGTCCAAACCATATCACACAGAAAGCAAATATACAATAATACATGTATACGATCAATGAATATCAAATTTCATACTCTTAGACTGGTATAAGTGAAATGCTAAAGTGTATGCATATGCAAGTGTGATATCATAACTCAATTCAAGTAAATACATCACAAATAGCAACTATCAGATTCATTCAGGAGGTCAACCTCTATATAACCTCAAACATGGTTCAAATAGCTCACAACAGGGGTAAATGTATAAAAAAAACATCACAGCATGAAGTTTAGCAATCAATTCAAAGCATATCACGACCCCGAGCATGGATAATACACTGGTACTCGCACATGGACTTAGCCCCACACATGTGTGATACCCATAGCACGTAGCTATCATAAATAACTTAGGCAACTAGAAGCTCTACCAAGTTTAGGTAAGATACTTACCTCAAGAAAGCCATAGCGATACTCTAGAATTGCCATCCCCCGAAATAACCTTCGAACAGCTTGAATCTAGCCCAAAAAAACTTAATATTATAAATAAAAGCCATAGGAAATGATTTTGATTAATAAAGCTTTTATTTTTAACTAAAATAAAAAAAAAAGTCAACTCAAAAAGAAAACCTCAGGACCGCACTCCGAAACCTGACAAAATTTACAAATTTCGAACACTCATTTCGATACGAGTCCAACTATATCAATTTCATCCAATTCCGACCTCAAATCGACCTTCAAATCATCAATTTATGATTTAAAATTGTTTTTACTAAAATCCCTAATTTCTTCAATTCAATTCATCAGTCAATCGCTAAATTCAAGGATGGAATCATGAAATATAATTAAATTTGAGTCAAAAATACTTACCTCAATCCAAGTAGTAACACTCCCCTCCAAAATCGCCAAAATCGAGCTACAAAATCTTGTGAGAAAAAGTAACTAAATTTCGAAATAAGTAAAAATGCAGCAACTATGAAGAAGATGAATAAACTCTAGTTCGCAAAAGCCAAAACCCTCGGTATGTGAGAAGTCCAACTCCTAATGATGCGGATGACAGACACGTTGCTGAAACAGTCAAAATCTTGAGAGAGCAACAAAGGGAAATTATGAATCACCTCTCAAGACAAGACCCGGTGATGACAGAATTGAAGCAGGCACTTTCGGTTGCTTCCAATAACTCTAATGGAGGAGTTCGGATTCCTCCCAGCGTTAGTGCAAATCAAACAGTTCAATAACCAGTAACTACGATCCAAAGGGGGAGTTCGATTTTAACAAGGCAGGTGGTACATGTAGTGGATTTGGGAATGAACATAACGCCGATGATCCTTTCTAAACTGAGCTCATGCGATTCATGAGAGAGATGAATGAACGAATGGACCAAAATGCTAAAGAATTCCATGCCCTGAAGGATCAGATCCCGGTGAGTGCCATCGGTGCTAAAGGGACCGGAATCTAAGAAGTATACACAGTTGCCATTCAAACCAAGTGTGGCCCCGGAGTTAATTCCAAAACGATTCTAGGGCTCGCTTTTAGCCTTACGAAATGGCTGATAAGCGAGGAAATAAAGGTTTTCATTCATCGGATATGTTTGCTTCCGATAGAAGAGTGGATCATGGTCGGAGTAGCAGAGCTTTACAGATGAAAGAAACATCAGGGTCCTGAGATTCAGCGTACCCCCGGTTATCCGACTACAACTTTAACATCAGTTTAGTAGATTTGGTGTCCTCCATGAGAAACATTAAGGAGGCTAGGTTTCCAAAACCAATTCGATTGGATCCTATTCAGAGAGATGGTCACGGGACTGGGAACTGCCAGCACCTACGTGAAGAGGTTGCATCATTGTTGATGAATGGTCACCTTAGTGATTTTCTAAGTGATCAAGCCAAAAATAATTATGGGAAAAGCCGAAATGCTGGGGAGCAAGATAAATCGGCTGCAGGGTCTCGCATGATGATTAACATGATCTTTAGTGGTTGCAAAATAAATAGGGTAACATTCTCAGCAACAAAGAAGATAAAGATATCAGTAACTCATGGCAAGAGGATCCGAGAAGCTTTAGAAGATGATGACATCACCTTCACGGAAGAGGATGTTGATGGACTACTCCTACCGTACAACGATGCTTTAGTAATATCTCTTAATGTTTTAGATTTTAAAATTAAACGTGTGTTGGCTGATCTAGGTAGTTTGGCTAATATCATACAATGGAGACTTTTAGAGCAAGAAAAATTAACCGAAAACATAGTTCCGGCAACAAATCTTCTGGCCGTATTCAACTTAACAAGTGTAATGACCCGGGGAGACATTCTACTGCCCACACATGTCGAAGGCGTAACGAAGACCACACTGTTCAAAGTGGTAAATAGCAATATGGGATACAATGTGATCCTTGGAAGGCCTTGGATACATGAAATGAAGGTTGTGTCGTCAACTTATCATCAATTGTTGTAATTTCCCATGCCAGAGGAAGTCAAGAAGATCAGAAGAGATCAATCGACTGCAAGAGAGATGAACACAGTGACCTTATCTAGTAGCAAGGGAAAAGAAATAAGCAAATAACAATTATAGGATTTGGTGCCCTCTTCCACCCCAATTGAATATAATGGAGAAGAGGACTCATCTCATTTTTATCACGTGCTAAGGTCTTTTTAGGTACCAGAGTAAATGGATGCGACCAAATTAACAACCCAAGAGCTCAAACAAATAGCCTTGTTCACGGAGTTCTTAAAAAGGAAATTCTATTTAGGAACGAGGTTGGGTCCCGAACTCAGATTAAAAATTATAGATTTTCTAAAAGCTAACTTTGATTGTTTCGCATTCAGAGATGACACATATTCCATTAGAAGTGGTTGTTCACAAGCTGAGTTTGAATCCTCACATCCCTCCGGTAAGCCAGAAGAAATGACCAATAGCAGAGGTTAGAAACATGTTTGTCAAAGAAGAGGTAAGCCGATTACTGAATATAGGTTCAATTCGAGAGGTAAATTACCTCGATTGGTTCACTAACATAGTAGTAGTTCCTTACAAGAATAATAAATTTAGAATGTGTGTAGATTATAAATATTTGAATAAGGCATGCCCTAAGGACTCTATCTTGTTGCCAAATATTGATCAGATTATCGATGTTACGGTCAGGCATGAGTTAATGAGCTTTCTTGATGCGTATTCCGGGAATAATCAAATTAGGATGCTCCTGGAAAAACAAGAAAAAACTTCATTTATCACAAATTTTGGCACGTACTGCTATAATCTGATGCCCGTCGGGCTTAAAAATGTCGAAGCCACTTACCAGAGGCTCGTTAATAAAATGTTTGAGTAGCAAAGTGGTAAAATAATGGAGGTGTATATTGATGATATGTTGGTCAAGTCTCTTAGTCATGTGATCATTTGACTCATCTACAAGAGACGTTTGACATTCTGAGAAAGTACAACATGAATCTCAATCCAGAAAAATGCGTTTTCCGAGTTGGTTCCAAAATATTCTTAGGGTTTCTGGTCTCTCGAAGAGGAATCGAAGTAAACCCCGATAAGATCAAAGCAACCGAGGATCTACCAGATCAATTAACAAGTGTGAAGGAGGTGCAAAGTTTGACCGGAAGGTTGGCAACCCTAAGCAGGTTTATATCAAGATCCTCTGAGAAATGCCATCATTTTTGCTCACTTTTAAAAAAGAAGAATGATTTTGTGTGGACTACGGGATTCCAGCAAGCATTTAAAGACCTAAAAAGGTACATGTCTAGCTCTCTGTTGTTGTTAAAATCGATGGAAGGTGAGCAATTGTTAATTTATCTAACAGTTTTGGAAGTAGCAGTAAGTGTTGTCCTAGTCCTCTAAAAAACTTAGGCCTTATTTTGAATGTCATCCCATAGCCATTGTGACAACCTTTCCCTTGAGGAATGTCCTTCATAAACCTGAATTATCGGGTCGATTGGCTAAATGGGCAGTCGAAGTTAGTGAATTCGACATTGAATACAAACCCAAGACTACGATCAAGTAACAAGTATTGGCCGACTTTGTGGCTGACTTTAGTCCGGGATTGATGCCTACTAAAGAAGCAGTGCCGGTATCGGGGACTATATCATGTGTTTAGACTTTGTTTAGGGATGGAGCTTCTAACGTAAAAGGGTCTGGTATTGGGATAGTATTAATCATTCCTTCGGGAGAAATCTTGAGACAGGCCATTAGAACTGTACCATTAACTAATAATGAAGTTGAGTAAGGGGCTTTGATTGCAGGACTTGAATTAGCTCGGGGACTAGACTCTGAGATAATTAAAATAAAGTGCAACTCTCGGCTGGTAGTGAATCAGGTGTATGGAATTTTCTACACCAAGGAGGAGCATATGCAACAGTACTTGAATAAGGTTCAAGTATTACTCTCCCGGTTCAGGAATGGTCGATAATACACATTCTGAGAGAAGAAAATATGAAGGCAGATGCATTGGCAAATTTGGGGTCGTCCACGGAAATAAAAGGAGTTTATTATGGTGACGTCGTTCAACCGCTGCATTTGGCATTGGACGTGGACAGAAATTGTGAGGTTAACTCAACCAACCTAATTTAGGATTGAAGAAATGAGTTTATAGAGTATTTAAGGCATGGTAAATTGCCTGAAGATCCAAAAGCATCCCGGGCACTACGCACTAAAGTTGCTCATTATTATCTTGTTGATAGTCAAATGTACATGAGGTCTTTCCAAGGACCATTGGCGCAGTGTTTAGGGACATCAAAGGCTGACTGCGTGATAAGGGAGGTTCACGAAGGAGTGTGCGGGAACCACTCTGGTGCAGACTCATTGATTCTCAAATTGATTAGGGTTGGTTACTATTGGCCCCGGATAGAGCAAGACACGAAAGCATTTGTACAAAAATGTGATAAATGCCAGCGTTATGCACAGTTAGTGCATCAACCGGCTGAACGTTTGCATTCTATGGCATCACTATGGCCATTCATGAAATGGGGGATGGACATAGTTGGTCCCCTACCAGAAGGTCCCGACAGGTAAAATTTCTTTTGGTTTTGACTAACTATTTCACTAAATAGGTTAAAACAAGTGCTTACAAAAAGATTGGAAAGCGAGAAGTGATTGATTTCATATGAGATCGTTGTGAGGTTAACTCAACCAACCTAATATAGGATTGAAGAAATGAGTTTATAGAGTATTTAAGGCATGGTAAATTGCCTGAAGATCCAAAAGCATCCCGGGCACTACGCACTAAAGATGCTCATTATTATCTTGTTGATAGTCAAATGTACATGAGGTCTTTCCAAGGACCATTGGCGCAGTGTTTAGGGACATCAAAGGCTGATTGCGTGATAAGGGAGGTTCATGAAGGAGTGTGCGGGAACCACTCTGGTGCAGACTCATTGATTCTCAAATTGATTAGGGTTGGTTACTATTGGCCCCGGATAGAGCAAGACACGAAAGCATTTGTACAAAAATGTGATAAATGCCAGCGTTATGCACAGTTAGTGCATCAACCGGCTGAACGTTTGCATTCTATGGCATCACTATGGCCATTCATGAAATGGGGGATGGACATAGTTGGTCCCCTACCAGAAGGTCCCGACAGGTAAAATTTCTTTTGGTTTTGACTAACTATTTCACTAAATAGGTTAAAACAAGTGCTTACAAAAAGATTGGAAAGCGAGAAGTGATTGATTTCATATGAGATCACATCATCTGTCGGTTTGGAGTACCAAAAAAAATGCTTGTGACATTGGGCCGCAATTTATAGGTTTCAAAGTCACAAAGTTCTTGAAAGGATTGAAGATCAAACGAATTACATCTTTTGTGTACCATCCAAGTGTTAATGGACTAGCAAAATCAACCAACAAGATAATAATTCAAAATCTAAAAAAGAAGTTAGAAGATGCTAAAGGAAATTGGCCAGATGAACTACTGAGTGTGTTATGGGCATATCGAACAATGGCGAAATCGAGCACTGGTGAAACTCCATTTTCACTTATATACGGTGTGGAAGCTTTGATCCTGGTGGAAATTAGAGAACCGACCATAAGGTATTCTCGGGCAAACAAGGAGGCAAGTAATGAAGCAATGCTAATTAAGTTGGATTTACTCGAAGAACACTGAAATATGGCATATGTGAGAATGGTGGCACAAAATCAAAGAATGGAAAGATATTACACCCGCAGAGCAAATCTTTGATATTTCAAAGTTGGAGACTTGGTTTTGAGAAAAGTAACTCAAAATACTCGAGAAGTTAATGCCGGGAAGATGGGACCAACATAGGAAGGACCTTACTTGGTTTAAACTATAACCGGTAAAGGTTCATATCAATAGGAGAATCAAGACAAAGTTAAATAGACAAGCAATTGGAACGTAACTCACCTCAAAAGGTATTAATACTGAAGATCCTTATTAATTCTGAAAGTATGTGTTGCACTCTTTTTCCCATCGACCAATTTTTTTCCCAATTAGGTTTTTCTAGCAAGGTTTTTAATGAAGCAGCAACGCAAAGCATACTACGATAAAGGATCATCAACCATAACAAGATCTCCAATGTTCGAATTCTCATACTTATCATCCGAAAACTTGGGGGGAACTATTACATAACAGAGCACTAAAAGTGTCACGAAAACCGGAGACTATTAGAACCGAGGGCAAAATTTTATCAGGACCGGGGACTGCATGATCAGTCCTGTAGAAATAAGTTGTACAAAGTTAGACACATGTATTGGCAGCTTTATTTACTTAAGCAAATTATTGTTTATGTACTTTTGAGAAAGGAAAGAATAAATTAAATTTCTTTTTGTTTTTATCTTATTTCTTGTCCAACTGATAAGTTAATTTATTTTTCATTTGTAAGTTAATTAAACTTCAAATGCTTGTGCCGGAATGAACATGAGACGTCCTCTTCAAGAGCATCATAAACATAAGGGCCCTCTCTTATGAAACCCTTGTAGTCAAAGGGTAGATTCTGAAAAGTATGAATGCCCGAAATTAAAGATATCGGATGTAAAAAGAATTCCCGAACTTTATCAGATAAATAAAAAGAATATTTTTTGCACAATATTTAAGCAATAGATTTCTTTCATTACATGAAATGCCAAGCTTTATAAAGAAGTTTAGGCATAATTACAAAGGAAAAGTAAAATACATCAATTATTTCTACTGTCATAGTTCGAGGGGAGAGAAGAGTCTTCAGTTTCCTTTTCAGGGGAAGGTTGTTCTGCATCCAGTTCAAGCCCTTCATCCTTATGTACTTCTTCTTCTTCAGCTTCCTCTTCGGTTCCTGAATACGTGGAGCTAGTGTTCGAAGAATCTTAAACAACAGGCCAAGCAGGGATGTTCTCTAGAGCAGTTGTCTCCAATCTGCGAGCTTTGGCAATGCAATGCCCTCCTTTGCCTCCTCTAAAATTTTCCTCCTCATGTGATAAATTGCATGAGTTTTCTCAAGGAGGAAAGAATCTTCTTGATCTTGGAGTTTAGCTCGGAGTTTCTCAATTTTGGATTGAAGTTTATCATTTTCAACTTTTACGATGTTGATCTTGGAATCAAGTTCAGTATTGGTTGTCGCATGAAGCTGGTTCTACTCCATGACCTTTTTGAGCCTTTCTTTCATTTTGTCTCTCTTATCCTAGGCGGCAATAGCCTCTTCGGTTTTCAAGCATAAGTATGCTTCCAAGTTGTTGATTTGTTCCATAAAAGCAGACACACACTCAGTCGCAGTAGTGACGACGACATGCAGTTTAGCCCACTTGGCCTTTGCCTCCTTAAGATCTTCATGTAATTGAGCGATTTCTTAGTTGTGGGAAATTCTATCTTGCTCGGATTGCTATAATCGAGTTTCGAGCTCGCCCATTTGAGCAATTTTTGTTCCAACACCAGGAGGCGCTCGACAAGCTGTTTCCGTTCGGTTAAAAGTTGATTTCGTTCCGTAGTAAGTTCTTATTTATCCAAAATCAACTTTTGCAGGCCCTCGGAGCAAGGAGGTTAGCCTAAAAAGGTTAAATCTAAGGTTATTAAGGCAAAGTCTAACAAATAAAAAGGGAAGAGAAAAGGGTTAGATTGATACCTGAGCCCAACAGTGCATGTTGTTGTTTATCATACACTCAGCAGAAAGAGAGTCCATTTTTTTCCAATATTTTTCCGTTGCCAGCGGCTTCAGGTAGTTGAAAACCTCTATCGGCTTGGAAAGTATGTGGCATTATTTCGAAACTGTGAGAATGACACTCAATTTTCCATTAGGGTTTTGAGTGGGTGCAAGGTAAGTGTTCCCCAAAATTCCTTGGTAGGATAACCATGGGGAAAGAACGACTTCTATCTGTCCGGATGGGTCCGGTGGAGAGGCACCAACTGGTGTAGAAGGAGTTGAGGATGCAACTGGTGTATAAGGAGTTGCGGTTGCAGCTGGTGTAGATGTTGATGGTGGAGGAATGTCAGGGGTTGAACTCCTATAACCAGAAGCAACAATGGGGATTCAAAAACGAGATGCAGCATTTTCGGCCAATCCCATTTCCGTGAAGAATCCTTTAACTTCGTCCGGTCATAGAGTTTGAAGCTCACCCGGCTGAGCATCCGGTTGAGCTGATGAAATTCTTTTTCTTCTTTGGAGAGGAGTTGCTTCATCATCAGTTCCTTCATTATCAAGGACCACTGAGACTGGTCTTATTGGAGCTTCTTTGCCTGAAGTCTTCTCTCGAGTCCCAGCCGTGGAGGTACGTTTTCTCTTTGATTTCTTGTCCTTGGGGTGGGGACTCCGGGAGGAAGTGCCTTCACCTGAAGTAAGAGCGACTTCACGTGCCGGAGATCTTGTAATGGTCGTTGGGCTTTCTCTGGGTCATCGAAAACCTCAACAACAGGGCAAACAACAGATCCCTTCGGAAGACCTGTGTGTAGCAAAAAGAGAGACAACAAATTGATTTTGAGTCATGCTAAAAAGTGAAATAAGGAAGGAAGAGCCTTTACTTACCATGGTTTTTAGCTTTCCAATTAAATCTAGGAGCCATTTTTTTCCACCTTCAAGAGTCCTGTGTACAAATGTCTAGAATATTTTATACCCATTGGGCCAGGTTCTTAACCTGTGGTGATTCCCAATAAGTAGCCGGAATAAAAAGAAATGTCAACAAATGAGGAAAGCCTTTTTAAACAAGGTAAGGGAAATATATCTGAAGACTCACGAATAAGATTCCAAGCTTCAGGAATGGGAGTAGATGTTGTCAGGAAAATGTCCCCAGTATAAATAACAACGAACTGTTTCATCCATCCACGGTCATTATTGTCATCAATGCTGGTAAGGATGGCATAGTGGCCTCGTTTGTTGAGTTTTAGCACGCCTCCATAGAAGATCTTTGGAGAATAGAGGTTGATCACATGAGCGAGAGTTAGGCTTTCCCCGATCTCGAAGCACAACTTTAGAAGACAAGCCACTATATGCCATACTGATGGGCCTACTTGAGCCAATCATATTTAGTAACGATGACAGAATTCTAAAATTATGGGGTCAATTTCACGATCCAATCTCAAAGTAAAAGGGTATGTATAAATATACATAAACCCTGATTTGGTGAAGGTAACCCTTTCCACCTCATTGGGGGCGAAGATTTTGATGTTATTCCATTCACAATCTTTCTTCACGACGGAAATGCTAGAAAGACGAATGGAAGAAGGATACCTGCGAACATACCAGTGTCTGTCGCGTTTGGGATTAACAGGTTCTTTTTGGACATGAAGGTCTGACTAGGTGTTAAGTTGAAGGGGTATGATGGTGCTAACTGTAGGAGGTTCAGAGTTGGCATCGACTTCTTTTTTTTTGTTCTTCTTAGGGCCACCACCGAAGAGAAGGTCGGAGTTTCTGAGGGTTGAAGTAACAGAAGACATGATGCTAGGAAATATGGGTAAAAAAATTTTACCGAGAAGAATGAGAATTTGCAGTAGGGTTCTAAGGAGATTCTAAAAAGAAGAAGAGTTTGTAAAAGTGATGAGTAGAGGAGAAGTTTATAAGCGGCATAATTCATGGTCATGATTACCTTAAAAACTGGCGAAAATATTTTCCAAATCACGGGGTAATACGTGTTCGGGTCATTAAATGCGAAGAGATATGCGTCCTTTCAAGTGTCAGAAACTATCCAGAAACTTACCCGCTAAGGAAAGAAGTTTCATCTACTTTCCGGTAACACTAAAGTATTGTCACCGAAAAAGTAGGGAATTATCTCAATGAGGTAAAATTAGTTAGCGACAAGTGGATGAATGACGAGGTGACACATGTAAATGGAGACAGATAATATATGAGTCAGCGAATAGTTGACATCGGATACAAACATGAGTTTGGTACTGTGTAAATTCCGAACACATGAGAACCGATAACAAAGATTTGAAAGGAAGATATCGGTTGGGAAAGACATCATTCAATGAGTAGTCGTTATAAAGAATCTATGTATTAATAACAGTTATGCAGCCATCATTGGCGGTTTTATTCTCATTTAGGAGGAGCTTGATTTGGGGATCTTGTCTCCCTAAATAGAGCTATAAATATGAGAATTAGTATTCATTGTAGGGCACGAAATATTCTGTATTCAAAAGATAAATCAGTTCTTATTCTATCAAATTGCTCTCTTTATTTTATTCTTAATATTGCTCTTGTTACTGCTATCGGAGAAGCTAAACTCATAGTCATGCTTGTATTTCCTTAAAGTTATTTTATAATCTTATTTATGTTCTTATTTCTTTCATATTTTTGGATCAAACTAATTCACATGTCTATAAACTACGTTACAAATTCAACTGTACTATTTTACGGGTAAACGCATGATTTCTATTTTGGTTGGATAATTCATAAAAGTTGTGATGGATTTACCGAAATCGAAACTTAGATAATCTTAACTAACAACTTGTTTGGATGGTTGTTACATGTTGTATTGTATCGTATTGTTACTTTAAATACAATGTTTGTTTTGGTGGTTACTTAAATTTTATTGTATCGTATCGTTTAAATTTGTCGTTACGTAACGACGAAAAGTGCACTTTATGAAACGACCGATTTGGTGTGATCACGTCGTTTTTTTATTTTATTTTTCTCATCTTGCTCTTTTTTATTATTAAATAATCCTATTTTATTCTTTACCCTACTTTTTTATATAATAATATTACCTCGTACCTTACTTTTTCTTTGTAACATTACAAGTTTATTATTCATATTGTTGGTGCATAATATCATAAAACAACGACAAACAATACAATCTATCCAAACATTATATACATCAAAACGATACAGAACAATACAATATTATACGATACATTATGAAAAAATACATAACAAGCGTCCAAACAAGTTGTAAGGTGGACGTGTTCAAACATTGATTCACATTATGATATCACCTTATTAGCATCACTTAATTTTGGTGCATTCATATTATTTAGTCAGTAAAAAAGTAACATAAGAGAGCTATAAATAAAACGCATGAGATCTTTATATTTTTTTGTACCAAAATTTGGATACGCAATGCCAACTTGTAGCAACACTTGTGGTGATACTTACTAAGACATAATCTTATCCTAGTAGTTTCATTCAAACTATGATTTTTTTTAATTACGTACCAACACTAGTGGTGTTTGTTAAATTTTCTTTTTTGAAAATTTTAAAATATTTGTTGTAAAAATTTGTATTCACTTTTTTTTTTTTAAAATTGTAACAAACTGGTTTTTTTCTTTGCAATTAGGTAATACATTTGAACAAACTGAAGCATGGCTGTAATTCAAATAGAAAACATGGGTCTAATACTATTATAAAAACTACGCCAAAGCAAACACAATTTAATGTCAACTTTAATACTCACGATTATTTGTGAAATACCACTTTCATGTTCCATGCTTACACTCAATTATTAGTACAAAAAATACCTAATAGAACACTGAAAATGATATAAGTATAAATTTAGTATCCAAAAATAAAAGATTTCCACATCAATTAATCTTCATGGAGACACATTTCACATCACATGAATACACACACCTATGCAACTGTTTGGATACAATTGTATACTCCATTAGTCCTATTTTTAATTTAGTTTCATTCGATGCCGTTAAAAATTGAACATTGACATCAATATATTTGTACTTGTTGTTGACAATATAACAAAACACAGGTCCTTAATTTCTCCGTCTGATGATTTCTCAATTCAAAGGTATCTTTTTCAGCGCCTCTACACAAAAATTTCCCAAATTTATTTTCACTTCAAAATCAAAGCATCTCAAAGCTTTCTCATCATCAAACGTCCTCGGAAGAAAAATGGAATCACCTGCACCTGCGGACACGCTTCTTTTACTATCTGGGAAATCCGAGGAGGAGAATGACGTGGCAAAGGTACTCAAGAATAACAATACCCTTAAAACTGGTGAAGGAGTTGAGCTTGTTTTGCATTCCGAGGTGAAATTGGAAAACGACGACGCTTTTCGAATTGAAGAATACTTCAACTCCCTTTCGACTAGGCGTTTTGGGAGACTCCTCATTTACTCTCCCAAATTGTCCTCTACTCATGACGTTATTTCACAGTAAATTACCTAGTCCCTATACGGCTATACTTAAGTTATGTACAGTACAAGAAACTTTTACAAAATCCAATACTGAGACTTACCTTTTTTGGTTGACATGTTTGTGTAAATGTTATTTTAGACTGATGCTGTATATAAACTTAAAACTCTTAATAGTTATTTGTTTGTTATTGTGAAAACTCATTAATGACAAGTTATGCCTGTTTGCTTATTGGTTATTGACACTAAATTTTTGTTCTCTTTGTTTAATTATTTGTATATGGCAGAAATAACTCTGACTTGCCAGTTGGTACAGTGTGTGTTGCTGATGTTCAACTGAAAGGGAGAGGTACACGGACCTTTTTTTTTCTTTTTTTTTAAGATTATTGCATTTGTGCATTTTTAACTTTCTAGGGTCCAATTTTTTGTTTTGATTTGAGTTGCACACATTCAAATGGAGGACGGTTTTGTTCCAGTAAAAAAGTTTATGTCTGTGTTACAATCCAATTAAGTGCTAATTAGCACATGCTGGTATTCCATTTTGTGCAACAATAAGAAATAATTATAGAGCTGGACTGTTCTCGATGACATATAAAACGATCAACTTTCACAGCTACGTTTTTCTTTATAATCGTGTTGTGCTAGCCAGCTTGCGCGCACCTCGACTCTTCTGTGAGGTACGTGCTATCTCACCAGCATAGCTACCGGGTAACTCTGTCCAACCAAGGCTTGGACGGATGGGAAGAAATCACCTAGTGTTCAAATCCTGAGACCTTGCGATTCTCAGCCTACTTCATTGACCACTAGACCACACTCTTGGGCGCATCTTCCATAGCTATGTTAAGAAGACTGAATACTGTATAAGGAGATTAGAGGTGGATTTTGGCACCAAATGGTAGGTTTCTCTCCCTCCACAAACTATGAAATATTGAGTACGGCTGTTTGGACCTTTAAAAAGCGTAAATATGTGTAGTTTTGTGTGTGACCTTTTCCATTAACAATGAACAGAAGTTAGAGAAAGTCCTGTTCTTTATCGTTGTTTCAAAGTTAGGGTATTATTTGTGCAATTGAAAAACTGTAACAAAAATGCATCACTGTCATAAACTAGGAATAAAAAATTGTAGTTGCTCTGTTTAATGTATTGGAGATTTTTTGCTCTTATCACGTTTGCCCAAATTATTTATATTTTACTTTGATTTACTTATGTGTTTATTTTACATCTGAAGGCCGTTCGAGTAATGTGTGGGAATCACCAAAGGGTTGCCTTCTGTTTTCTTTTTCAATACAAATGGAGGACGGTAGAGTGGTGCCACATTTACAGTATGTCGTCTGTCTTGCCATGACAGAGGCCATTAAGGCTGTCTGTTTGGAAAAGGTAAGTACTTATAATACAAATATGTGTACCGGCATCCTGAAATTGAAATTGGAATGGTAAAGTAATGTATGGGAAAAGTAAGAAGGAGATAAGTGTGATTTTATGTCCACATTGCATAAACAATGAACTGAAGTTTTCTCACATGTCTTTGTAAGTTTTATATACTCTATCTGGTTGTATCAATTGAAACATTATAGTTTTGCACATATATTTTATATAGTTTTGCCATTTAGTCGTGCACTGTGAAATTTAAGCAGTTATTGATGGATGGTCTGTGAAGAATTGTATACAGTCTTGTGGACTATTATTTGTTAGTGCTGATTGGTCTGCTAAAGAGGATATCATGTTTCCTAAAGAATGTTACTCGAGTTAGGAGGTATTTGGGACTAGAGATGATTGTAAAAGGAAAATTTGGATAAATATCAGGGCCCTTTGAATAAGTCAATGTAGGATGCACTTAAATCTAATTTCAGATAAACTCAGTTAATTCAACTGTCTATGATCTGGAGCATTGATGTAGTTTGTTGGTTCTTCTTGAGTTACAAGATTCTCTATCAGTCTTTTCTATTAATTACTTTATTTTCGTCTACAAATGCCTAAATGACGAACGGTTTATCTCTTCATGTATTTGTGCTGTATTCGTGAAAAGAGAGTGTTTCCTGAATTTTATGGTACTTGGCTAATAGAATGGTTCACTTATGCACATATATGTAGTGTATTTGAACAATGCTAACTGGACACAGATGGAAAAAAGAGGAGTGGTAGGACAGAATTTGTAGAAACTAGCTGTGTGCTGCATAGAAGCTAAGCGTTACATGTAGTAGTTTATTTTACATAGAACGTCTGTTGATATGCTTACCTCTTTTCCTTGTTGTTCTTGGCTACATAATGTGCCACAGGGAACCCCAGAGCTTGATGTTCGAATAAAGTGGCCAAATGATCTGTATTTAGGTGACGTTAAAGTGGGTGGCATTCTTAGCACATCGGTATATAGGTCGAAGAAGTTCTATGTTAGTGCTGGTAAACTGTCTCACTTGTCAACTTATCCAACAAAAAAAAAAAATGTTTCACTCATTCAATGATGTTCACTATATATTCTTCCTCATACCGGAAATGGATTTTTTCCTTCGATTTATAGAAGTTTTCATGCTAAGTACAAACTTGGCGGGTTTTCAGATGTTGCAAACTTAATGAATTTGGTTAGTCAGCAATCTTTCTTACACTTGCAGTCTTTTTTAACATAGCTAACTTTCTTACTCCCCCTTCAGGATCATTCTAAGTAGAGTGATGAATATCTGTAGTTATTTCTATCTCCTCTCAGTCTATCAATTTGGAGAAATTACATGGAGTGCTTGGGTATTGATAATTATTTCACAGGAGTTGGATTGAATGTCGGGAATGAGAAGCCTACTACATGCTTGAATGCTGTTTTAAAGAAAGTGAATCCTCTCTCACGCGAATTGAAGAGAGAAGATGTTATTGCAGCCTTTTTCAATAAATTTGAGAACCTGTATGATGTTTTCTCAGAACAAGGTAAATTGCCATTATCTACTCATTTGAGCAACCATAGTGTATACAATCTGATTTTCAATTGTTGAAATACAAAACTTCAGGGACTAGATTTCCCAAGCAAAGTCAAGTGGCACAATTGTAATTTGTAACTAATGAGAACCTTCAATGCGGCTAAATAGATATACACCTAGCTTCCTAAAACACTAAACTTCTTGAACTCAAAAACAGAGCTATCTTAAACATTCGAAAATCTTCAACATTTGTGAAAATCCTAAAACCCCAATGATAAAGGGAAAAGATCTCCAACCAGGCCTTTAACCTGTCCAGTCCCCTTTTGATCAACTCATTTAGAGATTATAATCATGTTTTACCTTTGAATTTTCATTTGTTCTTTAATTTCATGTTGCAATAAGACATTGTTGTCTGCCCTGCTATTGACACACACCTGGTATATAAGTGGAAGTGGGATGGAGGGGCAGGCCAACACTCCCGAGTGTCGAACCTGTGGGCAAACTAGTGTTGGGTCAGCTAGCTCACGGGGGGGTTTTCGGTTATCCAAAAAAATAATTATAAAAATGAAATTGCTGTTTGCTAACATCTAATTAAGTAATATCCAAATATGGCGGGTTATCAAGTGCTCTCTTCGTTTAATCTTATGTGAAGGTGTATGATTGGGCGTAGAGTTTAAGAAAGAAAGATAAGACTTTGGAACTTGTGATCTTAAACATTCCATGACTATTTTGTGGCTATAAATCATGTGATTAAGGGTAAAATGGTAAGTTTAAAGTTAAGTTGCTTCTTAATATAGGAAGGTATCATTCTTTTCTGAACAAACTAAAAAGGAGAGAGTGTCACATAAAATGGAACAACGAGGTAATTGTTTGTGAGAAGATAACGCTTTCTCCTCCCTTGTCCCCTTGCTCTTTCTTTCTTGGTGGGCCGTGTCGATGTTACAAAATGAAATAAAGTTAGCGAACTTCCAATATGAATGTGGGGAGTCCTTGTCTCTACGAGCTGTTCATATATTTTCGCAGTGCCAAAGATAAGCTGGTTCTTTTAGGAAGATTTCAATAATATTAAGCATAGTTGTGGTGATGGTGATGAGATTTTAATTTGCTAATTTTATTTAGAATTTGTCACAAAACTTTATATATCAAACCATTATAGCCTCTCTTCTCCCTGTTCTCAGTGTTAGTTCAGTGATAATATCAAAATTTATCATATACTAGACTTTCTTTCCACTTGCCTCTGCCATTTTCTTAGCAGGTCTATTTTTGGCGTATCCGTTTTTCCCCATTGAGATGTTACTTAGTTTCAGCAGATGAAAGGGAGGTTCATTAAAGAGAATAATCCTATATTTGTTTTTCATTTGGTTGGTTAATGTTGAGCTTGCTGTCAAGGGTATTAGTTAGTCATGCAAATTTGAGATCCTTCAAATTTTTTGTTATGAGGGTGGTATTCCGAGGCTTTGTGTATTAGATGCTAGGAATTCATATCCTCAGTCTTGTGCTTTTTTATCAACTGCATTCTTTGCTTTTTGTGATGGTCTTAGAACCGCTACCTGAAATCATGGAGTGTTTTTAGGTGAGAACGAGCTACTTGTTCTAGGGGGCTTCTGCATATGTTGGTTCTCCGCCCCCCCCCCCCCCCCCCCTTCTTTTCTGCATATGTTGGTACAATAATGAAAATAGTGATGCATTTTGCTGTGTGCATGCAGGATTTCAAGCTCTTGAAGGATTGTATTATAGGACTTGGTTACACAGGTAAGTACTTTTTAAAATTACTGTAGATTCGAACATCTGTAATGCTCTGCTATTGCAATTTGAAACACTCTTTACAAATCAGAGAACTTTATGCTATGGGAATCCCGTAAAGTTGATCCTTTGTTTACTTCTAATTACATGTGGACATCTTCTTGTGCTGGAATGTGCTTTTGATGGGGGAAATAGGAGAAAGTCAAAATTCTTTTAGCGTTGTCGGATAGTAGGACAAAGAATATTCCTAGATGAGCAACCTAAAGTTTTGTGATATAACAATTACAGTTTGTGCATTCTTCTGACTATAAAAGAGACTCTTAAACAATGTTAAATGGACTTAGGGCTGGGTAGTTCACTTGCATTTCAAAACACGCTAAATATGTGCTAAATTCAATGTACTTGTACTGGATAAATGGCCGATCCTAGGTAACAGGGTTCTTTGGAGATGGGGGAGGTTAGGGTAGATTCATACTGAAGGATAGCCATGGCGAAGCTGGAGATACACATGGAATACTAGGTCCAACAAAGGTAACCTTTCTTGTCCATCAGATGACAGAAAATGAGCGTAGCTTCATCCTGAATAAGATGGACCAAGAGCTTGTGGGCCTATGAGGTGAATGTTCATCTAATCATCCTCCAAAAAATTGTAACTATGAAGAAAGAATCCTGTTCTGTGGAGCTAAAGTTGTAGCCTCAATAGTCAAAATGATCAAAGCTCTATTAGGACACTTTTGCCAGTTGAGCACTTCATATGCTTCTTTATTGTAAGAAAGAATTGACATCAAAATAAGCTGAAGATAAAGATGGATGGCGATACTTGGGAGACCTCCAGATATTCTAGTTCTATCTACAAATTCTTAAAATGGTCATATGGTATTTTCTGTCCCCTCAACTGGCCTTCATCTCTCTTATTTTTCCTCTCTTTTCTTTCTTCTGGTAAAAGTGTTATCCTTCTTTTAATATTAAAATGAAGTTCACGTATCCAAAAAAAAAAAAAGGTATAGAGGAAATTGAATGGAGCTCATATCCTATACCAGTATACTGATTCATTAGCAGAAATTAAGAGTCTAGGAAAGTTTACCACTGACCAAGCCCAAAGGTACCCTGCTTGTGTTTGATTACATGCTACACACTTACACTTGAAATGTCTGTGCCGTTTCTTCCTTAATATAGATGTAGAACACTTTACTTGTGTTATCATGAAACTAACTTATGGTGGACAAAACATGTAACCTTTTTTGGATACCCACATGGTTCATTTTGTTAATTTGGCTTCGTCTTCCTTTAGAATGCTTCTTTATTTTAAAATCTGGCCAACCCTTACACCTGTTAAGTTAATGTGAATTCTACTTCATTTTTTTACTGAATTCAAGTGTAACAAGATAATATCTCGTCAGTTATTAACTGATATTCTTCTGCTCTCCCACATAAATATAGTGGACAAAGGGTTATGGTGCAGGAGAGAAGTGGTGATCAGGACCAATTTGTTGAAACTGTAGTCACCATTCAGGTTGGTTTGAGTGGAATCTCTCAGTTGCTTATCCTAAGATATAAACTTTTATTGGGCACCATTCAATTTTCAGTATTACGCCTTGTCTATTTCTTTTTATTTTTTAAGAATATGGTAACTATTTGAATCTGAGTTCAATTCTAGTACGGCTGCTTCTTCACAGCGATATGTCATTTAAACTCCAACAGGTATATGCTTTGCAGATAACATATTAAGGTGCATGGAAAGGGGAATCCACCTGATAGTACTGTGCAGTTACAATGCGGTGGTTTTTGGCAGAACTTTTGGGCGTTTTAGCCTAGGCCTTATGTCAACGGCTTCCATTCAATCTTTCTCTTAGGATTATCTGAATGGAAGACTGAAATGGCCACTTAAGCACTTGAAACTGGTAAAGGATTTCTAACAACGGTTAGCACAAGGAGTTTCCTAAAATTGTTCAAAACTATAAATGAATATACACATTAATCATCTTTTCTAAGTTCAATGGATAAAACGAACGAAAGATCAGCGGTCTGCCCAGAGAAAAGGACCTTTGGTCTAACTCAATTGGTGTATGCTAAATTCTTTCCTAACTAAATTAACAAAAAGCGACAAACGAGATTTGCTGAAGCTGTATGACTCAAGGATTGTATGAAAGCTTGTCAAAAACAGTTATCAACGATTTTCTTGTAAACTTACAAGATTTGTTATGTAGGTTTTATTGTTATAAATATAGTGATTAAAACTTAAATTTGTGACTAATTCATGATCGCATAGAATTCTCGTCTTTATTAATGCATTTGATAAGTCCTTAATTTTCTTTAAAAGCTAGACTCGCTTAAGGTAATAACTAAAACCATCGTAAGGTTCTCTTTACTAACAATTCCTTTATTTTAATAAGCTTACATTTAGGATGCTGAGAACCACATGTGAAGACAAACTTCTTTTGCAAAATTGTACCAAGCAATTAAACGTCAAGGGAATGAGTAAAAATAATGTTTATTCATTATAAAGCTCAATAATTATAAATCTAAGATCTGAAAATGTTAATTGCATACAATTGAACATGTTCAGAGGAATGAGCTGTCCTTGCAATGAATCTGAAGCTGGTACAATAAGCAGATATGCCTAGTGCTTTTAATCCAAACTAAGATTGAATTTCATCTTGGTACTTTTTTGTTGTTCAGCAGCAACCATTAGAATTTTTCCTTTTATCTCTAGCTTTATATTAACATTTTATTATATTATATTATTTTAGTTGGGCTAAAGTGCATTATCGCCCCCTCATTTTTCAAACGAGCAGTTCGATCCTCATTCTTTTTAGTTTGTTCCAAAAAGAATGGAAGCTTTCTATATGTGAAAATGATTTAACTTTAAACTTTCAATTTTCAATGTTACTCTAATGAGATGCTTTTATAACCATAAAGATGTCATGGTATGTTTATGACCACAAGTTTCAAAAGTATTTCTTTGTTTCTTAAACTCCGTGACCAATCAAACTGTTCCACATGAATAGAAATGGAGGGAGTAATTAGAAAGGAAATTTTCCATAAAGCGCCTAAGTGCAGCTAATAGCCCCTTTGAATTGGTTCTAGCAAAACACTTGAAGGAGGTTATGGGACAATCAAGCCTTCTTGTAACCGTGACTTTGTTGGGTTCCTTTCCTGTTGCTTGAATGTTTGTCCTGTTCCCTTTTTCATCTGCCTTCTAAAAATGATTAAAAGGGAAGCTGAACTATACCTTTTGAATCAAGTTAGTAATTCAGTTGGAAAGTCAATTTAATCAAGCAGCTTCATGAACATTCAGGCAATTAAAGTTGATGTGATGATATTCGACAGTTTCACCTAAAGGGTGAGTTTAGTATATGTATAAGCTGCCTAGAAACTCCCATATGTCTTTAGTCAACTCTTTATTTCTTCTTTCAGTAATACGATACTATTTCCAAAGAAGGAAATAAAATAAGCTTCTTTATTGATACGTCGAAGTATTTGGGAGACTTTGGGGAATGCCGGTGACAATGGAGTGTGGAACGGCGTGAGAAGGGGTCCGGCGAGGGTGCTAGCAAGTTGCTTTGGCACAATGGCATGCTTTTATGCTAAGGGGAAAGAGAAGGTTTTGGGTGTGAAGGGGTTCTATTGAAATTAACTATTCATGTTTTTCTTATTTCTAATGATTTTACTAAATCCTGATATGTCTCCAATTGTCTTTGTGTTATTGCAGAATAGGACTAAAAGTTTCTTTTTTTTTTTTGGGCTTCATGTTGGGAGTTTAAATGTGGACTTTGCTCCTAAGACACTAAGAAAGAGTGTATGCTTAGGAAAATTTAAGGAGTTGTGCAATTTACAAGTTACCTAATATATTTTCCCTTTTAGTTCTCAATTTGATTTTGTTACCCGATACATTATCCATGGGTTAAACTGGGTTCAACGTCCTGAGTTAGAGAGAAGTATAAGAAACTGTACTGTTAGCCAAGATGAATTTGGATGAAAGATTTCTGAACAGATATAAAGCATCTCATACAAGAGAGGTTATGAATAGTTGCCACTTATTCTTGTGAAGAGGGTAGGAAACCTGTAGAGCTCTATGTTTACTGTTAAATCTTTGATTTTATACTTCCATTCCATAATGGGACGTGCATAACTCCTTACTTTATGCTTGTAATAATGTTGATTATTATTCTTCGTATTGTCACTCAGCCGAAGCATGCACCCTCGTCAATTATATGAAGTGTGCACACTTTGAAGTTTTGATTGGTGACCACATATTTTCATACTTTATCTTAGTTGTCCTTGCTCTAGTAAACTGCCTTGTCTGTGTAATTAGTACATAAACAGATCATTCTACTTTCAGGGTTTGACATCCTCAGGGTACTTATTAGGAATCACAGATGATGGTCAAATGTGTGAGCTACACCCAGATGGCAACAGGTTTGTCTTGAACTAAACATGTTAACGTTTGCCTATCATATCTTGAATGCGGACAAAGAAAAAAATGTTGCTATGGACCAATTTTAGTGTTCCTTTGCCCAATACTTAATTATTGGGTGGATATCAACCTGATTTGCTAGTTCTTCTTTTAAGGCCTCATTTGATTGTTTTTTTAAAGATTTAATCGTTTAAAGGGTTTATATAGATCTGGATCATTCAGATCTTCAACAATGTCTTAATATTATTAAAAGGTTCACAAAAAAATTGCAAAGAGGTTTTTCACCACCACTATGTCCACTACCACCACTAGCCACCAGCCACCACTACACAACGACCATCAACCAGCACCACCACGACTGCCAGCTACCACCATCAACCAGCATCACCACCAATCACTACCACCAACCACCTCCATCACAACCACCACCACAATCGCCAACCACCACCACTACCACCAACCACCACTGCTACTCCTACCACACCAAATCACCTCTACCATCACAACTATCACCATCGCCAACCACCATTGCCACAGCGACTAGTACCTACCAATACCTGCCACTACCATCAACCATTACCGCAACCACTACCACCAACCACCTCCACCATCACAAGTGCCACCACCGCTAACCACCACCATCACCTCCATTACTGACCACCACTACCTTCCACCACCACCAGCGACTACCACCAACCACCTCCACTATCACAACCACCACCATTGCACAATCGCACCAACGACCAACGTTACCACTGCCAACATCACCGCTACCACTTCTATCGTACAACAACCACCGCCACTAGCCACTACTGCCAAATTCCACCAGCCGCCCACCACCAACTACTGACTTACAACCTAATAATTTATGGATACAATATTTTAAATTATTTTATTTGAATTTTATATTTTGAAATTTTTAATAAAAATAAATTATAAACATTCAAATGTTGAGGAAAAAAAATGTTTCTTAGATATGTATTCAGAATCAAACATCTTAATCTTTGAAAAAAAGGGCCCCTAAATGTGCTTGTGTTCTGATGGTATGTAAGCTGCGTGTAGACTACCCTCATCTTCTGTTTGTGAATCTTGATAATCACAGAATCAATATTTTGGTAGTCGTGTTTATTTCTAAGAAACTACTGTCTTAGCTTCTTTTTACTTCTAAGACACTGGTAACGATAATCTTCTTCAATAGAAGATCGCACAGAACAAAGGCTGGACTGAGATTGCAGGTGTGGGTGGAAAGAGATGGATGCTTCTGTAATTTTATTTTCATGAAGTTAACAAGTGCGCTTTTCAATTGCTAGATTTAGGTCGTGCAATTTTACCACACTGCAATCATTGTGAAGTAGATGGAACATGATGACTAGATATACTCTTTTTTAGGCTGTTGACTAAGGTCGATGGCGGTTAAGCTGCAACTGTTGTTGTGGGTAGCAAAGTGTCCAAACTCCAACTTAAAAGAAGGAATAGTGGCATTCTATTTCAAACCTATTAGTAGTAAAATATGTTTGCTGGAAACCAGTGATTCCTACTTGACTTAAAGTTTGTATGATGTCAAAAATTGATGGTATACTCTAGTATTCAAACCAAATATGGCTTTAATTCCATGCGGAGAGATCAGAATATTCATGAAAGATAATACTTTTGAATAATTTAATGCCATAGATCTTAGCCCCTCTAATGAATATTTTGTCACTTCATGCTAAAGATGAATGTGCATTCATTTCAACAAGGTGCTAAATTATTTTGCGTTATTAGGATATTTTAGAAGGGGAGCCTTGGCGTAACTGGTAAAGTTGTTGCCATGTGACCAGGAGGTCACGGGTTCGAGCCGTGGAAACAGCTGCTTGCTGAAATACAGGGTAAGGCTGAGTACAATAGACCCTTGTGGTCCGGCCCTTCCCGGACACCGCGCATAGCGTGAGCTTAGTGCACCGGGCTACCTTTTTTTTTTTAGGATATTTAAATTTGCAGGTGAGCAAATGGGAAAAAGGATGAGCTGTTCTTCCATTACATTTATTTCTGAAGCAAATGGTTTTACTGGGAGTTCATGGCTTCTGATAAGGAACTATCATTGGCTGCTGTGTTTGGTTCTAATTTGTCTAGGTTATTTTTGGCAGTCACGAGCTGTTAGTTTTCTGATAAAACTTAGCATGTATGCTTGGACCATTAGTGGTAATTAACATTGTTTTATTCATTGGATGCAGTTTTAACTTCTTCAAAGGGCTTATCAAAAGAAAAATGAGCTGAAGGAGAGCACAGTATGATTTCTGCCTGCATATGGTGACTTTTTAAAAGCACTATTTTTAAACCGAAACACTAAGAAAGAAAAGTCTTTCGGTTTCTGTATTCAATTTTAAGGGCAGTTGCTTTTTCCTCTGAAGAATCTAGAACTACTTATTACTTAAATGACTTTTGTTCAATTAGTCTAAAAAAAATTAAGGAGGAATAATTCTTTGTTAGAGCAGCTCCTTAGCCCTGCTGTAGACTTATTAGCATGAGGACTTTGAGATGCAAATTCGGATGCGCTCCACAGAGAAATAGTGGCAGAGGAGTTTTAAACAATAATTACAACTACGTTTTAGTTTCAAATAAGTTAGGGTCAACTATATAAATCACCACTTATCCATTTAAATTCAATTCATGTAATTATCATACTGTTAGAGGAGTATGATTTATCAAAATATCTCCATCGGCAGGCTAAGGAATAAGAGATAACAATGCCGGGATAAGATGCAAGATTATTTTATCACGAGTTTGGTTATACGTATTAATTAGTCTCAGGAACTATTGTTATATTAAAATGATGGAATTAATTATCCCATATAAAAGGTGTAATATTTAATCCCATGGGATAAATATTCTTGTCTATCACATACCCTTAACCAAATGACTGTTGGTTTGCTGCTAAGGAGATTTAATTTTCACATAATATCCAGCATTATTAGAATAATGTTTGGTTATTACATTTTGTATCATCATAAATAATATATGCATAAGTTATGTGGTGATTCATGCATTATTTTATGTGAAAGAATGTGAGAAAATATATTTAGTAATACATTTGATTAAAACAAAACAAACTCTTGTAGTAGCAAACTTGTATTTTCTTTAAAAGAGTAAACACACATTTTAGTTGTAAATGGTATAGTAATTTTAATACATCTCCAAGGAGAAATAATACCTTATTGTAATCTCTGTATTACAATTATGCATTACTAGTATAAAAAAAACCGCTCCGCGCGGCGGATAAAGATAAGGCAAAGCAAATAAATAAAAAGAATATTGTTCTAATGAGTACTTGTTTTGCATTTCTTTTTCTATTGGAGTTTTCTACTCGAATTCTTTTAATATAGAGTTACAATGTTGCAATATACCAAAATTAATTCTTCTTTGAAAAGATTAGAGCCTCTTAAAAATTAAAATGAAGATAGTATATTCAAATTTATCATTAGTGGGGTTGGAGCTACAAGCTTTTAAGATCTTTCTTCTTTTTCTTTTAAAGATGATTTTGCGGGAAGTGCACAGTTAGCCAGTAATAAGATATGTATTTACTTTTAAGTCACTGTTTAAAATGTCTTTAGTCTTTAACCACTGCTTTAATAAACTTTTACCCGCCCGAACGAAAATACCCTTCTACTATAATTCGCTGAAACCTACGCGGATTGCAGAGAACTTCGCTCAAATTAAGGACCAAGTGTCCTTAATTTTTGAACTTCCAACTCTAAGTTCAGGACCAAGTGTCCTTAACTTATGAGCTTGTTATTGTAAGTTCAGGAGTAGTTGTCCTTAATTTATGAGCTTGTAAGTCTAAGTTAAGGACTACCTGTCCTTAACTTTTGAACTTGTAACTCTAAGTTCAGGACTACATGTCCTTAATTTTTGAACTTGGAACTCGAAGTTCAGGACTATCTGTCCTTAATTTCTGTGCTTGTAACTCTAAGTTAAGGAATACCTGTCCTTAATTTATGTGCTTGTAACTCTAAGTTAAGGATCAAATGTCCTTAATTTTGAACTTCCAACTCTAAGTTCAGGACCAAGTGTCCTTAACTTATGAGCTTGTTACTGTAAGTTTAGGACTAGCTGTCCTTAATTTATGAGCTTGTAAGTCTAAGTTAAGGACTGTCTGTCCTTAGTTTTTGAGCTTGGAACTCTAAGTTTAGGACTACATGTCCTTAACTTTTGAACTTGTAACTCTAAGTTCAGGACTACATGTCCTTAACTTTTGAACTTGTAACTCTAAGTTCAGGACTATCTATGAATTCAGTATAAATATTTAATACTTTTTGTATGTTTACAGAGTTGGATTTATTTTGTAGGATTTGTTAAACATATTCTTCAGAGATGTATACAAGCCAATTCCAAACAAGTACAACTTGGTATTAGCTATGTTGTGGCGTCACCCAGAGAATGTGAAACTTGAGAAGGTGAAAGTTGTTCACTACTGTGCATGCGGGGTCAAAGCCATGGAGGTACACTGGCAAGGAAGAGAACATGGACAGAAAAGAGATAGAAGAAAGGTAACACTGTCTTTTCATATTAATTTTAATAGACTAGAGGCTACTTTTGCTTAGCATTAAAAATGTTGGATAAAAAGTAAATACCACTTTAAAAAGTGACTATCCCACGCAATTTAGGAAGAGACTTTATAAAAAAGAAATTAAAACTTTCGTTAGACAGTAAAATAGTTTGTGATATCTTAGAGAGTGAGAATAAAAGTTAAAGCGATAATAACTATCAACATCCAAATGTTATTGCACATGCCCACAATATTTTACCAGTTTATTGGATGTGTATTTGGAATAACAAATTGAAGTGGAAACAAAACTTATTAATCTTTCATAATTATAGCCTTCTAAAACGCTCCAAACAAAGTATTAATGTAAAAAGTATCATTAAATTCTATAATTGCATACGAATATTTACAAAATTACAATAATTGGCCGCAATAAATTTATTTGTATAAATAAAAAGATATGAAGGTTTATGCATTTATTTCTTTTTCTTCACGCTAATAAATGTTGCACAATATATTTTTAATTCGAGCACTTATTAAAAATTATAGTTTAATGCCGCTACAAATATATAAAATTAGCATAGTACAATAAAGAAAAAAGAACTACAATAATGACCATGTTGAAGGCCATATTACAGGATAATTCACAGAGATCCCCGTGAGTTAATTTCCTTTTTCGACCTCTTATTACACATAGTTTCTCTATTAAATAAATAAAAGTTATTGGAAGTAAATTGCCCGTTAGAAGACTGCCAACTATTTAAAGTTTTCAAAAAAATATAAAAGAAACATGAGAAATATTGAACAACCTTCTCGTTAATTATCCGATTTAATTGGAATAAGAAAAGAAACCAAATAATAAGAATATGAAAAATAAACGAATTAAAGAGAATAAACAGTTAGGAATTTGGAAAAAACAACAACGAACGTTATAAAACAATTACACATAATATATTATATATCAGCATAAAATGTACTAATAATACTAAATAATTATATGAGAAGGGAAAAAGAAAGATAAAATGATGCACAGGATAATATAAAGAACATGCAGAGCAGTCACATTTTTGGGACGTAGGGGAAATAAATAAAGACTAACAGATAGAAAATATAGTCAGATATATGCAAAGATCACAAATAAAATGATTTAAAAAAAAACAAAAAAGCAAAAGCGCATTTTAATTGATATCAAATTACCCTCTTATGGTCTATACGGTATAGTAAAGCAAGCTTATTCCTTGCATGATATGCTAGATCCCACATGAGAATTAACCTCAAAACGTAATCTCAAATATAGTATTTAATTGAAAAAATAGACTGTATATGAGCGATACAAGGCAGAAGACAAACCTGAGTATGCATTAGTGATGCCAGCTATGAGACACTATTTAGTCCAATAAACCCTCTCTCTAGAAAATATGCAAAGTCTCAATACTGTGCAAGTAAGAATTTAAATACCAGTAGAATAAAATGAATAATTACCAAACTGTTATAAAATATAGTTTAAAGTAACAATATAGAATAAGGAAAAACAAGCTAAGAGATATAAAGAGAAAGAGATAAGAGATTCTTATTTCTTCTTCAATTGTGTGTTTTTTCCTATCTATTACAAGGCCTTTATATGGGCATGGAAAGTGAAGAAAAATATGTCATTAAACATAGAAATATGTCATTAAGCATTTGAGAAGATCATGGGGGAAGAGTAGACATCCACCATAATTTAATTTTTCTTATAACACTCCCCCTTGGATGTCCATAGATAATGTGCCTCGTTAAAACCTTATTAGAAAAAAAAATCCTATGCAAAAAAAAATCCTAGTGAAGGAAAAAGAGTACACTTATTTAGAAATACGCCTTTTGGTTGCCTCGTTAAAAACCTTGAAGGAAAACCCAGTGAGACAAAACCTTGTAAGGGAAAAAGAGTACAACGCGTATTAACTCCCCCTGATGAGAGCATCAATTCACATCCTTGAGCCTTCACATCCCAATCTTGTACACTAGTTTCTTGAAGGTTGACGTCGGTAGAGATTTGGTGAACAAATCAACCATATTATCACTTGAACGAATCTGTTGCACATTAATATCACCATTCTTTTGAAGATCATGTGTGAAATATAACTTTGGTGCTCCCTTCAATTGGGCTATGCATGCTGCATTGTCTTCATACAAAATTGTGGGTAGTTTGTCACACTTCAAACCACATTTGTCTATAATAAGATGTATTATAGACCTCAACCATACACATTCTCGACTTGCTTAATGAATAGCAATTATCTTAGCATGATTAGATGAAGTAGCCACGATTAATTGCTTAGTCGATCGCCAAGATATGATAGTGCATCCATATGTAAACACATAGCTTGTTTGAGATCGAGCCATGTGTGGGTCAGATAAATACTCAGCATCGGCATAACCAACAAGATCAAGATTGCAATCATTGTCATAAAATAAACTCATATCGGTAGTTCCTTTTAGATACTGCAATATGTGTTTGATTCCATTCCAATGTCTCCTTGTAGGAGCAGAGCTATATCTTGTTAAGACATTAACTGAAAAGGTTATGTCAGGCCTTGTAATGTTAGAAAGATACATTAATGCACCAATTGCACTAAGATATGGTACTTCGGGAACAAGAAGCTCTTCATTATTTTCATGAGGTCGGAATGGATCTTTATTTATATCGAGTGATCTCACAACCATCGGCAGGGGCGGATTTAGGGAGGCGGAAGGGTGTTCATCCGAACCCCCTTCATCGAAAAATTGCACTGTTTATATAGGGGTAATTTGTTTATATATATATAAAAATATAATATCTTGAACACCCTTGACACAAGCCAAAAGCATGGCCGAGTGGTCAAGGGGGTTCAAATTTTGTACAAGATCGCGGGTTCCATTCGTGTTAAATGCAATCTTACCCTTTTTACATCAGTTTTTTTTAATTTTTAACTAAGTAAAATGACGTCGTTTTTCTTTTTAATTATATTTCCCCCAAAAAACGTTACCAATTGGGATTTGGGTTGAAAATCCCTAACTCTCTCTCTATATATATATATATCTCTCGTTGCCTCACTCTTCTGCCACTCCCTCTCTCTCTCTCTCTTCGCCACTGCTCACGCTGCCTAAAGCCCTCAACCACTATCTTCTCTCTGTTGCCCCGCCAGTCACCGGTGTTAGCCCCAGGTAAGTTCCTTTCTCTTTCTAACCCTTTCAGAATTTTATTAGTGTTTTATTAATGAATTCGTCGGAAAATTACACTGTTAAAATTTTTGAATCCCCTTCGCACATATTCTGGCTCCGCCACTGACCATCGGGGTACTCAATGGATGTGCTTTTTCCATATAGAATTGCTTTAAAATCTTTTTAGTGTATGCTGATTATTGGACAAAAATTTTATCTTTCATATACTCAATTTGTAGACCAAGACAAAATTTTGTCTTTCCACGATCTTTCATTTCAAATTCTTTCTTTAAACAGTCTACTGCCCTCCCTTAGAGGTGAGTTGTGTGGTATTCGTCTAATCATGCATTGCATGTCTTTATTCATTACTTTTATCACATATTGCCACATTCACTTTTAGGAATGAGTCTGCATTCTCAATGCTTATCACAAGTCACATTCTTTTCAAGGAATGGATCATAATCAGCGGCGTGCTTTATTATTTTTCATACCAATTTGATGATAAACATTGCCTTCACATTTTGAAGGACTATTTTGAGAACCCTTATTGTTCTCTTTTTATAATAATAGTGATGATTATTATTATTTTGACCTTTTAAACGTCCACGTTTATTATTCAACCACTTGTCTTCATTTAGACTTATTATGCGCCGCTACCATATTCACTTCAAGAATGAAGCAAATCAAGTGAGACAATATTCATGCCTTTTCATGAAAAATATATTATTTTTCTGTAGTCATCATTATATCATCAATATGGTATAGTGGGGCTCAAACCCAATATCTTACCAATATAAAGGCATGTTAGTGAATTGGGACTCAAACCCCAACTCTTATCATCATGGAGCACCAGGACTTGATCCTAATGTCTTACCCTCACGGTGCATTGTGACTTGAACTCATTGAAGTTGATATCATTAATAGCAAATGATAAAAACAATTTCAAATACGAAGGAAATGCTTACCTCTTGAGTTAAACTCTTCATAATGTCATTTGGATATAATTCTCAACAATAGACTTTCATTTACTTAAATCGGCTAAGTAATTAGTGTCAAACAGATATATGAAAATACAAAATAATATTGAAAATTCACATATGGTCTTTGCTGCAATAAGCTTACTTCAAGATGAAATTGATATAACCAGAATATTAAAGAAAAATGATGTATCAAATAGAATAATATAGTACTATTAGTTACCATGCACTTTTGTGGAAACTAAGTATTATGCTCTCTAGAAAAACAAAGAGATATAGCAGAACCTTTAGGTTAATCAGGGAATCAAAAAATAAAATAGGGGACAAATCTTTGTCTACTATCTACTACTATATGCTTTCCATATAGAAATGATTCAACACGTTAATTTGATAAGAACTATCACCAATGAAAAATTTGGTGTAGTACATACTTCTTGTACTAATATTTTATCTTATCAAAATAAAATAGTTACAAGTAATATTATTATTATTATATTATATTTGACAGTAAAATAATGTATAATCATTCTACTAGGCATACTAAAATCGTATTATAAGGTAAAACCATAAGCATACATAAGAAAGTATAATTTTAATTTTGTAGATTATTTAACATACCGCATGCCACCTATTATTTAGTTCATGAAAATTGAACAAGGTGACATCCTTAGCAGCCACATAAATACTAATTTTCTAATAACCAGACCATTGCTTATTCTAAATAGTGGTACAAATATATTTGGTTTAAAGTTCGGACTTGTTGCTGTAGCAGAAATACGTGTCTGTAACACTACATACCTTTCTGAATAAAATCTGGATAATTTTGACAATAGATCATCGAGATATACCTTACCAGAAGTGGAATTCAAACTTGAGGTTAGAAACTTCGTGTTGATAACGTGTTATAAAATATAACTCAAAGTAACAATATAGAACAAGGAAAAACAAGCTAAGGGATATAGAGAGAAAGAGAGGAGAGATTCTTATTTCTTTTTCAGTTGTGTGTTTTTTCCTATCTATTACAAGACCTTTATATAGACATGAAAAGTGAAGAAAAATATGTCATTGAATATGTCATTAAGCATAGAAATATGTCACTAAGCATTTGAGAAGATCATGAAGGAAGAGTAGACATCCATCATAATTTAATTTTTCTTATAACACAAACTAATATTAAGTGATTATCAAATAACTAATACACTATTCAAATATAATAAGAAGAAGTTACAGTTGAAAGCACCTCTAGAAAGAAAAAGAGGGGCAAGTTTGGTTCCAGGCGGAGATTTTTAGTGCGTTGGCTAATGGCTACTGAAGAAGCCATATCTATTTCTTTGTTTTATATATTGCATAAATTGATCGCTGAATTAATGACAGAGACTTTTAGGCTTCTAAATTGAAAAGAAATGGGAGAGAAAGAAGAGTAACGGAGGGAGGTAGAATTAAGAGAATATAATTAAGAAGTGAATTTTGAATTTTCTAATGTAGCACATAAATAGAAAAAATGTCAAAAATTTGAAAAAAAAGATAAGTCCAAAGAGGCATGCCATATCACTTTTTTAATATGCCATAACATATGAGTGGTGGATAAATTTTAAATAGAGAAGGACAAAATGATGGATCCACATCCACTATTCAATTGCATTTTGAACTAACCTTGGTAAATATATTAATTATTAAACAAGATTCTTTAACTTATGTGGAAAGGAAACCAAATGACCCATAAACTGTACGTTCTCACTGTAGAAGCATTGCTTGGTTTTAAAGTATAAATCCCATTCAGTATGTATGTTTCTGGTGATATCATGTCGCCAAATGGTACTAACAGATCTAGTAACGATGAATAATTGCTTCTCGTGACTGGTTGGAAGCATTCTTTTCCTATGGGACTGGGAGCCAGCCAGCTATAATAAGGGTAAAAATAGCGCAGGCTAGCAAGTGTTTGGATTGGTAATTGAAAAATAGTAAGCGTTTGCAAAGTAATTGAAAAATAATAAACGTTTGCAAAAAATACGAAAAGTTCCAGCATAATATACTGGAGATTGGTACACCTGTATATGAACTTTCAGCATATTATGCTGGAATTCCAGCACACGGAAAGTTCTAGCATAATATACTGGAGATTAGAGCACCTATGTATGAACTTCCAACATATTATGTTGGACCAGTATATTATGCTGGAACTCCATCATAATATTATGATGGAGTTCCAGTATATTTATACTGAAACTCCATCATTATATACTAGAGTTTTAACATAATATACTGGAACTCCAGTATATTATGCTGGAAGTTCACATGTAAAAAATTCGAACTCCAGTATATTATGCTGGAATGTTTTCCGGATTTTAAACAGTATTTTCGTTCAGATTCATCTTTACATGAAAAGTGGCTAAATTTCAATTACTTTTGAAACTGTACCTATTTTTTAATTACCATTCGTAAATCTAATTATTTTTTAATTACCCCGTAATAAGGGGCAACTGCCATCCAGAGGTACTACGTACAATTATATATGGTGCTACAGTTAATTTTCCTTCTTAAAGGATACATCTAGTGTGGGTAAAGAATGACAACAACATCAACCAAACAAGTCATTGTGTCTTCTCTCTTATAATAACCTTCCACGACGTTAAAGAGATTTATTAGTTTTCACGTGAAAAAATAGTCAAAAAATGAATATTTTATTTATTTAATTTCTAACGTTGGAAAAAGTAGCAGTAAATTTTTTTCCTGAATTGGCTCAGTAACCGCTAGTAAGATGGTATTTGCTATTACTAACAAAAGGTGGCCACAAATTGTTGTGTTCCATCGTAGCATCATTTATATTTATACTATATTAAAATTATAAATACCCTATCCAAAATATTGATAGACTTTTTTATCCTTCTTAATTTTGTTCTAGACAAAATTGTAATTGTAAACACTAATAAAAAATGTGGGAACAAAAACCAAAACCTGCCGCTTCTTGCCCTTTTTTGTTGGATACGCTTCTTTTATTTAGCTTTAGGATTCTTTTACATTATATCTTTTAGGTTTAAGATTCACTTTAGGTTAAAGTTGGTTTTAGGATTCAACAAAATTAATATTACTTTGGGTTTAGGATTCTTTTAATCGTAGTTTTTGTTTTCTCAAAATAGCAGGTAGTTGAATAAAGCAATTGTCTGCTTTCTCCACAAAATAGTTTTTGATTCCTCCACAAATTCGTTCAATTAAAATTTCTGGGGTTTTGAATAGAGCAACTGAAAATCAGGAATCAATCAATTATTTTGACGGTTCTTTATAAGCGATTTGTTGAATTACTTGTGAGTTATGTTGTTTATATTATTATTTGTCTTCTTACGTACCATAGTTATTTATTAGTACAATAGAAAAATTCTTTTACATTCCTTTTTCTTTGTTAATAAAAATAAAATTGTCTTTTATCATAACGATACAATTAGCATTATGAATCTTATTCATGCTTTCGTCGTTTTTTCTTTAATTTAATAAATGAAATTCTTGTGAATAAAGAGACCTATGAGAATTACAAACTAATCAGATTGTATTTTGCACTTTTTCTAAAATTAGTCTTAGTGTACGTGCGTTGCGCGTGTAACCCATATATTATATTTGTTTTAAGAAAAGCTTATTTACTTTCTTTAGACCTAAAATCATGTTTAAAAGAACATATAAGTTTGGATGCAGAAAGAGTTTTATTGTTTAATTCCTTCACATATCAGAGTTCCAAGAATAGTGTTTTTTTTTCTTTTAGAAAATGCAAATTTTCTTTTGTATTTTTGGTTATTAAATAATATTACGTGAGCTTTAAAATGTTGACACTAAAGATAATAAAATTTAAAAAGAAATTAAACAATATATTTAGGAACCTAGAGTCTAAAAACCTACATATCCTTGAATATGGAAAGAATGCTAGTTGATATATCGATTTTAGTTACAATTAGTTCTTATTTATTCTTTGTGGACTTCGCCTATATCCTGATTTTATTATATTTTGTAAAAGTTACTATTTTACATAATTCAAATAAGGAAAAATTTATACAAAAGATTTATATTAGAAATTTTTGAATATTTCGTATAGAAAAGGATTTAATGTACAATATTTAGTTGATTTAAAGCTCCTAAATGTTAGTAAGAAACTTAAACACAAGAAATAAATTCAAAAAAGAATAGAATAAGTAGTACTAAGTTGTAATCTCTTGTTTTGCGAAATGAAGTACTGGAAAGAAATAATCATATATATACACTAAAAAAATCTAAGAAATGTAAAACACTATCTTTCTCCCATCATCGGAGAAAAATACGTTAAGTCAAAGTGGCAAAATCATAGTTTATCTAGTTCTAAGTTCTAACTCCTATGTATTAATTAGTTCAAATTCATCGAATAACTAAGAAATTAGTTTTGATATCCAAAATTATAAACAACCGTTTTACCTCTAACAATTTTTTTTTTTAAAAAAATTACTTATAGAGAAGCAATATATTCTCAATTCATAATTACTGTGAAATAAACTTCTTACGTGAAAAATCAAATAAGGAAAATTATAATGAACAAGGTTTTAGTAGATTTCAAAGTATTAAATATTAAAAAATAAGTAAATGACTATTTGGTTCAATGTGAATTTTATTTTAAAAGGATAAAAAAGGAGAACGACATTTCGCTAATAACCTTTGTGCTTTTAATATAGTATAGATATAGATTATAGGAATTAACACATGTTTAATACAAAGGCTGATGCCATTATAGATGCCTCCTTGTTCAAGCTTTCATGAAATTCATCTACTCAGTGATTTCTTATTGTTTATGATATAAGGAGCATTGTTTGGCTTATTATTACTGAAAAAAATTGTGTGTATATATTGCGTGATTGACAAGCGATCACGTATATATGGACATAGTAAAAAGCTTACTTCTGTATATGAAGAGTTTGGTGCAAGTTTGAAGGAACTCAAAGTTAGTTTCAATGGACTTGCGCAGTACTTAAGAGCTCAGAATGTCCACAAAGAAGATTCAAAATATAAAACTAAAAAAAAAAGTAAATATACTAAGATGTTGTGGGAATTCAACAGATAATATATCTATATACATTCTTTTTAAGTGGCACCATAATTCAACCTTCAGAAGTTTGAAAAGTTGGGCATGAATAAAACTTGATAAGAGTTCTTTCAGAGTTCACTTAGGAAAATCTTACATTCACTTCTTGGTGTTTTTCGAATACTTCCATCATTATTCTTTATCGATTTATCTATTTTTAAGATGAGTAATTCACCTACATATGTTTAATTGCTTACTTTGCAGGATATTGTTCTGCATGTGGTTGTCGATATCATGGGCCTATATATGCTGTTTTTCAAGATTCAACAAATATTGTAAGCACAATAAACTATTTTTGTTTCTTTTGATTTTATTTGTAACCCCTTTTTGCCACTCTTAGGGGATCACAATAACCAATTAGAAAAAATAATAGAGGCAGTTTTTATGAATTAACTTACTAGAATAAAATAAACATGGCAATCTTCTTCTTCTTCTTCTTTGAAATAGGCTTTATCCTCCCATTTTTCAATATTCAGAGATGTTAGCTAACCATGTCAAGATTAAACATTTTCAGAAACTTATAATTTTTATTAAATATTTATTTTATAACTCTAGCATATTTATGAAATATAATGTATGTTATTTTCAAAGTTTGGGATATAAAATTCATCATTTTCAAGAGCTTGTATTAATTTAAAATTATATTTTATAACCCATTCACATAGTTTAAAAATATTTGTGTGATTTTAAAAATCTTATATTCATGGATATAGATTACACGTGCAGCATGCATATCCTAAAATTAATCATTTTAGAAGTCTATAAATGCTAGAGCTCTCAAAACGGGTCAGCCCAGCCCAGCCTAGCCCAAGCCTTATGGGCTTTTAAATTTAGTGGCTAGGACGGGCTGGCCCGCCATATGAATGGGCCTTAAAATGGCCAGCCCAATCCAACCCTAAGAGGGTCGCGGGCTAGGGCGGGCCGACCCTTCAATTTTTTTAGAAAAAAGAATTTCTTTAAATTCTTAAATATTTTTTCGTGACGTAGTCGATTAATCATATAAACAACTTTTGTTTGCTTAGAGCGTACAAAAATCTTGATATTTGACGAGAAATCTCGTAATTGAAATGCAAATTCTCTATATCTCTAGCTCTTCTTTTTTAAAGTTACATGAATATTTTCTTAATACTTTTCTTTCATTTTTCTCAGATTCAGAGATTGGTTCAATAAGTTTATATGCTGGGGTTTTTTAATTTATGATTAACATCATTTGCTGATTTCATCATTATAATCCATAAAATTTTTAAAATTCCTTAAATTTGCTAGTGATCATTTTTTTAATTTAAAATTAATCTTTTTCTATACAGAAGAGCATTTTAAATATTAATAATATATTAAAGTAATCCTAACTGATCATTGGCCACTTAAAGTAATATTTTCTTTTGAAAAAAATATTATTATTGGCCACCTAAAACTATTTGAGTTCGTTATTAATTAAGCAAAAGAAAAACTAATTTTATCATATTACATGCATGTCAAAAATTTAAATTTTAGTTGATATGGAAGGTTAAATGAGCAATATAGGGTTGGAGAATGAGAATTATAGTTAATAGTTTTTTTAGTTTTTACTTTTTAAAAATATTAAATAGTTAATTAATTTGAATTTAATTAATTTTTGGCCTACGGGCCGGCCCGGGCCCAACTCGGTTAAGCCTCAAGGGCCAACAGGCTGACTTGGGCCGGGCTTATAAGCCTCAATTTTAAATGGGCTCAAAAAATTCTAATCCAATCCTACCCAAGTAGCGGGCTGGGTTGAGCTGGCCTCACGGACCAAACTCATTTTGACGGTTCTAATAAATTTTGATAGTATTTGAAGTATTACAACTATAACCTATATATGATAGTTAGGGGTGACAAAACTAACCCCTCATTTGATCCGCCCAACCCGTCCAAGTTTTAATGGGTTTGGGCTGGAACAGTTTTGGAGATGGGGTGTTTTGGGCTAACCCAAGTTAACTCATAAAAAATTATCAGCCCAAATGGACCCATGATAATACCCAACCTTGACTCATGGAAATGCTCAATCTTAAAGTTCTACCTTGACCCATTTTTGCAAAATATTTTATTTTTTCCATGTTTGGTTTGTTTAAATGTTTGAAAAATATTTTCTTTATGAATTCGTTTTTCTCCAATTGGTGGAAATATTTTCCGTATCAAGAGAAGAAAAAATATTTTCCAAAACTGTTTTTCAACCTTCTCCATCTCCACCAACCCCCACCCAACCCTTACCCCACCCCATCCCCACTTCAACCCCCACTCTCACCCACGCACCACCCAACCCCCACCCTAAATATATAAAAATTTTATTTAGAGTACTTTATTTTCATGATGTAGAAAAAATATTTTCTTTCATATCAACAAAATGAATACTTTTTTCATGACGTAGAAAAAATACCTTCTTTTATTTCAACAAAATAAGTACTTTATTTTCATGATGTCGAATAATTTATTTAACTAATCGTTATTGACAAAAATAATCAAAAATATCTGAAAATAAAAAAAATACATTATCACAATAGAAAAAATAATAAATAAAATTTATATCAATAAAATAAAGGACGATAGTGAACTTTTTTTAGGTATTACAATAAAATAAAAAAAAGTATTTATTTTAATAAAATTAAAGAAAATACTTTTTGTACTGCAGAAAAATAAAGTATTTATTTTGTTGAAAAAGAAAATAAGAAAGTTCTCTAGTCTAGTGAATCGGTATGCACGGGAGAAACCATTTGCTCTCATCCACGTGTCGCCTTTTACATCACCCACCTTTCACTCTCTCCACACACAACCGCCGGCATGACTTACAACTCACACATTTCCTTTCAATAAAATTTAAAACTGCCCCCTCCCGCAACTCTTTTTTGACTTTCCCCAAACAGGCCCCCCAAGGCGTTCTCTTTAATCTTCTCCTGCCACGTCAGCATTTCTTGTCGCTGATTTCCTTTCCTTCCTTTTCTTTCCGTTCAGTTATTGTAATTTTTGTTTGTTACGGGAGGAAAAAAAAAGAAGTTATATGGAGTATATATTTATAGAGTTTTATTATTTATGCAAGTATAAAAGTATAATTTTGGAATACTAGTATGATATATGCTAAATGCATCCATTTTGCTGTGTTAACAACAACAATCGCGAATCCTCACCGTTACCAATGCCTCCGCCTCCGCCGCCGGTGGCGGAATCTACTAGTAGATCGGCTGACTTACTGAACCGCTCCTCTAGCGGGAATAATTACAATTACAATCATAATAATAATTGGAGCGCGAATAACTCGAATCATCATCTTCGTCATCGGAGTTTGACAGAGTCATCATCGTCGTCAACGGCGGCGATTTTCACATCTCTATCACGGCCGCCGTCGATGAGGGAGGCGATTCAGTTGACGTGCGTTGCCACTTCCGCCGGCGATCAAGTGAAGATCAACGACATCGTCGGGAACGGTATATCGGGAATTTTATACAAGTGGGTGAACTACGGCAAAGGATGGAGGCCTCGTTGGTTCGTGTTGCAGGATGGAGTTTTATCTTATTACAAGATCCATGGACCGGATAGGATCGTTGTGAACTCGGAAACTGAGAAAGGATCCAAAGTTATTGGCGAAGAATCGCTTCGGAGAATCTCGAGGACGCGGCCAAATAAGATTACTAATGTTTCTACTTCTCAGGCTCGCCGCAAGCCCGTTGGTGAAGTTCATCTCAAGGTTATACTTCTACTACTTATATATTTCAGTTACCGGTTTTTTACCATGTTAATGAATTGTTTCAAAGTGCTTTGTGGAATTCCAATTTTATCGGATGTCCCTAGTGGAATTGAAGTTTAGTTGTTACATGCTGAGGTTTCTGGAAAGAAGGAAATTACAGATCTAGTGATTTACTTTAAAAATTTCAAAACTTCATTGTTGGTCCTTAAAAAGTGTTGAAGAAATTGGAGATTCGATATTTGTCGTGTTGGTATTTGGACATTTTATTTCAAATTTGACATCATTTGGAGCAGATTTGGGTTGGTTTGATCGAAATTGAAATTGCAATTTCAAAGAATACTTTGTTGTACAATACAAAAAATTATGCCGATTAGCTAGACTTTGTTAATGAAAACATTATGAATGAACTTGTAATTTTTTCTCACATTATAGATATATTTTTATTTTTTTCTTCATTGTGCCTTTTTTAAACTAAAGCTTATGCTTTAACTGCGCTTTGTGAATAAAGCGCCAATAGACCCGGAATGCTTTTTAAATTCTTCGCCTTTGATCACACTAGTGGGGATGGGAGGATGAGGCAAGACTACTCCTTTGAAGAAATTTTTAAAATTTTCAGCACTTTGAAGGGTAAAATCTGGATTGTTAAAAGTAACCTCTCACATCCTTAGAAAACACTCTTCCCCTAAAGTCTGCCCCTTATTCCCTTGTACGTGGTGTTCATTTTGCTTAGTCTTATGGTGGTGATAGTTTCTTTTCTTTTGGTCAATTAGTTCTTTGCTTAATTTTTCTAGATATGCACTTTCTCTGAACTGCTAACCTCTTTATCGTGATTACATATCTTTTTAACAATTGAGTAGTCTTTGCTAGGTCTCGTCCATCCGCGAGAGTAGATCAGATGACAGGAGGTTTTCGATTTTCACTGGAACAAAGAGGCTGCACCTGAGGGCTGAGACTAGAGAGGACAGAATAGCATGGGTGGAAGCATTGCAAGCTGTGAAGGACATGTTTCCCAGATTGTCCAACAGTGAGTTAATGGCTCCAGTGGACAATGTAGCTGTCTCAACAGATAAGTTGAGGCAACGGTTGTTGAAGGAGGGTGTGAGTGAGGCTACTATTCAGGACAGCGAGCAGATTATGAGGAATGAGTTTGCATCTTTGCAGAATCAACTGATGGTACTTAAGCAGAAGCATTGGCTGCTGATGGACACCTTGAGACAGTTAGAGGTACCTAGCATGACTTGTAGAAAGCATCAGTATTCTTTTTCAGTTGCTTATGTGATTCTGAATGTGAAACCGCTTTGAAATCTTCTCAATTGATTGCTCTTTTGGTTGGTGGCTAGTGTCTAACTGACTGTTATTCTTGAGATTTTTTCAGGAATACCGTAATAGTACTTATTTTGTTTGTTACCTTAAAAAGATATGTAATCACAATAAAGTGGCCCATATTGATTTTTCACTTGTTCAATGATAAAGTGGCACATATGTTGCTCAGTTGTACTTAGTGGCAACTTTAAAAACAAAGGATCTGAGAAACAAAATTGGGCCTATTTCTCTTTATGTCACCAGATGAAAGAGAGTGTCATGCTTGTGATGAAGTGACTCGTTTGTGGCTATGCTGCCTCCTTTCTTGTTCATGATAGAGTTTATGTTTTGTCTCCTAAATGAAGATACTGTGTGTCATTTGTTTCTTATTTGGTTCCTTCACCTAGAAAAACCTGATTTACTGTTTTCTCTTTTTAAAAGTTCTCAAGGACGTTTAAGCTTATCACATGCTACCGGAAACAACCTCTCTACCTTCTTGAAGGTAGGAGTAAGGTCTGCGTACACACTACCCTCCTCAAACCCTACTTGTGGGATTACACTGGGTGTGTTGTTGTTGTACACGTCTCCTATGTATGGAGTCTTTATTACTGTTATTGAGTAGAGGCACCAAAAGGACAACTGATACACTAAGCTTTCTCTATGCGCGCGGTCCAAGGGAGGCCGTACTACAATGGATGTACTGTACACAACCTTCCCTTGCACTTCTGCTGGAAGTTGCTTTTATGGCTTGAACCCGTTGTCGCTTGGGCACGTGGAGGCAACTCTTATGTTGCTTCAAGGCTTCTCTTCTAGTAGAGGTACCAACAACAATAACTACACTTCAATCCCAAGCAAGTTGGGCTCGAATATCTACTTCTCACTTTCTATATCACTCCATTTGGGCCCGTATCACACCAATATCATAAAAATTAGTTTCTCTAACACTGAAGGTTCTCTATATTTTCTATTGACATATTAATCTCTCATTGAAAAACTAAAAGATTCCTACCGAACATTGGATTGGAGTAGAGACACCGTGAAATTAAAAAAAGAAAAAGTTTCAAAAAAATCAAATGGATCTGACTTAGAGGCTAATAGCTGGAGCCATGGAAACATTCCCTTCCAATACATGGTAAGGCTGTGTATAGCAGGTGAATGTATAGTGATATGCTCGGTTGATGCGATGGACAATAACATCTATAGATGTTTCATTAGATACCAAGCCATTTTGCTTGCGGCATTACGTGAATGTACAATTTGGCCTTACCTGGTGTCCTCCATTGACCTAAAGGAGCTGAATTGAAGAGGATCTCTGATTATGGAGAGAAGGGGAGGAGGAGGAAGAAGAAAGGGAAGTGACGAAACTTACCTGTAGAGCACTGCTGCTTGATCTGGGAAAGAGAGAGAGACACTTGATGCGTTTTGTCTTAGGATGGAGAAAGAGAGTATGACAATCGAAGTGGACGGCCCTTCAGTTCTTACAAGTGCGGAATTCTGATTGTTTTGCGAATTGGAAACTTTATTAACTTGTGTTAGGAAGGAGAAAAATAATAGAGTTTTGATGCCTTAATTTGACCATATTTATGACTGTCTCCTCTTTCCTTCTTTTTAAGTTATCGACCCTATCTTCCCCCTTTTCTTTTCCTCCTTTCTGTTGTCTTTCCATTTGTGGCGAAATTTCCTGCATTTGGATATGCTCCCTCGACGCCATATCATTTGTCCTAGTTAAATGGGCACATATTTTTAGAGTAATATATTTGAAATTATAGTCGTTAAGAGAGATAGGGATCCAAAACTAAAGGATAAAGGTTAAGTTTCGGTATATGAATTTTTTGAATATTAAGGAGACGTGATGAATAGTCACACTCTTTTAATCTTTAATTATCTAACCTTAATTTACCAAGAAAGATAATCAACACTATCAATCAAAAGTCTTGATGGGCATACCAAAATACTTTGATGGTTTCAAACAGAGCTGACAGTAGATAAGTTGCATTGTATTTCAATATTGGTTGAGCAACATGTCCAAAAATACTAAATTAAAAAAATAAAATAATATTAATGTCTACATCTAGAGTAGGAACCTCATCGTTTACCTACTGGATTTCTGTAATCGTAATGTGAAATACTAGATGAAGAAGCTAGATGAGACATCTATACCTCATTTCAGGGCTTGGGTTTCATTCAATCGAAGAGTTGGAAACTTTTGGTTTTTAACAAGTTCATTGCCCCCCTCCCCCAGAGAAAAAGTATGATAAGATTTTTTCATGTTTTATCATTTAAAAGGAAAATTTCAGAACATAAAAGTGAAACATAATCAGGCATTAGTAACCGAAGTGGCACTTAGTTAAGTTACAACTTTTCCTGAAGGGATGACAAGTACAACAAGAACAACAATAACAACAAATCCAGTATAATCCCACATAGTGGGGTCTGGGGAGGGTAGTGTTCCTTGTGGAGATAGAGAGACTGTTTCCAATAGACCCTCGGCTCAGAGAAGCATAAGCAGCACATTAAAGAAGAGAAAAAACAAGAATCGCAACAGTGAGAAGCCATGTAAAAGCAGCATAAATAACAACCAAATAGTCAGGAGACCGCAATGAAAGAAATGACAGGTAGTCATAGAAATCTAATGCCAACAGAATACTAAAGTACGTGCTAATACTACCGGTATGACACGGAGAGCACTAAACTAACTACCCTACTACCCCAATCTTCGACCCCAACACCTTCCTATTAAGGGTTATGTCCTCGGTTTGCTGAAGCTGCGCCATGTCATGTCTAATCACCTCACCCCAATTCTTCTTCGCCCTACCTCTACCTCTCCTTAGGCCTTCCAATGCCGACCTCTCACACCTCCTGACCGGAGCATCAGTGCTCCGCCTCCTCACATGTCCAAACCATCTAAGCCTCGCTTCCCGCATCTTGTCCTCAATTGGAGCCACACCCACCTTGTCTCGAATAACTTCATTCCTAATCCTATCTAACCTTGTGTGCCCACACATCCATCTTAACATTCTCATCTTGACAACTTTCATCTTCTGGACATGGGAGCTCTTGACTGGCCAATATTTAGCCCCATACAAATAGTCGGCCTGGCTACATCTCTGCAGAACTTACCTTTGAGTTTTGCCGGGACCTTCTTATCACACAAGACATCGGAAGCAAGTCTCCATTTCATCCATCCCGCCCCAATACGATGTGTGACATTTTCGTTGATCTCCCCATCCCCCTGTATAATAGACCCAAGGTACTTAAAAGTTCCTCTCCTAGGGATGACTTGTGAATCCAACCTCGCCTCCCCTTCCACTTCCTGAGTCATCCCACTGAACTTACACTCCAGGTATTCCGACTTAGTCCTACTCAACTTGAAACCTTTAGACTCTAGGGTCTGCCTCCACATCTCTAACCTCGCGTTAACGCTGCCTCGCGTCTCATCAATCAATACAATGTCATCTGCAAATAACATGCACCATGGCACCTCCCCTTGGATGTGGCGCGTCAAGTATACCCGAATTTTTAAAAAATTGGAGGAAAATACGAACTTGCTCGGTATTAGACACTTGTTTTGCAAACTTCCTATTAGTTTCGTCGTTGGATGGGTGTGCAGTTGGATATATGCACTATAAGGTTGATGTCGGTATTTCTAAAGTTTTCTTACTTACTATGTCTACTGCTCTTGTATGTCTTTTAGACTTCCTCTCATATGCTTTTGACGTTATGGGCATGTTAATGGTCAGTAAACTTATTTGAATAAACTGTAACGATTCTACAGTAGAGATTTTCTTATATGCAATATCTGGAATTTGTTACAGTGACGTGCTGCGTAGTTGGGATGTCCATTCAAATGTTTGATCCGTTCTTGATGTTGGTGCAGCCTTCAAAAATAAGGAATAGAAAAAGAGGTGTAGTTTGCCGACTACTACTCTGGTTTTTTGTTCTTCCCAAAGACAAGAAGTTTTTCTTTCTCTATTGTTCTTTCATCGTCTTCTTGGACAGACTTGATTTTTCAATTTTAGACCAACACCTTACACCCACCCCTCCTGCAGGTTGCTGGTCTTGTTGCTGGATATTTGTTGTGTCCTAGCGAAGTAGTTAAACCTAAGTTGCGCAGACTCTTCATTTTTGGTGCAGCACCTGTCTCGACACGGGACGGGAGTGGGATACGTCCCGGATTCGGTCAACTAACTTTGGATACTTTGACCTGTGTCCATCGATAAATTGTGGGGGAAATTGAGATTTTGATTTCTCAAAATTAAAAATAAAACAGATTTAAGGCATGAGAAATGGCATACCTTTAATATTGTAGTACTTTTGTCTCATATTTGCTGCTTTATGTTCCAGAAAAACCAAGAATTCAAGGGGTCGTGTTCTGAGTTCGGACTTATAGCTCTATTTTTTATAATTTTGAGTTTTTTTAGCTGAATCCCCGCACCTGTATCTATACCTGGATCCGCACCCCCGAATCTTAAATTTTAGATTTTGCCGAATTTGACACTTGGATCCGTGCCCGTATCAGATGCCCGCACCCGAGTCCGAGCAACTTAGGTTAAAACTCATTGCCCACTTAGCTTTTCAGATTTAGTTCTGATCTTTGGGGTTTTGATTATTATATTATATCTGACATTGGAGCTATTAACCCAAAACTCTTGAGTTTTCCGTCTTTAATATTGACCTCCATTTCTCTAGTGACAAGCACCATAGAACTTATAGAAGCACCCATGGATGGGATAGCCTTGATACTGTTATTCTGAGCTAGAAAGAAGGGAGATATGTGCTAATGCCCGATAAGTGCCAAATATTTACAGTTTTGTTTTTTATCCTCTAGTGAATTTCTGCCTGTTGGATTCAATAGGATAGATCCACACCGGAGTAAAGTCATTTTCTCTTTCGTTGTAGTGTGGGATTTGTGGTGGTACAAGTATTTGATCTAGATAATTCCGTCACAGTTCTACTTTTCTGTGAACATTCTCTTTCTCTTCCCTTTACATGTGTCAATATGACTTCACTATATGTAAGATGATTTGCTTCAGCAATTCATCAATTGAAAGATGACAATAACCACTTCACTTGATCAAAAAGAAAAGAGAAAGAAAGATGACACTAACATTATTGGCCACCAGAAAATAAGGTATTGGATCTTCGTTTTGCAGACAGAAAAGGTCGATTTAGAGAATACCGTGGTTGATGAGAGTCAAAGGCAGTGGAAAGATGTTGGGCCATCTACTAGATTAAGGCAGGATAAATACAGTGGTATGGCTCGATTTGTTTTTGTCTTCGTTTTACTTTGTTACATATTGTTCCAAATTGTTGCCATTGGTAAAACTGAATCAAGATTGTCATACTTTTTTTTCGTCTTAAGATTCCTATTTTTCAATATCTATAAGTGCTACTCCATTTGTTCCATTGTATATGACACTCTCCTGCCAGTCTGCTCCAAAAGAATGGCAAATTCCTCTATTTGGAAACTCTTCAACTTCAAATTTTCCATTTTACCGTTAATGACACGCTCTTATAGCCATGTAAATGACATGGCATTATTTAAGAGCACAAGTTTTAAGTGGACTTTTGGTATGTGTCAAAAGTCTTTTCTTTCTTATACTTTCTTCCTAGTCAAACACCGCCATATAAAATGATACATGGAGAGTTTAAAAAATTTGAAAGGTTTCACATCCGATGTGATTTGGTTTGAACTTCTGCAGATCAAGAGGATCACTGTGGTGTGTGCAGCTTGGATATATTTTGTGTTCACCAATTTTATCCTTACCTTTAAATCCTCTTGGATGTTTGTTCCAGAAGCAAGTGCAAGTGAATCGGAGGATGACAATGAAAGAGTTGATGCTGCTGAGGACGATACTGATGATGAAGAGAATGCTTTTTTTGACACTAGGGATTTTCTTTCATCAAGTTCTTTTAAAAGCAGTGGTTCTGATTTTCGAACATCATCTTTCTCTTCAGACGAGGATGATCTGTATGCATATGCATCTGATGAAAGTGTTGACCCTGTTATTAGATCTGCTGGAACCAAGTTTCCTCATGTCAAGCGTCGCAAGAAATTGCCTAATCCCATTGAGAAAGAGAAAGGAGTCAGTCTGTGGTCGATGATTAAAGACAATATCGGGAAGGATCTCACAAAAGTCTGCCTCCCTGTGTACTTCAATGAACCTCTTTCTTCCTTGCAAAAATCGTTTGAAGACTTGGAGTACTCATACCTTCTTGATCGGGCTTCAGAATGGGGAAGAAGGGTAAGCAAACAAGTTCTCTTCACCGTTTGGATAGATTTGTTAGAATTATTTGGATACAGTAATTCGTCCTATGTTAGTAAAAGTAATGCATCTTCATCGTGTTAAAATTATTTGGGGCATTTTTCTGATGCACAGGATAATCAAGACGTGGTTCTTTTATTACTTTTTACCTTTCACCACAAATTGCCTGAACTAAGCCAAAAGAAGGATAATAGCATAGATATTGTATATATTTTTTTATTCTCGTTTGCTAAATGCTTGAAATGATTTTTGGCCACGATCTTCTCTCCTAGTTGTACGATATTGCGTTCCAAATTTTTGTGCCATCTCTGATGGTTTTGGCACTGGTATTGCTTTGAAGTTTTAAGACACTTTAAATTAATTTCTCGCACATGCAATAAAAAAGGAGGAAATAAATCATGGTATTTAGACAAGACGGGGAGGAGAGGGGTTCCCTTGGCCCTCTGTATTCTGGTGCTGCACGTATTTGAACCCATAACAATTTTGTAAAGCTTCATATGTTCTTGTTTGCAACTTCTTTGGTATTATTATGTGTACTAAGCACTGCAATTGCAGTGCAATTCTAGAACTCCTATAGTTCAAGCCTAGTATAACCACTGGTGTGTACCTATCTAATTTATTATTCTGTTTCACATTTGTCATCTATTTGATTTTTCTATATTCAAAGTGATTGATAGCAAATAACTTTTCTCTCCCTCAAATTACTGGAGCTTCTCTTTCTCAATCTGCCTGAATATCTTAACCTTTTGCTTCTGCAAGTATTCAGAAAATATATTATTTTAGCTTCTTATAATAGAACGGAAAGGTGATAGAAGTTTCATAAAAACGATCCAACTTTGTTTGGGTTGAAGTTTGTTTGATTGATTGATATATATTTAATCTGCTAAGAACCCATTTCTTCATGTAGTTGGAACAATGAATATAATGTGGCTCTACCTTAGCTTAGGAATAATCTATTCGAACTTCCATCTCTCATTGTCCATATAGCTGTAGCTGATTTTGCATTTATCTTTAACTAGTATGGGATAACTGCAAATGTATTCTTTGAAAAGCTTAATGGTGATCTTTCCACTTTGCCGCCCGGATCTTCACGATATCCCATTTCCTCTTTCTCTTTTACGAGGTGCATCGTCTGTTGCCTTTTTTTTTTCTTCCATTGATGAACTAAGTGACCTTTTTCGTTTCTGAAAAAATGCAAGTATGATCATTACATGGTCACTGGCATGACACATTGGTATCTTCTTGAACTCCCTTCACTCATAGGTGAGCTTACAGACTTTTGCTTTCTTTCCTGGTCTGTTGGCGTATGTCTCTGTAGCAAGTGCGGTTATGTTTTTATTGGTGTGTTCATACAGCTGTCATGCCATCTCAACTCTGAATTGATGCTTATAATAGTTGCTCACTTTCAGTTGTTTTTTCTGGCAAGACTAATGGTTAGCACTTCTTTTCATCTTTCTTCTTATTCACCATTATTTACAAACTTTTACCAGTTTTCAGGTGTCATTGTCCTCATCCTAGTACCTGTAATATGAGTTTGTGCTGTCTACGTTCATTGTAATTGGTAATTGTTAAAATAAAGGAAAAGATTCATCACCATTTTGAGTGCTTTTCCTTCGTCAAAAACTTTCTAGTGGTTTTCCGTCTTAGTTGCCATTTATTCACATAAGCATTATATGTTAGCCATTTTGCACTATCTGTGCAAGGTTCTGATTTTAATCTCATGTTATTGATAGGGTGACAGCCTGATGAGGATTCTCAACGTAGCAGCATTTGCCGTATCTGCATATGCCTCTACTGAAGGACGGATTTGCAAACCATTCAATCCGTTGTTAGGGGAGACTTATGAGGCTGACTATCCAGATAAAGGCCTCCGGTTTTTCTCAGAGAAGGTGTCATTTTGTTTATGGAATCAGTTATCAGTTTCTTATACTTTTTCTCTCTTCAAGGTGTTCTTCCTTAGTTTCTGATTATGGCGGAGACAATGGCCATTACGAGCTTCCAACCTATCATGGAATTGATGTTTATGGAATCACTGTGTCTCTATTAATGCTTTTCATTTTTCCTGTCTTTACATTATTTTGATTTCCTGATGCAACTGTATTCGTGGAGGTGCTTTGTGGTAATTAAGTAGTAATTTTTGTTAGTCTCTAGTTGAGAGGTCTTGAGGAGGAAGTTTGGGAGACTGGTGGTGTTAAGTGTGGGTTACTTTCCCAGTGGCTCTTTTTTTTGGGTGACATTTTTTTTAACCCCTCCCTAGGAGCTCCCCATTTTTCTCCCTTGGTGACTCGAACCCACAACCTCAAGGTTGGAGGTGAAGGATGCTTACCACTTGAGCAATCCTCTCTTGTCGGGTGACAGTTAATTTGCAAGCAAGAGTCTGTAGCTTGAAATGTTTCCAAGGCTGCTAGAGAGCATGTCGCTGATGTCTGATATATTTCTCTCCTTGTTTAGGTAAGTCATCATCCCATGATAATAGCATGCCATTGTGAGGGTACAGGATGGAAATTTTGGGGAGATAGTAATTTAAAAAGCAAATTTTGGGGTCGCTCAATTCAGCTGGATCCTGTTGGTATATTGACACTTGAATTTGATGATGGAGAAATCTTCCAATGGAGCAAGGTATTTGCATATGGGCACTTGAATATTTATCCTCTATTTAATCATTACATAATGATTAAATTTCTTATTTGTCATACTCATCTATAAATCTTCCAATGGAGCAAGGTATTTGCATATGGGCACTTGAATATTTATCCTCTATTTAATCATTACATAATGATTAAATTTCTTATTTGTCATGCTCATCTATAACATGGGAATAATCTTGTAATAGGTAACTACATCGATATACAATCTGATTTTGGGAAAACTGTATTGTGATCACTATGGAACAATGCGCATACAAGGAAGTCATAATTACTCTTGTAAGCTGAAATTCAAGGAGCAGTCAATTATAGACCGGAATCCCCATCAGGTTCTTTCTATTCTCGGCATCCTGCATGAAAATGCAAGAAACCTCATCTTTTGATGCTTCCACTCTCTGAAGTTTAGCATTAGACTATTATGCGAACAGAATGGTAATAATCCAACATGCTGTGGATGTATCTTTATGAAAAATTTTCCCTAGCTTGAAGTTATTGTGAATTGGGCTATGCAGCAAAAAAGATTAGAGTAAAAGCAACATTTGTGTAGGTGCAATTCATGTGTGCTCAGAGAGTTAATCTGATAAATAGTTGGTTCATTCAGATTTCCTGCTTTGTGTTTGGTGCAAAAGATTCCTTGTAAAATTTCCTTAGGTAATTAAACCCAGTGCTCTTTGAATTGTTAACATTTTGTAGAAGAAAGGGCTAACACAAAGATGCTACGATGTTAGCTGATTTAGTAAATTGAGTCTGTAGGAAAAAACCGAAAGAGTTTCATGTTTAAATGCACAAAATATTTTTTCAAAGCTAAAGCTGGAAGTAATCAATATGCTGTTCACCCGCAGAAGGAGAGGAGAAAAATGAGACACCTATGCTAAATGAGACTTCTGTGGCTTGCAAGTCATACTTACAGGAAATGTAGACAAAGTACTAGGATCCCAGTTGCGCCTCACTGTATCTTTGATGTCTGAAGAGGTTTCTTTGGTAGTTTCTTGATTTTGCAAATTCTGTATAATTGACATGAGGGATGTTATCCCCTTTTTTTCTTCTGAAATGGTTTATTATATAAGTTGGACTGATTTAGCTTCAGACTGAGCATGCTGCTTTTAAATTTCCTTTTTGCAGGTACAGGGGATAGTCCAAGACAGGAGTGGGAAGACAGTAGCTACACTATTCGGGAAGTGGGATGAGAGTATGCACTATGTGAATGGAGATTGCTCCATAGGAAAAGGATTTGATTCTGTCTCTGAGGCTCATTTGCTGTGGAAGCGGAGCAAACCTCCCAAAAATCCTACTAGATATAACCTGACACGCTTTGCGATTACAATGAATGAGCTCATCCCTGGATTGAAGGTATGGTATAGATCTATTTTCTTTGAATGATCACCTTCTTGGGGAGCTAATTTGTTGGCACTGATTGTTACTGATGGAAATTCTTAAAACCCTCTTTAGTACCTATTTTGTTAATCCAAGTTTAGGTTTGGTTTCTAGGATGCCTGCTGAAACTTCATCTTCAACTCCCATTGTGCTTCATTGCAATGCACTAGGAAGTTTTCAGGCTTTAATTTAGCTTGCATAGTTGTGCTGTTAGATTTGTGGCCATAGAATAGTAAAGCAGTAGTGATATAAAAGTATGTGTAATCATCTGCACACGTCATCTGCTCTTACCTTAGTAGATAACTTTAACTCTCCACATTCTTTCCGTTCCTGGATGACCTTGGTTTTAATATAATTTTATTTATAGGACCAGCTGCCACCAACAGATTCTAGACTTAGACCTGATCAAAGGTGCTTGGAGAACGGCGAGTATGACAGTGCTAATTCAGAAAAGTTGCGACTTGAAGAACGGCAGCGACAGGTAACTTTAACAGCCAATACTCTTCTGTTCAAAGGTGAGATTCATGACCCGACTAGTAAATGAGAGGAAATTCTTTTTTCCTTGTTTGTTCATTTACTTTTGAGAAGAGAACTGTATTGCAGTTTGTTTCCAGTTTCCTACCCTTGTGCCCATTGTTGCTTCAGATTTCTACCCACTGAATTCTTAACTAATGTTCTTAGAATTCTGAACAAATCTGGGCTCTTTTATTTAATAGATGTTAAAGTAGATGATTTGCGTTTTTTAGCTTAAAACTTCTGTTTAATCCTGAAAAGGGTGCATATTCTAGTTGTTGGTTCTAAAAATGTAATAGAATGCGTAAAGTAGCATTTGTTGTGTGTCTAGTTGAGCAAGTCAAGTTATTGTTACTTATTTGCAGGCTCGGAAAATGCAAGAGAGGGGTTGGAAGCCGCGGTGGTTTGCAAAAGACAAAGGGGGTGATACTTACCACTACATTGGTGGTTATTGGGAAGCAAGGGAAAAGGGCAAGTGGGAGGCATGTCCTGATATTTTTGGCCATATCCCTTCTGATCAGATGTAAAGAATGAGTGAGCTCTAGCCATTTCCGGCTTATTATTTCATTTCTTGCAAATATTTTACATCTCATTATACAGTAGTGGAAAAGTTTAAATGAGCTGCAAATTGTCCATGACATACTTGTAAAGTACTTTGAATGCCTTGACGTAATAAAGGTTTTATTCTTTTTCCTCTTCCATTCTCGATTTTCTTTCTTTCACATTAACAACCGTGTCATGGACAAGTCTTCATGGGTGTACGCTTGGGCCCGCTATACAGAGGCGGAGCCAGGATTTGAAATTATTGGGTTCGGTATTCTATTCTTTTTAAGTTATTGAGTTTTAAATTGATAATTTGTACATATTTAATAAATTTTTAATGACAAATATCAAGTTTGGATCAAAGTAAATAGGTTGGACGGATTTTACAGTCTTGACAATGGAGTTGGATTGTTTGAGGTTCCAACGTGAGCGTGAAACCAATGATAGTCAGCGTATTCTCCGTAATGTGTGCGTGGCATGACACCTCTACTGTTTGCTGCTGCCGCGCGATATTGTTGACGTACCACGTGTTGGAAGGTGATCTTCAATCCCTTTGGACGGCCGGAGGGGACAGGTGGTGCCTAGAAATTGATTAAGGCCGTTTGTGGGGTCCGTTAAACAGCTAGAACACGGGATTTTAAACTTAAATGGACCCACACAGACCTTTAGAGGCGCCAACTCAGCAATTGCTTCATCACAGTGGAATCTGTTTGGCCCAACTATTATTTCAATTTAATCCCGTTACGTTTATTTAATTCTGTTTAGTAATAAAAGCACATACATTTAATTAACTTTACATTATTTGTCCAACAACTGAACGATTTCAATTTTAAGAACTACAAATTAATTTCAAGTACTATCTCTATTCCCAATTTATGTTCAGTATTCAGAGTATCAGCCGGATATATATTAAGCATTTAAAAATAAAAGTTACATATTTAAAAAATACATAAAATTTACTATAAGTGAATGTAGTTAATAACTAACATATAGAAAAAGTTTGAACAAATTTATAATTGAAGAAAATATTATTTGATTTCCCAATAGTAGTACCTTCACATAAAGTGAGACTAATGGAGTAATAACTTTCATCTCGACCTAAATCTAATCTTTATGTTTTCCCTTGATTGGTTCAAAATAGTAGCCATATTAGAATAAAATCTAACCACTATACTATATATATATATATATATATATATATATATATATATATATATATATATATATATATATATATATATATATATATATATATATAGTATAGTATAGTATACAAAATTGAATTAGTTGACTCCGTGCTTAATAAAATCTTTACTTTTTTTTTCCTTTGTGTTTTTATTTTGCTACAGAAGATATGTTTTATATATTAACTAATCATTACAAAATGTGTTCCTTTGAGTTTAAAAACATTTGTTCAAACATATTTAAAATTTCCAACGTTGAAAATTCTAGACTTTGATCCTTTGTCCCAAGAAAATCCCATGCATTTTTTACTTTTACAATTTACATTCCATAATTTGAGCCATGCATCATAAAGGAAAATCAAGAATAATTAAACGTAGTAGTTTTTTATGAGGAATTTTCAGAAATCACTATTGTTTAGTGGCTATTAACTTCCTATAGCTACTATTCAGTTGTTACGGTAGTGTATTAACTGTATTTGCGCTACTGTATTCATGAATACAGTAGCAAAAATCGCCTAAAAAATAGGGGGTTACAGCTGTACGCGACTGTATTCACATGTATTCGAGCCATGTATTCATGAATACAACAACAACAATCACCTTAAAAATAGGTATGTCCAGCTGTCTAATAACGGAAATAGAATCAATTCGCGTGATACACTCCTAATATAACTCAACATAATCAATTCTAACACGCCTCATTATCAACCCAATTAATTAGAATGACTTTTCGGACGCTAAACACAAATCTACTGCCTGTAGTAAGTTGTATATGTTGTATTTACCTGTTGTATTTAGTGTGTTTCAATATTTATTTTTTACTGTTGCATTCATTAGATTCAATGTTTATATTTATTGTATTCACTATTTTATTTTCAGTGTATTCAAATATATTTGTATTAACAGTATTTTAGTAATTTCTAATACAAGTTATTACTGTTGTATTCAATATATTTCATTGGTTGTATTCACTGTATTTCTATTTGTATTAAGTGTATTTTACTGTATTTTAAAATTAAATGTATTTACTGTTTATATTCTGTTCTATTTTAATGTTTGTATTCAATGTATTTCAATGTTTATATCCTGTATTCATGAATACAAGTGTATTCAGTTGTATTAAAAAAATATAAACCTTCGAAATACATAAATACAGACAAAAAAATAATATATTTATATAAAAAAATAATGTATTTGAGTGAATTTATACAGAATATGATGTATTTGTATAATTGTAGGTGACTAAATAGCAAAGAAGAGAAGAAAGTTCGCCGGAGATGGCGTTTTACTATATATATTGTATTAAAACTAAAAATGGAGACGGACAAACGCCCGGCCCTCAAATCTTGTGCGGCTTAAAAAATGTGAATCCAAAGTTGGAAACTGGATTTAGAACCGAAAATAGATATACTCTTTTTTTGGATTATTTTCGTTTTTCAAGAAGGGAAATCAAAAAGGAAAAAAAAAGGTATCTGAGAACTCTAGGAATTTTCTCAAAATTTGCTCAAAACTTTATCCATGGCCGTCCTTCTCTTTCCCTACTGTCTATCCCTTGTTATTCTCTCTCTGTCTCTCGTTTTTTTACTCTGTTTCCGTTCTTTTTCTTTGCCCGTTCTCGAAGAGAGAGAGAGAAAAGGAAGAGAGAGAAGAAAAAAATTATTGAGATTTTGAGAGAGAATCATATTAATTAAAAGAAAGAGAAAAAGCCATAAAATTTCCTTTTTTTTATTATATGCATCTAGATCAACCTTCAGACCTTATTGATCATTTCATGTGTTGTGTTTAATCTTATTTAGAAAATGAATTTAAATCGTAGAGAACCCAAGATGTGCTAAGCGCGTAGTAATTAATGTTTTGGAAGTCAAGAGCTTGATTTTAATATAATGTAAATAGGTTGGTTAGTCTTTATATATATTAGGTCGAAAGAGACAATGTAGGCTGATTTTTCGACGGGGTAATAATGTAGTTCGTTGGTCATAGTTTTAGTTGTCAAGAGGTGGCTACTAGTCATGTTAAATTAGTTTGTTTAGCATTTTTGGTACAAGTTTGAAAGTTGGAAATGAATTAAGAATGAGATGTATATAATTAAATTAGAAATTAACGAGGAGGACAATTAATCATTGTACACTGTGACCCACAAATTTAGTGACACAATTTTTTTTTATGCGAGAAGCTTAAATTATGACATTTTAATCATGATTTAGATATAATTATTAATTTCTTCCACTTATTTCATACTTCATTTTTCAAAATTTGTTCATTGATAATTGTAACCTAAATCCGAATCTTGATAATGCTTTATCATAGAAAACTTAAGTCACATTAAATAAATACTTATGCAACAATAACAACTATAGCTAAAATTAAAGTTAGTTATATGAATCATCACTTACCATGCCCGCTCTATTACTCTCATCTTAGATGCAATCCACCCATAAAATGAATACTTCTCCCTTTTTGGAAAATCGAAATGATAGATTTACCTACTCTTGTTATATTCAATTATTGAGTTTAAGTTAAAATATTAGTTATGATTAAATTAAGAGCTAAGCCATCGTAACTCAACTCAAATGGAAAAAAGTTGAAGAATAAGATCTTCCGAAAAGAATAATCTGGTGTTTGTATCCATAAAAAGAAAGTAGAAAAATGAAGTTTTTAAACGAAAAAAGAAAAAAGAAAAAAGAAAAAAGAAAAAAAGAAAGAAGCGTTTTTACTTGCACATCTAGAAATAGCATAAATGGCTACAAATACTTGTTGGCTATTATTGATGATGGATCGTCGAAGTATTAATAATAATTATGTTCTTCGTTTAATCACCTCTTTGCTGTCTCTTCTTTATGGAGATTGAACTATTTATACTGATGAAATTTTTTATTATTGTTGTACCTCAATAACTTTGATAAAAAGGAGAACAAAAGAATAGAAAGTAAGAAGAAAATTTTCAAATCGTTTGCGGTTCGAAATGATAAAAAGAGATGGTTTTTACTTGTAATTGCAGAAACTGCAGACTTCGGTATTTTTTGTTCTTTAACCGATGTTCGATACTCAAATTGATACCCCAATTAATAAAAAATAGCGCCACATAAAATCCATTAAAGAAGAAAGTGCTCCCTACCATAATTATTTATTTTTTCAGGGCTAACCTAAAACTTATAATTAACGATAAAGGGATCATATTCATATATCCCAGCACTAACCCTTGGTGATTAACTGCATAACTTGTTATATAAAGATATTCATAAGTTTTCTTCTAGGTGAATGATAAATGTAGAAAATTGCATACTTTTTTAGTATATTTTTATCTCATTACTTATGTGAATTAGCAGGAAGTTACACGGTTTTGAAGTAAAATGTGCTCATTACGTGTTTTGTGTATGTACGAACGAGTTTGGAAGGACGTGTAGCAAAACAATAAGATTTGACGCAAAATGGAAGTGAAGAAGGAAAAGTTGGGAGCTCGTCTAAACATGCATGTCGCGCAGAGGCTAACACCCCAACAACTTGGCCACAAAAGCAAAACAGTGAAGTATGCCCCATAGACGCGGGACCTGGCGCGCCCCTTTGGCTCTCTTATACAAACTTGGATTGGTTGAAGCCCCCCATGCAAAACCTAGGTCATATAAATACACCCTAAAACGTCCTTTTGATGAGGTACAATATATTTGGAGGCAAGAATACGCTAGGAGCAAGGAGGAAGATTCAACCACAATATACTTGAATTTCTTTACTTGTTCAACTACATGCTTATTTTAGTTAATGAAAGAGCTCTAAATTAATGGTTCCTATTTATTATGTGTTGTTCGAGAAAGAATGCATATTTAGGTTGTTGCTGAATATAACGACCCGACCGGTCGTTTTGAGCATTAGCACTTCGCTCGGTAGTTTGAGGGCATGCGTAGTTCCATATGATGTATTATGATTTGTTGTACCGTCGGTTTTGGTTTTCAGGTGATTCAGAATTGATTTGAAAGAATGACTCTCAACTAGGAAGCTTTAAGTTGGAAGAGTTGACCAAGTTTGACTTTTTAGTACTTGACTTTTATCGGAGTTTTGATGATTCCGTTAGGTACGGATGGTGATTTTAACGGATTTGCATTTGGATATTTCTAGAAGGTTTCGACACTATTTGACGAAAGTTGAAAATTTGAAGGTTTGAAATGCTCATAAGTTTGACCGGGAGTTGATTTTGATGATATCGGGCTTGGATTGTGGTTCCAGGAATTGGAATAGCTTCGTTATGTCATTTGGGACTTGTGTGCAAAATTTGAGTTCATTCCGAGTTGATTTGATAAGGTTCGGCACGAGTTTTGGAAGTTGAAGAATTCAAAGTTCATTAAGTTCGATTTGAGGTGCGATTCATAGTTTTGATATTGTTATGCGTGATTTGAGGTCTTGAGTAAGTCCGTGTTATGATATGAGACTTGTTGAATATTCGGACGGGGTCCCGAGGGGCTCAGGTGAGTTTCAGATAGGTTTGGATTGTGTTACGCTCGTTTTAAAAAAAAAAATATTTTGACGTAGTTTCTTCAAGCATAAATGGTACCATATTAAACAAATGATCTCCAATTTCTGTTTTGATTAAATCATTAGATCCGTATCGTAATTTTGGAACTATAACAACTGGAATTATCAAGATTCGACATCGTATGAGGAATTTATGGTCATTTTGGATTGTCAGATTTTTCAGATTAATTATGAAATTACCACTGAATTCGTATTTAAAAATTTGCACTATTTTCAAATATTGAAACCAACACATCTCCTTCATTATAAGGTCAAATTGAGTAATTCAAAAGCCTAACTTGACTAGAATTTCACAAAAAATCTATTAGAGGTATCAAAAGTGAGTTTCAGGATCGTTTGGTAAAGGAAACGAGGCAGAACAACTGGACAGAAACATATAATATCGAGAGTTTATTCATTTGGACATATTTTGAGTTGGGGAGCTCGGATTTGGGAGATTTTGGAGGTAATTTTCACCATATGGATTGGGGTAAGTGTTCTCTACTCGATTTTGATTATATTTCATGAATCTATCCTAATTTTTAGCATTTGGTTGATGATTTCAAAAGAGAAATTGGGGGTTTTTGTCTAAAATTTCATAAAGTGAATTTTCGAGTTTTGAACATCGATTCGAAGTCGGATTTGAGTGAAACTAGTATGCTTGGACTCGTAATTGAATGTCTTATCATATTTTATGAGTTTTATCGAGTTTCGAGGTGCGGGCCTGAGTTTGACGTTTTGGTTGACTTTGGGCTTTTGATTAAAGATTCCACCTTTATTGATTAGGTTTATTTTCTTTGGCATTATTTGATGTTATTGAGTTGCTGTTGGCTAGTTTTGAGCCGTTCGGAGGTCGGTACGTGCGAGATGGTATTTCCAGAGTATTGTTTGGCTTTCTCGGTATTTGATTCGGCTTGTTCGAGGTAAGTAACACTTCTAAACTTGGTGCTGAGGGTATGAACCCCTGAATATACGTGTTATGTGTTTGGTGTTGTGGTCACGCACATGCTAGGTGACGGGAGTGTGAGCATGCACTGTGTGAATTATGACTCGATTGATTCTGTGGTGCTGTGTAGTGACCTAATCTTGTTTCTATCCATGAAATTTCTACGTGTTAGAGTAATTGAGTTGTGATCCATGTTAGAAACCATGTTTAGGCTATATGTTTATCCTGTTGAGACCCACTGAGGTCATTTATGCTGTTGAGTTATTTGCTTAAATTGTAATTACATACTCAGTCATACTCATTCATTGAATATCATATCTCAGTCTCTGTTATCATTTGTCTCATATCATATTATCATTGTTTGGGTTGATTGGCATGAGATTTGTGAGGCCAAGAGACTGGAGAGATTGATAATTGAGTGAGGTCGAGGGCATGATTGTAAGGATGTTTATGGGATCGGGCTGCACGCTGCAGCAGGCTTTCTTGATTCATGCCATGATTGGCTTATATTAGCGCTTGGGCAGGATCCGCCCCTCCGGAGTCTGACGTACCAGCAATGAGCGCAGGTACCTACTGAGTGAGAGTGCGAATGCCGAGTGATTGGGAGGACTGAGTGATTGAGAGGACTAAGTGATTGGGAGGACTGAGTGACTGTGAGGACTGAGTGACTGTGAGGACTGAGTGGTTGTGAGGATTGAGTGACTGGGAGGATTGAGCGAATTGATACTCCGAGAGTATGCATATGGTTTTATCACTGTGTTGCATTATAGTTGGCATGCATACTTTGCATGTAGGCATTGAGATGCATTTTCCTCATGTTGTACATCATTGTGACATTCATGACTTCACATGCACATGGACATGTAGGCATAATGACACACTTCCTCATGCCATCCGGTAATGAAACATCTTATCTTTGTCGAAAGATTATTTTGGGAAAAAATCACAGTTTTCAGATTTACTCATATTTTGGTGATATCGGTGAAAGATTTGGAATTTATTGTTATACTTGAAAAGCATGCCTATTTTCCAAAACTGTGAATGAGCATCACATCACATCTTTGAGTTATTACTTGTACTGCTTTATTTATATTGTTACGAGTTATTTCTGGCTGTTGGTGTTGGACTCTGACCGTTGTCCAAGCTCGTCACTACTTTCAACCTAAGATTAGGTTTGTTACTTATTGAGTACACGGGGTCGGTCTTACTCATACTACACTTCTGTACCTTGCGTATAGATTTTGGTCGCTGATGTTGCTGTGCCCGCTGGCATTGAAGATGTACCTGCGTTCCGGTTGTAGCTACCTCTTGTTTATGGTAGTTGTAGATTTATAAAAATCTATTTATGTACGTTTCGAACAGATGATGTATGTCTACAAGCCTCTAGTGATGGATGTACTGTGATCGGAGTAGGGCCCCAACCTATCCATAACATATATACACAAGATGTACATAAAACTCTAGACCCGGCAACTCCGAAGGATGCAGAGCTTACAGATCAAGCTGAACTCGGGCAACACCTACTGAGGAGCTCTACTCGTCTGTCTGTCTGAACCTGCACGCATGAAATGCAGCATCCCCGGCAAAAGGGATGTCAGTACGAAATAATGTACCTAGTATGTAAGGCAACATATTAACTAAAAGCTAAAACCGAACTGATAATATAATAATCGAAAGTAACTGGGAGTCAAAGATAATCTGAAGATATGCTTACCTGCTAATACTGACTTAATTCTCTCAATATAGTAAGTAAAACAGCTATCCGGCCCTATAAGGCCCGGTATATATATATAACTGCTCTACCGTAGTAGGCTCGCTCATAGGCGCTCGGCCATACTAGGCTCTGTATCTTGGCCAACGGGGCTCGCTCATAGGTGCTCGGCCACAGTAGGCTTGATATATAACTTACCATCTGATCAGAGGTTGCCCAATAGGGGCCTGTCCATCGATTATAGCTCGATGGTAATGAAAATACTGTAATACTGTATATATAGGCTCTCTGCTCTCTTGACTGGAAGAAGAGAATACTCAATTAAATATGAAGTCCCGATAAGGAGAATGCTGTAATTTATGAGACTAGGATAATGTATTTAAATTCGGGAGTATGAACTTCTCTTTATGCCTCGTTATCAAACCCGTGTAATTACGAGATCATGCCAAAATGAAGGAAGGGCTTAGCCTTAACATACCTGAGCCGATTCTCTTGACAATCCCTTTAACACCCGTTGATTGCGACAACACGTAACGGCTGATCGAAGTAGGGGAAAATCCGTATGATGTTCTTGAGAAAGATTATACTTGGCTCCCTTAGAATTGCAATTCCCGTTGCTATTACATAGTATTACTTCGTATGAAATTTTGTTGTAGCAAATCACGTTGCTATCATCTAATCTTGTATGATTGATTGTCTTGGATGTTAGTTTGCCGAAGAAAGATTTGCCATAAGTATTGTAAAGGATTCATATGAATTCCTTCTTTGAGGCTTCTTGTAGTAAATATCTCAATGTAATTTAGAGAAGCTTTGTATATTAGTGGGTGTGGCCCCACTTATGTATGACTTGGCCACCAATAATTCCTCCAATTTTGCCACCTTTCAATGTGACTTAAGAGTCATTAATCTTGGGGAGGCTTGCTGCCACGCGAGGCTCTTTAGGCCTTATCCAACATCTTAATTAATCATCAACTAATCCTTAATTAACTTGTTAATTTTTCCCATTAACCAATTATCCACATAATTAAGAATTATCTCAAATTACTTAAAATACTACTCACTTTTAACATACTTTATACACCTTACTATCATGGTCATGTGGTACCTTGTATGGTACTAGTCCATAAATATGGGGTATTATAGCTTGGACCGTATTTTATCCCAAATTTCCAAACTTCGACGAAACTCATTTCCTTCGATTTGCTTACCCTTTCTCCTTCACGAATTTACTTATCACGTGTTTGAAATAGCATAATGCTTATAATCTCCAAATAATCTTGTCCTTGAACTGAGGTCAATTATCTTACGAAAATTTCACGTATAATACTATAGGGTGTAACATCGTCATAATATAATATTGCGGAGCGTAACATCATCGTAATGTAATACTGCATGGCGTAATATCGGCGTAATACTGTGGGGCGTAACATCATTCCCCCCTTTAGAACATTCGTCCTCGAATGTTGACTGATTCACTTATCATTCTCATAACCCATAGCCTTTGCGAATACTTTAATATTCCCCTTTCTATTTAGGCAACTGTTCTTTGAATAACTCCAAAGGCCAGGGCATTCCCCCTTTAAGCCTCTTTCTCACACCACGACTTATAGTCGGAATCCTTCTAATCTCGTAACTGTTGCTACCTTCTATCATGCAGCCTATACTACTCTAACTTTGTATGTGCGCCTATGCGACGCTTCTCTCCTCTTTCCTCTAGCTCTTAGCCGATCTCTAGGCCTCACTTGTGAACATATACAAAATTATGTCAAGTTGTCCCTCTGGGTGTCATTAGCTTTACTATATCTAAGTAGGCCATACTATACCATAAATCTTACTTTGATTTGTAGTTACTGAGGTCTGCGACCAAACTCCAGGTTACTCTCGTTGCTTATCCTATATGCAGAAAGCTAAGTCTTTTAACGCTTTTTCATTACTGTTTATTTTAAGATTGATGGCCTAATCTCATCTCGTACTTTGTATCTTTTATCCATCCATTATCGATTCACCTCAATGTTGATCTACAATCTTCCATTGATAACTTGAAACTTCTTACGTAATACATTGCCACTAGGGCTTATGTTGCATCGATGAGTATTTGAAGTAATTTTCCTGATCCACTTAGGGGCGATACTGTACTTTAATAACCGTATTTCATAGCATCCCAATGTGATTCACTTATGTTGGTATTTCAATCTTGTACAATTCTTCAAATCCCTTTTCTTCTTCTTCTTCTTCAAATCATTACTCAATCGAATGCCCAAACGTCATCCTTTATTTGTCACAATTACACCCTCATTCTATTACCAGGGCATCATTCCATCTCTTCTAAATGCTACTAGTCTTAGACTCGTTTGAGTTCATTCAGGCTATGTTGAGCTTTCTACAACTTAGAGAAACCATCAGCTCTCTTGTTTTCGTGGACTTAATCCTGGGGACACATTCATTCTCATCACCTTCTCACTCACACTTTCTTATCCTTACTCCTGTCTTCCTAAAACCTTGTCGCTTTACCATACTTTAGCTTGCGACCGATTTCCTTATGTTTTTCTGGAACATCACGTGAGATATCACATCGTCTCTACTCTTATTTTACTCTCTTAACTAGACCTCTCGATACCTAAAAACCATAGGCCGGAAGACATGCCACTGACGATGCCGCTATCATTCCTGGATATTGAATCCCCGCGATTCTAGCCTTCTATCCGAAGTATGGACTATTCACAACCTATTACATTTGAGTATCTCGTACTTTGTTTACCTTTACCTTACTTACCTTAAAGTCTCGTATCACATCTTCTATCTCTTTCATGACCTCCCTTCCACATAGGTATAATTCACATCCACAACTTGAATTTCTATTATAATATTTGCACCTCTTTACATGATTTGGTGAGAGCTTTATACTGACTTTTTATGAGGCTGGTATTTCTCTAACTTGATTTATCGTAGAGCTGTTATAAAATATGGCTATTGTATTGTTTCTCTTGTACCTATGATATTAAGAGTGATTCTGCAATGTTCTTAGTCACGATGTCCCTAATTTTCTGGGTCCAATAATCAAACTCCTAATTTAGTTAGTTGATGTAACTCTTTAGTTTCCTCCGATCAACCTTTATATAGGCTTAAGCTATCTTCCGACCTACGGCTCATGGTATTAGTTATTACTTCAGCCTTTCATGGACGCTATGGAATATCCATGATACAATCTTCTAACAATTTAATCCTTTGTCTATGACCTGGGCTCAATTCTTTCTTTTAACTTATACCAGAATCTTCTATGGCTATATGATTGTCAACATACATGCCGCATGGATAATACTCCAAACTCTTAAGTGCATTCATAACGTAACTAACTCTAGATCATTGATCGAATAATTCCTTTCGTCCCTTCTCAGCTTTCTTTAAACGTAAGCTATTACTTTTCCTGGTCTTTTTGCCCCCTTTTTGCGTGCGTACTTAGCTTATCTTAGTGCCCACGCATATTGGAATTCCATACAACTCATATGACCTTGAATATCACTTCTGATTTTATTTCCCGATCATTAGCCACGGTAGGTGCCATCTTCTCATGGAGTGCATATAATGTTGTTGTGAGACTGTTGTTACATGACCATTTCCTCTTTAGGTCACTGTGCTTTGTTTGAAGCCTTCTTCTTTATTTCCTCAGCTAGTCTTTCATTGTAGTACTTAGGGAGGACCCTCTGATTTTTGCAAGACTGCGAGGTTATTACATCGTTTATCCGGCGGAATTTTTGATGTTCTTTCCTACTTGTAATTAACCTTACTTACTTACCTTCATGACCCTGTGCTTGTAGGATTGCTTCTGAGCTGATATTTTGATTGTCTTCCCAGTGGCACTCTTTTTATCTTCGTAACACGCATACAGTACCTTTACTACCCCAACTCCTATCTTAATATTTCTCAAGGTTACAATGTCATATCTGTGAGACTGAATGCCTCATGTTGGGGTTCACTATGTTTATCTTGCACGATCTGTTGATTTGTCTGTATCCTCTTGTTTAGCCATAACTAGGCTTTTCCTGAATCAACTACTGACTACTCGTTGGCCCATTCTCATATCAGTATTCTGCGCAATTATTCTTGGGTTATATCTTTTGTCTTAACTTACCTCTCTCGCTGGCTCCTTATTTATCAAAAACATCCCGGGCCGGAACCCTTAATTCCTCTCCTTGACGTCGTGCTTGCATAATGTTCTGAAGTCGTAGCATATCCGTAGGATTTGAATAAGTGCAATCTTATTCCTTTTTTTTTTATCGCATTCTTCCTTTACCATTCCATAGTAACTAGAATCACTTAATTTTGACTTAATGTCACATCACTCCATATTTCCCCTTTTAGGGGAGTACTAAGAGTTGGAGCTATGATGATCTACCCATAGATGTTTTACCTCTTCATCTTTGGCGTCTTCTCACATCATCGATGATCCTTACTCGCCTTGCGATAATCCTTTTGTGCCAAGGATAATAGAATTCCTTACTCACGAGGGTGACACTTAGTGTAACTGAAACATATAGTTCCTTAAGCTTAACTTTACTCACATTGCTTGATTTAGGGAAGCATCTTCCTGAATGACCATTCTCTGAATTTCTCATGAATCTTCTTCTGTTATCCATTCTATTATCGCCGGAACAAAATATGAAATTCTCACGATACCGACTATTATCAAATCACTCAGTCCCTAATTCATGTTTAGTTTATCTTGTTCACCATTCCATACTGATTTTTATTATTCAGGGGTCTAACTTTTCCTTCTGGTAGTCGCGTTGGAGTCACGGACTTATTTCTTGAAATGAGGATATGACTTTATGGCCTATACTCTTTTGTTGTCTCAAGGCATGTCACATCTCGTCTTTTCCTTCACTTCGCTATAGACTCGGTGACACTGTCATCTACCGTTGTCATCCACTGTCATCCATGTATCATATATTATTGACTCTCTTCTTATTTCCCGCTAATATTTATGTCTATCACTTTATTCTGAAAACTTTAACAAGACATTCTTTTGCTTTTAGCTCCCCTTTGCTCCGTCCAGTGGCTCTTCGGGTTGCTCAACGTTCTCGCTTTACTAGGGACGGGAGCCACACTAAGGTAATATTTATCCCTTCCAGGATTCCAGTGCCTATCTTTGTAGTACTCATATCCAGCTGTACCATTTTAGAGTGCACTATCTGGGTGTCTCACAAGGAGATCTATTAGCACATTTGCAATACCCTTCGGAAATGTCAACTAACGCAAACAATCTATTCACCATTTCGGGTTACTCTAACCCCAACCGGATCCTAATACCCCGTCCTTCTTTTAAACTACACCTGTTAGCTCCCATAGAGCATAATCGAGATGGGTGTGATCAATTGTATATATCTCTGTTATTGTTGAAGGTACTCCAAAGGCTTATATTCTTCTGTCTGAATTGTAAATACTGATAATCTTCATTAACTGGGTGCCTCGTACCCTTCTTCACCTTGCTTCTTTTACTTGTTGAAACTTGTATTTACCTTCTGAATCTCTTATTGCTTTTCACCATATGGGTGAATAGATATTCTTGCCTTAAGGCTCCTTATCAAAGAGGCTTACATGTCTTAGTACACACATGTTCTGCGGAAGACCTTATATTTACTCATCAGAATCATGATGCAAAATCGAGTTCCTCTGACTCAACTCTTCCACAGCCACATGCAATCTCTTACCTTGTCTTTTTGTAACGACCCGTCCGTTCTTTTTGAGTATTATAATCTCGTTCCCCCATTTACTGCTTAATTTATACTCTACCACACGATCTAGAGTAAGAAGAAAGAGTGACAATCCTAAATGCCCTATAGCCTCCTGCTTATAAGTGTGGTGCACAACACACCCATAAACAAAACTCTACTAGACAGGGCTTGTAGACTCCCTAGGACAGAACTACTCTGATACCACTTTTGTCATGCCCCGAACCTGGGGGGCGAGACCGGCACCCGGTGCCTCACCTATACTTGTGTACCAACTTGCGACTAAGGGACTCTAAACATATAATGTCATACTTTGGCCATGGGCCACATTGCAAGACAATTGCGAACACTGACAAAACATCAATATAAAGCTGGGCCGACAAGGCCGACATAACTACTATAACTGGCAAACCAACAAAATATACATACAAGGCTTACAAGCCCAACATACTGCACTAATTGACAGGATACGTCTACAAGCCTCTAGTAATGGATGTACCGTGATCTGAGCAGGGCCCCGACCTATCCATAACATATATACACAAGATGTACATAAAGCTTTAGACCCGGCAACTCTGAAGGACGCAGAGCTTACCGATCAAGATGAACTCGGGCAACACCTACTGAGGAGGTCTACTTGTCTGTCTGTCTGAACCTGCACGCATAAAATGCAGTATCCCCGACAAAAAGGGACGTCAATACGAAATAATGTACCGAGTATGTAAGGCAACAGATTAACTGAAAGCTAAAACTGAACTGATAATATAATAACTGAAAGTAACTGGGAGTCAAAGATAATCTGAAGATATGCTTACCTGCTGATACTGACTCAATTCTCTTAATATAGTAAGTAAATTCACTGTCCGGCCCTATAAGGCCCGGTATATATATAACTGCTCTGCCGTAGTAGGCTCCCTCATAGGCGCTCGGCCATACTAGGCTCTGTATCTCGGCCAACTGGGCTCGCTCATAGGCGCTCGGCCATAGTAGGCTCGGTATATAACTTACCATCTGATCAGAGGTTGCCCAATAGGGGCCTGCCCATCGATTATAGCTCGATGGTAATGAAAATACTATAATATTGTATATATAGGCTCTCTGCTCTCTTGACTGGAAAAAGACAATACTCAATTAAATATGAAGTCCCGATAAGAAGAATACTGTAATTTATGAGACTAGGATAATGTATATAAATTCGGGAGTATGAACTTCTCTTTATGCCTCGTTATCAAGCACATGTAATTATGAGATCATGCCAAAATGAAGGAAGGGCTTAGCCTTAATATACCTGAGCCGATTCTCTTGACAATCCCTTTAACACCCGTTGATTGCGACAACACGTAACGGCGGATCAAAGTAGGGGAAAATTCATATGATATTCTTGAGAAAGATTATACTTGGCTCACTTAGAATTGCAATTCCCGTTGCTATTACATAGTATTAGTTCGTATGAAATTTTGTTGTAGCAAATCACGTTGCTATCATCTAATCTTGTATGAATTTTGTGGCTTCTTGTTGATTGTCTTGGACATTAGTTTGCCGAAGAAAGATTTGCCATAAGTATTGTAAATGATTCATATGAATTCCTTCTTTGAGGCTTCTTGTAGTAAATATCTCAATGTAATTTAGAGAAGCTTTGTATATTAGTGGGTGTGGCCCCACTTATGTATGACTTGGCCACCAATAATTCCTCCAATTTTGCCACCTTTCAATGTGACTTAAGAGTCATTAATCTTGGGGAGGCTTGCTGCCACGCGAGGCTCTTTAGGCCTTATCCAACATCTTAATTAATCATCAACTAATCCTTAATTAACTTGTTAATTTTTCCCATTAACCAATTATCCACATAATTAAGAATTATCTCAAATTACTTAAAATACTACTCACTTTTAACATACTTTATACACCTTACTATTATGGTCATGTGGTACCTTGTATGGTACTAGTCCATAAATATGGGGTATTATAGCTTGGACCGTATTTTATCCCAAATTGCCAAACTTCGATGAAACTCATTTCCTTCGATTTGCTTACCCTTTCTCCTACACGAATTTACTCATCACGTGTTTGAATTAGCATAATGCTTATAATCTCCAAATAATCTTGTCCTTGAACTGAGGTCAATTATCTTACGAAAATTTCACGTATAATACTATAGGGTGTAACATCGTCATAATATAATATTGCGGAGCGTAACATCATCGTAATGTAATACTGCAGGGCGTAATATCGGCATAATACTGCGGGGCGTAACATTATTCCCCCCTTTAGAACATTCGTCCTCGAATGTTGACTGATTCACTTTTCATTCTCATAACCCATAGCCCTTGCGAATACTTTAATATTCCCTTTCCATTTAGGCAACTGTTCTTTGAATAACTCCAAAGGCCAGGGCATTCCCCCTTTAAGCCTCTTTCTCACACCACGACTTATAGTCGGAATCCTTCTAATCTCGTAACTGTTGCTACCTTCTATCATGCAGCCTATGCGACGCTTCTCTCCTCTTTCCTCTAGCTCTTAGCCGATCTCTAGGCCTCACTTGTGAACATATACAAAATTATGTCAAGTTGTTCCTCTGGGTGTCATTAGCTTTACTACATCTAAGTAGGCCATACTATACCATAACTCTTACTTTGATTTGTAGTGACTGAGGTCTGCGACCAAACTCCAGGTTACTCTCGTTGCTTATCCTATATGCAGAAAGCTAAGTCTTTTAACGCTTTTTCATTACTATTTATTTTAAGATTGATGGCCTAATCGCATCTCGTACTTTGTATCTTTTATCCATCCATTATCGATTCACCTCAATGTTGATCTACAATCTTCCATTGATAACTTGAAACTTCTTACGTAATACATTGCCACTAGGGCTTATGTTGAAACTTCTTACGTGAATGAGCATCACATCACATCTTTGAGTTATTACTTGTACTGCTTTATTTATATTGTTACGAGTTGTTTCTGGCTGTTGGTGTTGGACTCTGACCGTTGTCCAAGCTCGTCACTACTTTCAACCTAAGGTTAGGTTTGTTACTTATTGAGTACACGGGGTCGGTCTTACTCATACTACGCTTCTGCACCTTGCGTATAGATTTTGGTCGCTGATGTTGCTATGCCCGCTTGCATTGAAGATGTACCTGCGTTCCGGTTGTAGCTGCCTCTTGTTTATGGTAGTTGTAGATTTATAAAAATCTATTTATGTACGTTTCGAACAGATGATATGTGTCTACAAGACTCTAGTGATGGATGTACTGTGATCGGAGTATGGCCCCAACCTATCCATAACATATATACACAAGATGTACATAAAACTCTAGACCCGGCAACTCCGAAGGACGCGGAGCTTACAGATCAAGCTGAACTCGGGCAACACCTACTGAGGAGGTCTACTCGTCTGTCTGTCTAAACCTGCACGCATGAAATGCAGCATCCCCGGCAAAATGGATGTCAGTATGAAATAATGTACTGAGTATGTAAGGCAACATATTAACTGAAAGCTGAAACTGAATTGATAATATAATAATTGAAAGTAACTGGGAGTCAAAGATAATCTGAAGATATGCTTACCTGCTAATACTGACTTAATTCTCTCAATATAGTAAGTAAAACAGTTGTCCAGCCCTATAAGGCCCGGTATATATATAACTGCTATGCCGTTGTAGGCTCGCTCATAGGCGCTCGGCCATACTAGGCTCTGTATCATGGCCAACTGGGCTCGCTCATAGGTGCTCGGCCACAGTAGGCTCGATATATAACTTACCATCTGATCAGAGGTTGCCCAATAGGAGCCTGCCCATCGATTATAGCTCGATGGTAATGAAAATACTGTAATACTGTATATATAGGCTCTCTTCTCTCTTGACTGGAAGAAGACAATACTCAATTAAATATGAAGTCCCGATAAGGAGAATACTGTAATTTATGAGACTAGAATAATGTATTTAAATTCGGGAGTATGAACTTCTCTTTATGCCTCGTTATCAAACCCATGTAATTACGAGATCATGCTAAAATGAAGGAAGGGCTTAGCCTTAACATACCTGAGCCGATTCTCTTGACAATCCCTTTAACACCCGTTGATTGCGACAACACGTAACGGCTGATCGAAGTAGGGAAAAATCCGTATGATGTTCTTGAGAAAGATTATACTTGGCTCCCTTAGAATTGCAATTCCTGTTGCTATTACATAGTATTACTTCGTATGAAATTTTGTTGTAGCAAATCACGTTGCTATCATCTAATCTTTTATGAATTTTGTGGCTTCTTGTTGATTGTCTTGGACGTTAGTTTGCCGAAGAAAGATTTGCCATAAGTATTGTAAAGGATTCATATGAATTCCTTCTTTGAGGCTTCTTGTAGTAAGCATCTCAATGTAATTTAGAGAAGCGTTGTATATTAGTGGGTGTGGCCCCAATTATGTATGACTTGGCCACCAATAATTCCTCCAATTTTGCCACCTTTCAATGTGACTTAAGAGTCATTAATCTTGGGGAGGCTTGCTGCCACGCGAGGCTCTTTAGGCCTTATCCAACATCTTAATTAATCACCAACTAATCCTTAATTAACTTGTTAATTTTTCCCATTAACCAATTATCCACATAATTAAGAATTATCTCAAATTACTTAAAATACTACTCACTTTTAACATACTTTATACACCTTACTATCATGGTCATGTGGTACCTTGTATGGTATTAGTCCATAAATATGGGGTATTATAGCTTGGACCGTATTTTATCCCAAATTGTCAAACTTCGACGAAACTCATTTCCTTCGATTTGCTTACCCTTTCTCCTTCACGAATTTACTCATCACGTGTTTGAAATATCATAATGCTTATAATCTCCAAATAATCTTGTCCTTGAATTGAGGTCAATTTCTTACGAAAATTTCACGTATAATACTATAGGGTGTAACATCGTCATAATATAATATTGCGGAGCGTAACATCATCGTAATGTAATACTGCAGGGCATAATATCGGCGTAATACTGCGGGGTATAACATGGAGACTGAGAGTTCTCAGAAGTAGATTTTTTTCGTGGCTATGGATTGTGAAGATGTGGCCAAAGTTAGCCAAATGGTAGTATGTGTTATAGTTCGGTCATTTTGTATTTTGGAGGGTTATTTATCCATTTGAGGATGACTGGAGTTGATTTAGGGGCCCATTGGTTGGTCCAATAAGGATGTGTATACTGCACCGGGTCGGATTTGTTGACTCAACACTGTTATTGTTGAGGGGTGTGTCATTCATGTTACATCCCGTACTTTTCTACAGAGAATTTGTGACCATAAGACCCCATAAGTTTACAACTTTGATACCGTTAGATATATATTGATATGGTATTTTGAGTGAAATATTTTTGTAAAACTGTTTAAGAAAAAAATAATATGAGATTATTTTCATACCATAAGCATTTATGCTATTTGTAACAAGTGATAAGTAAGTGTTATAAAGGTCAGAGGATTGACGAATCAAAAAAATTGAGTATCACCGAAATTGTTATTTGGGATAAAATACGGTCCGAGTTATAATACCCGATATTTATGGACTAGTACCATACAAGGTACCCTATGAACGTGATAGTAAGATGTATAAAGTGAGTAGTATTTTAAGATAATCCTTAATTATGTGAATTAGTGGGTAATGGGGGAACTAACTTATTGAGTAATTAAAGTCTTTTGGATAAGGGTAATGAGCCAAAAGCGTGGCAGCACAATGAATCTTCATCAAAGCCAAAGTATGACTCATTATTTCATGGAATTAGGTGGCAAAATTTAAGGGATTTTTGTGGCACGATCAATTGGACTTTTAAAAAGAGAATCTTTATATGTCTTAAAGACATAAGAATCATATCCATTCATATAACGTGAGTTCTATCCGGAGATCTCTATATTTATAGTTCAATACAAATCATTAGACCAAAGTCTATCTCTCAACTCAAGATCATTCGTATGAATTATTACCTCTACTTTTTGTATGTTTTCGATTTACTATCATACATCTCTATTGGAATTGGATAGGCTGTTGCAGAAGTCTAGCTTGAGCCGCACATCATTTTAGTAAAAGAGAAGCATTATATGTCTAAAGAACATGAGAATCACATCTCTATTCTTAATTAACGTGAGATTTTGCAATATTAAGGGAGTACAATGTAATCTTTCTCAAGAATATCATTCGGATTTTCCCCTACTCCAGGTATGTGAGGCTATCCCCTTCATTCTTTTGCACGACTCCGATTGTACATAATGTAATGAACGAGCTCCCAAAGATACTCTACTCTTAGAAGCTAGCAGTACTTACATTGCTGCCCTTCTTATGAAACGATTGATATTGATGTTACTTCTTTTATTCTTATATTATCAATGTTGTTGGTAGTTTCTGATTCTTATAAGATTCTTGATGAAGAGTTAATCCTAATAACGTGTACGAAGGATACCGACCTTACGTCACTCCGAAAGGTTCAAAATGTGATTCCAATGAGTCCAGCATGCATCATATATATGTATCTATTTTACTCTACTGAGCCGCGCTATAGTCGGTCGGGTACAACACCTATTGTGTAACCACTGATCAGTTGGGTTTTACCGAGCTCCACGTGGCCGGGTACGATTCTACCGAGCCCTATGATGGTCGGGTACGTTTTACCGAGCCTATTACGGCTGGGTACGATATGATGATGGTGATGCCAACAAAGGCGTATGCTTTAAAAGTTTATGTATATATATGTATGTATCATGTATTTCATGTCAGTAGCCCTCAGAGGTACCCAGATGTCACATGTTGTATATTCTCCATCCCTTTTTACATTATTATTCTTACTTATGCTTTCCTGCCTTACATACTCAGTACATTATTCGTACTGACGTCTGTTTTATTTGTGGACGCTGCATGTCGTGCTGCAGGTCCTGATAGACAGGTAGAATCAGTTTGACGAGCCCTCATAGTAGATGAAATTGGAATTCAGCGAAGGATCAGTAAGACTCCACCTCATTCGGAGTGCAGCCAAGCCCATGAGTCATCGTGTCAGAGTTTTTCTACAGACTTATGGGTACGCCGGTACCCTATCCCATTTGATGTCAAATAATCTTAGAGGCTTTGTAGACAGAGGTTCATTTTGTACAGTATGTTAGAGGTCTTGACGGCCCATATGTATTTATGTTTTAAGAAAAAAAATATTTTCGTGATACAGTGCTTTCCCACTTACGCTTGTACATTATGAGTCGTGGCCATGTTGGCCCATGATAGTTACAAAAGGAATGAGTTCAGCCAACTCGACCTATGTATGTTCTAGTTTTGGTCGAACGATCATGAGTTACAGAGTGGTTCGCTCGGGCCAGCACGACACCGGGTGCCAGCCACGCCTCCCCAGGTTTGGGGCGTGACAATTCAGTTGGAGTTGAGCATGTTCGTGTTACGATATTTTCTATGTGTTACTCTTCTATTCTACAATGGGTTATGATATGTTGCTTATTCTCACACTAGATGCGTTCTTGTTTGGACTTTGTGGCAAAATTCGAGCGAGATGGTTATTGGGATGTTGAATGGTTGATTGTGCCTTGGTTATGGTCTTTCCGTTATGTGGTATATTGTGTTATTCGCTTCTCCATTGTTATGGTCATGAACATCGTGTACTTCATGTTTAATTGCGTGTGGTTGTTGATTTTGAGCATTGTGGCTTGAGGTATTTTATATGGACCGATGTTTGGACGGGTCACGCATTGTAGCATAGTTATGTTGGGATATTATCCTTGGTGATATATTTATGTGTCTTGGTTATACTATATGTGACGGGTTCATAGCATTGCGTATGTGGTGGTACTTGTTGAGCTTGCGGGGCCGTTTTCTCATTTGAGTCATTTTCCATGCTTGAGTACATTTGAATTGTTGCTAATTATTGCACGGATTACACGGTTTATGGCTTTAGGTTATATTGGTGTGGAATGTCAGTAGAATAGCTGTGTTCGATGAGATGAGGTCATTGGACCTAGAATGGGTGCTATCGAATTTGATTATGATATATTTGGAAGGATAATGTCACTAATCGACTTATAATTTGGCTTTGGTTCTTGTCGGACAAGAGAGAGCTCCATGACTTATTGATATGATGAGTGGCTATGATTTTCTACGTGTTTCTTTCATCATCGATAGTGTACGAAGGTTTTGAACAAGGTTTTATTTGATATGAGATTTATTACCGGTATCGGGTTTGTTTTTGAGCAGTTACTGTGATAAGAAATTACTGCTATGAGTATTTGAATCATGTGGAATATCATATGATTACATCTTGGGTTATGGTGATGGTTTGATATGGCTGGTTCAGACTTATACAGTGTGTAGGTGCGAGATTCGGGTCTTGTAATAAATTCCAGATGTTGGAAATTGGGTCCTAAGGCTTACGGACTAAGATTGAAGTAAGGATCTCCAGCTATTTTGTATTGTGAGGCTTATATGGATTGAGGTGATGTAGGATCACCCTTGGGTTTGTCCATGGTGAGTTTACCCAGTGCTTTAATGGCTTTGAAATGACTCTTGGCACGTTCAAGGACGAACATATGTTTAAGTGGGGGAGAATGTAACGACCAAACTGGTTATTTTGAGCATTTGCATTCCGTTCAGCTATTTAAAGTCTTGAGTAGCTTCATATGATATATTATGACTTGTGTGAATCGTCGGTTTTGGTTTTCAGGTGATTCGGGATTGATTTGAAATAATGATTCTCAACTAGGAAGCTTTAAGTTGGAAGAGTTGATCAGGTTTGACTTTTGTGCATTTGACCTCAGATCAGAGGTTTGATGGTTCTGTTAGGCCCGGATGGTGATTTTGGACTTAGTCGTATGCCCGGATTTGCATTTGGATGTTTCTAGAAGGTTTCGATACTATTTGGCGAAAGTTGGCAATTTGAAGGTTTGGAATGTTCATAAGTTTGACCGGGAATTGACATTGATGATATCGAGTTTGGATTGTGGTTCCGAGAATTTTAATAGCTTTGTTATGTCATTTGGGACTTGTGTGCAAAATTTGAGGTCATTCCGGGTTGATTTGATATGGTTCGACACGAGGTTTGGAAGTTGAAAGTTCAAAAGTTCATTAAGTTTGATTTGAGGTGCGATTTGTGGTTTTGATGTTGTTATGTGTGATTTGAGGTCTCGAGTAGGTCCGTTTTATGTTTTGGGACTTGTTGATATGTTCGGACGGGGTCCCGAGAGGCTCGGGGTGGAATCAAACCATTTCCTTCATGATTTCATTGTTGGTTTCTACTGGTTTCGGATGCCTCAATTTTTCTTGAAGATCGTGGAGATGCAGACGCGATCGCGTACGGTAAGGTCTGGAGCTGGGAATTTTTTGTTTCGCGTTCGCGAGATATTGAATGCATTCGCGTAAGTTGTGGGGGTTTGAGCATCGCGTTCGCATATAAAGAATTATGGTCGCATAGTGCTGAGATGAGGCAGCTGGGAGCTGTGATTTATCTTTCGCGCTCGAGTAGATTTGTCCGAGTTCGCGGAGCGTTGGCATCTGTGGGCATCACGTTCACGTGAGTAGGCTCGCGAATGCGTAGAGTGTTTCAAGGCAGTATGATTTTATTTCTTCGCGATCGCGATTCATATATCTGTTCAGTGATTATAAGAACTCTATTTCGAAGGTTTCAGACATTTTATCATATTTTGAGCTATGGACTATGGATTTGGGTGATTTTGGAGGCGCATTTCACCACATGGATTGGGGTAAGTGTTTTCTACTCGGTTTCGATTATATTCCATGATTCCATCTTCGTTTTTGGTATTTAATTGATGATTTCAAAAGAGAAATGGGTTTTTTTTGTCTAAACTTTGCTAAAGGGTATTTTTGAGTTTTGAATATCGATTCAGAGTCGGATTTGAGTGAAGTTAATATGGTTGAACTCATAATTGATGAGTTGTCATTTTTTTTGAGTTTTGCCGGGTTCCGAAGTGCGGGCACAAATTTGACTTTTTAGTTGACTTTGAGTAAATGTGTAAAGATTCGACCTTTATCATTTAGGATTGTTTCTGTAAGGTCCTGTAAAATTTTGTAAAGGAATTTAAGGTTTCGTGGTGCCGGGGTAGGCGTACGTGTTTGAGGATTGTAGAAACCCTCGGACATTTTGGGTTGAACAGCGTGTTGGGGAGTTAAAGAAAATCTTTGGAAGTGTAGGGCATTTTTGCGGTTCATTCCGCGGTCGCAGAATTGATCTGTGGACCTCAGATCTGCCACGAATTGAAGCAGGGAGATTGTTGAATTTGAAGGTCATTTTTGCGGTCCATTATGCGATCGCATATGCACTCTGCGGACCGCATTTCGGTCGCAGACTTGGTATGAGAAAATCTGGAATATGATTCTGCGGTCCAGTCTACGGTCACAGAACAGGTGTACGGACCGCAGAACTATCGCAGATTGGGTCAGGCGAGTCCAATTTTTGGGCATCATTTTCATGGCCATTATGCGGGCTGCATATCAATTATGCGGCACGTTCTGCGATCGCAGACCCGGTTTCGGCAAGTTTAAGTTTTAGAAATTTTACCCGATCCATTTTTATAAAAAGGCTTTGGGGGTCTTTTTTAAGGACTTCATCTGATTTTTTTGAGAGAGGTGAGAGTATCTTAGAGAGATAAAGAGAAGACCTAGCCATTTGTTCATCAATTCTTTCTCAAGGCTTGAAGATTTTACAAGGATCTTGCTAGGGGCTTCAAAGAGGAAAGAATTTCTTTCCCCAATTATTCAATTTCGAGTTTCGGATAAAAGATGGGTGATTGGGAGTATGATTCTTGGGTGTGAGAGTATTATGTATACATGCATGTACCGACAAGGTTTGTGGGAAGATTGTTGAGCTCAAATAAGTAAAGATTGGGTTGTGGAATGAAGGAAATCTTGTGGAAGAACATTATAGCCAAATTTACACACCTAGTATTTGATAAAATGCTCAAATGAGCTGAAACCATGAATATCTTCCTAATTTGTGTTTAATTTTGTTATGTCTCAAAATATATTGGAATTGCTAGGATTTTTGGAACGTTGTAGTAATTTAAGGAAAGCTCAAATCGAGGTATGTTGGCTAAACTCCTCTCTTAGAATTGATTCCCACGGTATTCATGTAATTTATGTAAGTCCCGAGTTGTTCATTATAAAGTTGGCTATTCCGAATAAGCTTGTGTTGAAAGATTATGTTCAATATGTATCCCGAATGCTTTTATCATGTTATGTTATCATTTGAGAATGTGTTTAAAGTATGGGTTGTGCATTAAAAATGTTTTGACTTCAAGTCAAGTTCAAACGAAGGCTATTATGCCAAAGTTTGTGAAACATCTCTATGTGCCTAGGACTCTTAAGTGCTCTCATGTGTATTAAAAATCTTGATTTGAAATGCCTTGTTGTTGTTGATGATGATGATGTTTGGAAGTGAAAAAGGTGAGCATGATATACAAAATACGACCAACGTGACAAGTATGATTTTATAATTATGGCCACTAGTGCTAATGAAATGAAAAGATGTGAAAGAAGTATGAAACGAGATGATTGGTAGAAAAGGATGATGTCAATCCACACATCATTGTGGTGATACGGCCTAGCCGATTTGGTCTTGATGGACTCCGTGCTAAATGTACAGTGGTATTGGTATAGTGAACAGTGGCATATTGGTTCGAAAGATGTCCCAATTTAAAATATGAAAATTTATTTGAACACTGTCTTGGTCCTAACTTGAGGTTTGATATTGTTTGAGGCTTCCACTCATAGTATGATTGTTCTTGTGTGTATTATTAATCATTCTATTGAGAGGGTATTTTGTCATTCATACTAGTACTATTCCATATGTACTAACGTCCCTTTTGCCGGGGGCGCTACATCTTCAATAGATGCAGGTCGTTCCACAGCAGGATTCATTGATCAGTGATAGTGGTACACCTTCTTCCCAGTTGACTTGGTGAGCCCCACTTCATTTCGGGGTCATGTATCTTTTGTTCCTTGTGTATTGTGTTTGAGATATAGCCGGAGCCTTGTTGCCGGTACTATCATAATACTCTTTCGTATCTATTAGAGGCTCCGTAGACATGGCGTGGGTTATATTGGTATTGGGAAAGTCAAGATAGTAATGTTGTATGTGTGTTACATCTTCCGCTTCAAACTATGAAAGTGTGTGTAATTTGAGACTTTAAAATGAAGTAACTAATGGTAATGAATTGGTATTGTACACATGATCTCTTTATTGTCTAATTAACTAAAATGTGTATTATCTTTATTCATAAGTGAGTTTGGATAGAAAGTATGTAACATGATTGCTTGACCGGGTTCACTCGGTTGAGCACCGGTCGCGCTCCCCGAGTTTGGGGCGTGACAAACTTGGTATTGGAGCCTAAGGTTTTAAAGTGTTCTAGGATGTCTCAGAGCCGTGTCTAGTAGAGTCATAATACCCTTCTTTCTTGTTCTCGATCGTGCGATAAAGCTGATTGTAGGATTGTTCCTCCTTTAACTCGTGCTTTGCTCTAATTTTCAGTACATGGCTCCTAAGAAGAAGGCAAGAACTGGCTAGAGAGCCAATGTCACCCCAGGAGTGGCATTTGATTCTATATTTGATGATGCGGGTGAGAAGCCAAGGGGTGAGGATAATCCCCCAATTACTACACTGCCTGATTCTACTACAATTGATCAGACTGCACCTGTCCCTGCACCTACTGAGGGTACAACGGTACCTCTAACTGATATTCTAGTTCCACCTCCAACTCCAGCTTCCGATTCCGGTGTTTCTGATGGGGATCTTAGGGGAGCCATACAGATGTTGGCTTAGATAGTGGCTTCCCAGGCCCGGAGATCAAATGTTGCACCCACTCCTTCCAGTCATCCAGGGGATTCCGCTAGTTCTAGGGTGAACAGGTTTCTTCAGTTAGATCCTCCAGTGTTCACGGGTACTAACCCAGAGGAGGACCCCAGGACATCATTGATGAGATTCACAAGACTCTCAGAGTTATGCGTGCTACTGACACAGAGGCAGTGGAGTTGGCCTCCTACCGCCTGAAAGAGGTGGCATATTCTTGGTTTGAGCTATGGGAGGAGTCCCGTGAGGAGGGGAGCCCTCTGGCGAGGTGGGGTGAGTTTGCCGATGCCTTCATTGATCATTTCTTGCCTGCTGAGACTAAGGCAGCCCATGCCGCTGAGTGTGAGAGCCTTAGGCAAGGTAGCCTGAGTGTGTGGGAGTACCATATGAGATTCACACACCTGCCCAAGTATGCTATTTACATGTTGCCCACTATGGAGGCTAGAGTGCGCTAGTTTGTGCAGGGTCTTAGTCCCTTAGTAATTAATGAGGCTGCTACAACTGCCTTGAATTCTGATATGAACTATGGGAAGATGGTAGCATTCGCTCAAGCCACAGAGACCCTTAAATTGTGGAACAAAATGGAGTGAGAGGGTAGCAATAAGGCCCGATCTGCGGGCAACTTTGGTGGTTCTTCTGGTGGTGGCAGGTCACCATTCAGGGGAGGGTCATCAGGGCCATCTCAGTCCTTTGCTCAGTCTTTGATTAGTGCACCGCCATCAGGGCTCAGTGAGCAGCAGTGGAGCCATTTCAGGCCCAGTCAGGGCAATAGGGGCTCCTACCAGCAGGGTCGGCATGGTGGTAGATTCCAGCAGTAGCGGAGGCCCCCATGCCCTAGGTGTGGAAAGATGCACTTAGGAATATGCTACATGGACTTACCCATATGCTACGGGTGCAGATTGAGGGGTCACATTCAGAGAGATTATCATTCGTCCCGCCAGGGTACGGGCAAGGGTACGGCACAACTAGCTAGGTATGTAGCTACTACATCTAACACACCTCCTCCAGCTCGAGGCACTCCAACACCCGCAGGGCGTGGTGCAGCTAGGGGTAGAGCACAAAGTTCGGGAGGATCCAACTGTTTCTATGCTACGAGGGGTCGCCAAAATTCAGAGGCTTCTCCAGATATTGTCATAGGTATATTGACTATCCAATCTCATGATGTGTATGCTCTTATTGATCCCAGTTCCACTTTATCATATGTCACTCCTTATGTTGCTATGAAATTTCGGATAGAATCGGAATAGCTTCATGAGCCGTTCTCTGTATCTACTCTGGTTGGTGAGTCTATTTGGGCCGCGCGGGTTTATAGGGATTGTGTTGTCACGTTACGTGGTCGAGACACCATGGCCGATCTCATTAAATTGGGGATGGTCGATTTTGATGTAATAATGGGGATGGACTGGCTTTATTTATGTTTTGCCAAGCTTGATTGCCGAACTAGGACCGTTAGGTTTGAATTTCCTAATGAACCAGTTATTGAGTGGAAGGGGGATGATGTGGTACCAAAGGGTAGGTTTATTTCTTAGCTTAAGGCCACAAAGATGCTCAACAAGGGGTGTATTTACCATTTGGTCCGGGTTACAGACACCAATGTTGAGGCACCTATATTTGAGTCCGTTCATGTTGTGAATGAATTTCGGAAGGTCTTTCCGGATGAGCTCCTTGAGATCCCGCTAGACATGGAGATTGATTTTGGAATTGATGTTATGCCAGACACACAGCCTATATCTATTCCACCCTACAGAATGGCACCGACAAAATTGAAAGAGCTAAAGGAACAATTGAAGGATTTATTAGAGAAGGGTTTCATCTGGCCGAGTGTTTCACCTTGGGGCACACCGGTTCTATTTATAAGGAAGAAGGATGGGTCATTAAGAATGTGTATTGACTATCGGCAACTCAACAAGGTCACAATCAAGAATAAGTACACACTGCCAAGGATAGATGACTTGTTTGACCAATTGTAGGGTGCCAAGTACTTCTTCAAAATTGATTTATGATCCGGGTATCATCAATTGAAGATCAGGGAACAGGATGTTCCGAAAACAACTTTTACAACCCGATATGGGCACTTTGAATTTTTGGTGATGTCTTTTGGACTAACGAATGCCCCGACGACTTTCATGGATCTTATGAATCGAGTCTTCAAGCCTTTTCTTGACTCCTTTGTGATAGTGTTTATTGACGATATCCTTGTATATTCACACAATCGAGAGGACCATGCCGATCATCTCAGGGTAGTTCTGCAAACCCTATATCAGCACAAGTTATATGCAAAGTTTTCAAAGTGTGAATTTTGGCTTGAATCTCTCACATTCTTAGGTCATGTCATCTCTAGTGAAGGAATTAAGGTTGATCCTCAGAAAATTACAGCTGTGAAGAATTGGCTGAGGCCTACAACTCCAACAGAGATTCATAGTTTCTTAGGCTTAGCTGGGTATTAAAAAAAGTTTGTGGAGGAGTTCTCTACTCTTGCCTCTCCGTTGACTAAATTGACGCAGAAGGAAATTAAGTTCCAATGGTCCGATTCTTGCGAAAGGAGCTTCCAGGAATTGAAAGAAAGATTGACTACGGCACCGGTGTTGACCCTACCAGAGGGTACAGATGGATTTGTAGTATATTGTGATGCTTCGAGAATCGGACTTGGGTGTGTATTGATGCAACATGGCAAGGTGATCTCTTATGCTTCTAGGCAACTCAAAAATCATGAGAAGAACTATCCCACACATGACTTAGAACTTGCGGCGGTGGTATTTGCATTAAAAATTTGGCGTCATTATTTATATGGGGTCCATGTGGATATATTCACGGACCATAAGAGCCTTTAGTATATTTTCAAGCAGAAGGAATTGAATCTGAGGCAGAGAAGATGGCTTGATTTACTCAAGGACTACGTCATTGATATTCTATATCATCCGGGGAAGGCTAATGTTATGGCGGATGCTCTTAACTGGAAATATATGGGTAGTTTAGCATACTTGGAGGCATATCAAAGGACATTGGCCAAGGAGGTTCACCGATTGGCTAATTTGGGAGTTGATCTTGCGGACTCTAGTGAAGGAGGGATGATTGTGCAAAATAGGGCTGAATCATCACTTGTTATGGAAGTCAAGGAGAAGCAATACAACGATCCATTGTTGGTACAATTGAAAGAGGGGATTCATAAACATTAGACCATGGTCGTTTCTCTTGGCATGGGTGATAGTACACTAAGGTACCAAGGGAGTCTATGTGTTCCAAATATAGATGGTCTCCGGGAGAGAATCATGACCGAGGCTCACACTTCTAGGTATTCCGTGCACCCGAGTTCTACAAAAATGTACCATGATCTTAAGTAAGTCTATTGGTGGAATGATATGAAGAGGAATGTAGAAGACTTTGTGGCGAGATGTCCAAATTGTCAGCAAGTGAAGGCCGAACACCAAAGGCCCGGTGGGTTGGCACAGAATATAGAAATTCCAATGTGGAAGTGGGAAATGATTAATATGGACTTTGTGGTAGGACTACCTCTCACTCCTCGTAAGTTTGACTCAATTTGGGTGATTGTGGATCGACTCACAAAATCAGCACACTTCTTGCCGGTTAAGGCTACTGACACAGCGGAATAGTATGCTCAGTTATATATCAAAGGAATAGTCAGGTTGCATGGCACTCCAGTTTCTATCATTTCTAATCGGGGGGCACAATTCACGGCTAATGTTTGGAAGCCATTTTAGCTAGGTTTGGGTACTTAGGTGAATCTTAGTACAATCTTTCATCCACAGATTGACGGGCAGGCAGAGCGGACTATTCAAACACTTGAGGATATGTTGCGCGCTTGTATTATTGACTTTAAAGTTAGCTAGGATGATCATTTGTCACTCATAGAATTTGCCTACAACAATAGTTATCATGCTAGCATTCAGATTGCATCGTTCGAGGCTTTATACGGTAGGAGATGTAGATCTCCCATTGGGTGGTTTGAGATTGAGGAAGCAGAGTTGATAGGGCCAGACCTCGTGCATCAGGCTATGGAGAAGGTTAAGATCATTATAGAATGGTTGAAAACCGCTCAGAGTCGTCAGAAGTCCTATTCGGATGTGCGTCGCACGGATTTGGAGTTCAAAGAAGATGATTGGGGTATTCTTGAAGGTTTCCCCCATGAAGGGTGTAATGTGATTTGGTAGGAAAGGGAAATTGAGTCCGAGGTATGTCAGACCGTACAGAATCATTCAGAGGATTGACCAGGTGGCGTACAGGCTTGAGCTACCACATGAGATGTCATTAGTGCACCTAGCATTTCATGTGTCTATGTTGAAGAAAGTAGTTGGAGACCCGACACTCTTTGTTCCGGTTGAGACTATTGAGGTTAATGAGGAATTGACTTATGAAGAGATTATAGTTTCTATTATTGATTGCCAAGTCCAAAAGTTCAGAAATAAAGAAATTGCCTCCGTAAAAGTGTTATGGTGAAACCAGCAGGTTGAAGAAGCCACCTGGGAGGCCGAGGAAGAAATGAAGAAGAAGTATCCGTATATTTTTGAATAGCTATGTAATAGTTCTAAGAAATTGTTCCATATGAATTACGTATCATTTGTATAGCTTATGCTAAGGGTGTTCCTTTTCTGGTAGTATATTGCATATGAGGCCACAGTTGGTGTTATTTTATGTTATATTGCATCATCGGATTATGTATAGGTTGTTAGGATTGATTTTTGGGATTCCCTGACAGGTGGATAGGCCCGTTATAGGGGAGACTCTGGCAATTATTTTGGAAATTTAGGGAGTTAGTCAAAAATTTGGAACTGCTGGTATGTGTTATAATAGCTAAGTCACATTGAATGCTAATGATGGATTTTGACCTTCATTCGAGGACGAATGATCCTAAGTGGGGGAGAATGTAAGGTCCCGTAAAATTTCATAAAGGAATTTAAGGTTTCGTGGTTCCAGGTAGGCGTGCGTATTTGAGGATTGTAGAAATGCTCGGACCTTTTGAGTTGAACAGTACGTTGGGGAGTTGAAGAAAATCTTCGGAAGTGTAGGGAATTTCTGCGATTCATTCTGCGGTCGCAGAATTGATCTGCGGGCCACAGATCTACCGCGAATTGAAGCATGGAGATTGTTGAATTTAAAGGTCATTTCTGCGGTCCATTATGCGATCGCATATGCACTTCGCGGACCGTATTTCAGTCGCAGACTTGGCATGAGGAAATATGGAATATGATTCTGCGGTCCAGTCTGCGGTCGCAGAACAGGTCTGCAGACCGCAGAACTGTCGCAGACTAGGTCAGGCGAGTCCAATTTTTGGGCATTATTTTTGCGGCCATTATGCGGGCCGCATATCGATTATGCGGCATGTTCTATGATCACAGACCCGGTTTCAGCAAGTTTAAGTTTTGAAAAATTTACCCGATCCCATTTTTATAAAAAGGCTTTGGGGGTCTTTTTTAAGGACTTCATCTGATTTTTTTGAGAGAGGTGAGAGTATCTTAGAGAGATAAAGAGAAGACCTAGCCATTTGTTCATCAATTCTTTCTCAAGGCTTGAAGATTTTACAAGGATCTTGCTAGGGGCTTCAAAGAGGAAAGAATTTCTTTCCCCAATTATTCAATTTCGAGTTTCGGATAAAAGATGGGTGATTGGGAGTATGATTCTTGGGTGTGAGAGTATTATGTATACATGCATGTACCGACAAGGTTTGTGGGAAGATTGTTGAGCTCAAATAAGTAAAGATTGGGTTGTGGAATGAAGGAAATCTTGTGGAAGAACATTATAGCCAAATTTACACACCTAGTATTTGATAAAATGCTCAAATGAGCTGAAACCATGAATATCTTCCTAATTTGTGTTCAATTTTGTTATGTCTCAAAATAGATTGGAATTTCTAGGAATTTAAGAACGTTGTAGTAATTTAAGGAAAGCTCAAATCGAGGTATGTTGGCTAAACTCCTCTCTTAGAATTGAATCCCACGGTATTCATGTAATTTATGCAAGTCCCGAGTTGTTCATTATAAAGTTGGCTATTCCGAATAAGCTTGTGTTGAAAGATTATGTTCAATATGTATCCCAAATGCTTTTATCATGTTATGTTATCATTTGAGAATGTGTTTAAAGTATGGACTGTGCATTAAAAATGTTTTGACTTCAAGTCAAGTTCAAACGAAGGCTATTATGCTAAATTTTGTGTAACATCTCTATGTGCCTAGGAATCTTAAGTTCTCTCATGTGTATTAAAAATCTTGATTTGAAACGCCTTTTTGTTGTTGTTGATGATGATGTTTGGAAGTGAAAAGGTGAGTATGAAATACTAAATACGGCCGACTTACCAAGAATGATTTTATAATTATGGCCACTAGTGCTAATGAAATGAAAAGATGTGAAAGAAGTATGAAACGAGATGATTCATAGAAAAGGATGATGTCGATCCACACATCATTGTTGTGAGACGACCTAGCCGATCGGGTCGTGATCGGATGCCATGCCGCACACATGGTGTTGATTGTGCTGGAAATTGTAATTGAAACTATGATTGTGGTTGATGTCTCGGATGAGATGGCCTAGCCGATAGAGTCGTAATCGGACTCCATGCTAAAAGTACGGTGGTATTGGTATTATGAACGGTGGCATATTGGTACGAAAGATCTCCCAACTTAAAATATGAAAATTTATTTGAACACTTTCTTGGTCCTAACTTGAGGTTTGATGTTGTTTGAGGCTTCCACTGATATTATGGTTGTTCTTGCTTGTATTATTAATCGTTCTATTAAGAGGGTGTTTTGTCATTCATACTAGTACTATTCCATATGTACTAACGTCCCTTTTGCCGGGGGCGCTACATCTTCAATGGATGCAGGTCGTTCCACAGCAGGATTCATTGATCAGTGATAGTGGTACACCTTCTTCCCAATTGACTTATTCGGGGTCATGTATCTTTTGTTCCTTTTATATTGTGTTTGAGGTATAGCTGGGGTCTTATTGCCGACACTATCATAGTACTCTTTCGTATCTATCAGAGGCTCCGTGGACATGGTGTGGGTAGTATTGGTATTGGGAAAGTCAAGATAGTAATATTGTATGCGTGTTACATCTTCCGCTTCAAACTATGAAAGTGTGTGTAATTTGAGACTTTAAAATGAAGTAACTAATAGTAATGAATTGGTATTGTACACATTATCTATTTATTATCTAATTAATGAAAATATGTATTATCTTTATTCATAAGTGAGTTTGGGTAAAAAGTATCTAACAGGCTTGCTTGACCGGGTTCACTCAGTTGAGTGCCGGTCGCGCTCCCCGAGTTCGAGGCGTGACAGTTTCCTTAGGCATTATTTGTTATTTTTGAGTTTCTTTGGCTAGTTTCAAGACATTCAAAGGTTGATACATGTAGGATGGTATTTCTAGAGTATTGTTTGGCTTGCTCGGTATTGGATTTGGCTTGTTCGAGGTAAGTAACATATCTAATCTTGGATTTGAGCTTATTTAACCCTGTGAACTATGTTATAAGAGATGACTTGGGGTGAAACATGTGCTAGGTGACGGGCACGAGTGCGTGCACCGAAGTATTCATGATACGAGTAGTTCTTAGGATATTATATGCCTTGTGACAGTTTCCTTAGGCATTATTTGATGTTTTGAGTTGCTTTGGCTAGTTTTGAGACGTTCAAAGGTTGATACGTGCAGGATGGTGTTTCTAGAGTATTGTTTGGCTTGCTCGGTATTGGATTTGGCTTGTTTGAGGTAAGTAACATATCTAATCTTGGATTTGAAGGTATTTAACCCTGTGAACTATGTTATAAGAGATGTATTGGGGTGACACATGTGCTAGGTGACGGGCAAGGGTGCGTGCACCGAAGTATTCATGATACGAGTAGTTCTTAGGCTATTATATGCCTTGTGTTACTATCATGCTTCTTTGATTTCATGTTTTCTCCATTTATGTGACTACGTGGGATATTATTCATGCTAGAAATCATGCCTAGGCTACCAGTTCAACTGTTTGAGACATGATATGGTTATTTTCGCCATGTTGAGCTATTTGCCTTAGCCGTAGTCATACTGTACAGTCATGATAGTTATATCCGCATGTTATATCTCTATTTTTGTGCACTTTTGGTATGGTATCTCACATGTTATTGGTTCCCTTGTATGTGACACAAGTTTGGACTGTATTTAAGGCATATTTTGATATGCCGTGTTATATAACTATATCATGTTTCTGTGAGATATTTACATATTGAGACTTGAGCGGATTGATGACTGATGTGGGCCATAGAGCCGTATTTATATTGATATTTGGATCGTGTTGCATGCCGTAAGGGTTATATTGACATAGAGGTGATGCATATGCTAGGCCCCAGATTGGGCTAAGCTGTACTTATTTAAGTCTTCACGTACACCAGGCCTCACTATTGGGCTAAGTGATTATGATTAGCGCTTGGGTAGGATCCGCCTCTCCGGAGTCTGACATGCCAGTAGTGGGCACATGCACAATATTTCATATACGTGCTTTGATGATGGGCAGTTATGCCAGGCACCCGTACAGTGCTAAGTGTGATTATTTTGATGGATCCACGGTTATGAAACGGGCTTTGAACCAGGCACCTGGATTGTGCTAGGGTTGTGTATACTTAATGAGTTCAATGTGAATTTGAGTTTTTGACATGCTTATTTGACATATAGGCATAGAGATGTACCTTCCTCATGCTAGACAGTGACGTAACATTTGATGACCTGATATGTATTTTCACATGTAGGCATAGAGATGTACCTTTCTCATGCTAATTAGTAACATAAATTCTTATCCGGTGTTGTGAAATGGGAATACAATTCTTTTGATAAACTCATGTTTAGTTGTTTCTCAGTGGTGAGATTTGGAATTGAGTGTTTTACTTGAAAAGCATGCCTAATTTTCCGTAACTGTGATCAAGCTGAGCATATATCTCCCTAGTCATATACCTTTACTTGCTTCACTACACTGTTATGACTGTTATTGGCTATTGATCTTGGTCACTGACCCCGTTGTCCAAGATCGTCACTGCTTTCAGCCTAAGGTTAGGTTTGTTACTTATTGAGTACATGTGGTCGGTTGTACTCATACTACACTTTTGCATCTTGCGTGTAGATCTTGGAATTGATGTTGCTGATTATGGAGGGAGACGGCGTTGAAGATGTACCTAACTTCCGGACATAGCTACCACTTGTTCTTGGTAGTTTAGATTTGAGTTCTGTTCATGTATATTTCACACAGATGTTGTAAATATTATTTCATACCAGCTTTGTAAATCTAAAGTCTTAATGGCTCATAACTTGTACTACCAATCCTTGGGGAGTTGTATAAAGATTCCGTTATTTCACTTTTCATCTCTTATCATTAAATTGTGTGTTATTTGGCTTACCTAGCAGGTTGGGTTAGGTTCCATCATGACTAGTTAGATTTTGGGTCGTGACACGTAGTCAAATTTTTGAGTCTTGATATTATATTCGCATGTTATATCTCTGTCTCTGTGCACTCTTTATATATTATCTTACATTATGTTTAGTTTCCTTATATGTGACATGGGATTGAGCTGAGTTGTGGCACGTCAATATATTTCATGTGGTATATTGATTATGATACTATGAGATGTTGACATATTGAGATATGAGGAGATTGATGATTGATTTTGAGCCATAGAGCCATATTGAGCGGATTGATGACTAATCTTGGGCCATAGAGCCGTGTTGTTATTGATTGTGAGGTGAAGCTTGCGTCAAGGCCCCATATTGGGCCAAGTGATATTGATCGTTAACATTTGATTCGATCAACGCTTAGGGATAGGATACGCCCCTCTGGAGTCGGGTGATAATACATGTTACTTTGGGCTTTGTGAAGGAATGCACACGATATGTGCTTAGTGAGGAACTTATGTTAGGCACCCGTACAGTGCTGTGTATATGTGTATGATGATTCAGGGGAATTGTGCTAGGCACCGTGAGAGTGCTGAGAGTATGATTCAGAGGCATTGTGCTAGGCATCGTGAGAGTGCTAAGAGTATAATTGAGGGGTACTTGTGCAAGCACTATGTATGTGCTGAAATCATATATACTTGATGATTAAACTGTGATATTGTAGATTTGGCATGTTTGACATGCAGGCATAGAGTTTTATTTTACACATGCTAATTGGTATTTATGTCTCTACTTGATGTTTAGGGCTTGAAATCATTCTTTTATCTTGATAAATCCTGTCTAAGTGATTTATGTGGAAAAGTTGATGCCTTGACTGATATACCTAAAAAGTATGCTTATTTCTCCTCTTATTGTGTTAAAGTTGAGCCTTTATTATTTGAGTTACTTTACCTTATATGCTATTATTCTGTTATTATTGTTGTTGTTGGCTGTTGAAAGTGAGCATCAGACTTTGCCAACCTCGCCACTATTTTTTTCAAGGTTAGGATTGCTACTTATTGAGTATATGAGATTGATTTTACTCATATTACACTCTACACTACATGTGTAGATCCAGGTATTGCTTATAGCAGTGGTTGCTTGTGGGATGTTTATTTGGATTTGATTTGAGATTTCGAGGTATCCTTGTTGTCCCGTTCGCAGGCCTTGAAGTTCCCTCATTTATCTTATGTTATTACTGTTTAGTCATTCGGGCAATATTGTACTTTGTTCAGACTTTGTATTTAGTACTCCATAGAGCTCATGCACTCAGTGACACCAAAATTTGGGTGGTTTTTGATGTATTGTCATTTTGGCTTCGGTTATTTATGCTATTCTGGTGTTGAGACTATTCCTTATTGTTGTTAAAGTTTAATTCTATATATCTGTTTTTGGCTTGCCTAGCAAGCGGTGGTAGTCTTCATCAAGGCTCCGGTGGAATTTTGTGTCGTGACAAGTTGGTATCATAGCACTAGGTTCATATAGGTCTCACATGTCATAATCCTTCCTAATAGAGTCTTGCATCGATACTAATCTTCACGAGGCTATAGGGATTTATGAACTTTACTTTTATTGATTCCTTATCGTGCGACTTTATCTAGGCTTGAAGCCTATATCTTTAGTTCTTTCCCATTTATTTGTATGCGATGCTCGTACTCGATATTAGTTGGGCACCGACGAGTTGTGATAAAGATATAAATATGGTGCGGGATGTTTTTCCCCCATGTTATGAGGACAAACTACCATTGTCACTTTACAGAGGAGTTGCCTCATATTGCAGCCTTAGTGTTGGTTTGCCCAAGGGTTCGGGACCTTATGCAGTGTGTTGCGATGATTCACAAATTGGTCTTGATGCGGTGTTGGTGCAAAATGGTAGGGTGATCATAATCTGCACAACGTAGTCACATGCTCGTAATCACAATCCACACGATGTGGTCATATGCTCATAATAATAATCCACACGGCGTGGTCATGTGCTCATAATCACAATACATACGGCGTGGTGTCACGACCCAATCTGGAGGGCCATACTTGCCGAGCACCAATGTACATTTTATCTAACCTTTCTTATTATCCATAAGGGCCGACATGATCAATGTAAATGGTAGACATCAATCCTAAACAACCAACAATTACAGATAGTGGCATGAATATATATAACATGGGCCGGCAAGGCTGTCATGAAACTATATATAAGGTACGTGCTGACAAGCTGCCATGAGAGACTATATAACAAAAATAAGCCTACAAGGCTATCCAAACTATACATGAGTCGACACCTGTCTATGGTCCTCTAAAGGAACATAAGTGCTGCAACATTGCCGGAACAGGGCCCCGACATACCCATAATGTCTATAACAAAAATGCATACCAAGACCACGGTAAGTCCGGAGAAGGGATCTCGCCAATAAACGCTAAACTGGGCAACATACTATGGTGGGGTAGCTTCGTCTACCTGTCTATCAGGACCTGCAGCACGACATGCAGCATCCACAAATAAAAGAGATGTTAGTACGAATAAAACACTGAGTATGTAAGGCAGGAAAGCATAAATAAGAATAATAATGTAAAGAGAGATATAAAAGATACACCTGTAATATCGGAGGGCGACTGACATGAAATGCATGATACATATACATATATATATATATATATATATATATATATATATATATATATATATATATATATATATATATATACTTTTAAAAATATACGCCTCTGTGGGCATCATCATCATCATATCGTACCCGGCCGTAATAGGCTCGGTAAAAACGTACTCGACCATCATAAGGCTCGGTAGAATTATACCCGGCCGCGTGGAGCTCGGTAAAACCTAAATGATCAGTGGTTGCACAATAGGTGCCATACCCGGCCGAATGTAGCGCGGCTCGGTAGAGTAAAATAGGTACATATACATAATGCATGCCGGACTCATTAGAATCACATTCTGAACCTTTCGGAGTGACGTAAGGTGGTAACCTCCGTATACGTTATTAGGACTGACTCTTCATCATGAATCTTATAAGAATCACGAAGTACCAACAACATTGATAGCATAAGAATAAGAGAAGCAACATCAACATCAATCGATCCATAAGTAGGGAAATAATGTAAGTACTGCTAGCTTCTAAGAGTAGAGTATCTTTGGAAGATCGTTCGTTAAACTATGTACTATTGGAGTTGTGAAAAAGAAGGAAAGGGATAGCCTCACATACCTTGTATATACTGCCCAACCTCAAGCTATGTAAATCTCACAGCTCCTTAGTCTACAATAAGAGAAATGATACTATCGTTATCGTTTAAGTGTCGTAACTAGTATATATCAACCGCAACCAATCTTACGATGAAACAGACAACACCTCCCCTATTTATATGACTTCCTACAAGTTAAAACAATCACCAAACATCCCAACAATAGTAACAACAACAATATAATCCAATATGAGCTTCTCCGATTATCTTAACAATCATATTGAGCGGCAAACTCATTTTTACTAATACCAAAATATAAACTGAATCCAACTCTTATTCCATAAATTAGTTTAAAACCTTTAGAGCATCATACTTATATGTATTATATGATTCCTAGTTCAAAACATCCAAAAAATGCCTTCCAAAATAGCCCCATACGCCTAGCACCTTAACTTTTATCGTCAATCACTTGTTTTACATGTTTTCTTCTTCAATCAACTTAGTTAACACCTAGAAAGGCTTACCAACAACATCCACAACATTATCAAATTAATTTTTATAATTTTCAGCCACCACATATCATATATTTAGCCACAAAACAGTCCAACCAAAAAGATAACCATATCCCATGTTCTTTCAAGTGCTATCGTATGTTTTTTCACTCAGGCAACACAATCAATCCAAGATTAACCTTAGGCACAATAAATAAGATATTATACATACCTTAGACACAAGATAAAACTTGAAACCCCATCTAAACTTAGCTCACAATAGGCCTCAATCACTCCACAACATCATAGAAGCATTCTCTTGTAGTCTTTAACACTTTTTATGATGATTTGAGTTGATTTCTCTTGAGTTTGGTTCTTGGGATCTTGAGATATGTTAGAGAGGGTTTTGGAGAGCTTTTGGACAAAATTTGGGTGATAAATGACCCGAAATGAGGCCGAAACATCTTTTAAAAGAAGTAAGGTTTTTTGGCCGTCTCAAGTGGGTCCCAACCGAGATGTTGCGCAGTCTCACGAAAACGCGAATATCCCTCTTCTCCGATGTCGTATCAATGATTGGTTTAATGCGTTGAAAACTAAACTTATATATCTTAAATGTTGTGGGTATATCACCCCATAAATCCAAGTACATTGATAGAAAATATCATTGACATTTGGCCTAAAATTTATTAAAACTTATGAACGTAAGTTGTGACGACTTTCGTCGACTTTTGTTCAACAAGTTGCTTGACTTCAAGACTTATGATACGAATATTATATGATTCAAATACCTTAAAAAAAGACTTCCTTATTATATTAAGCACCTCTAGTTTTACCCAAATATAAGGGTTACAACATCCTTGATTCGTTTTACTTCTAACTTCTAATACTTATTAACCACTCTTATACACCCTTGTATCATTTTATACCAATACGATTAACTTCTTATCATCTCAAAAATAATCTCTTCTCAAATTTACATCGACTAACGTATGGCGTGATTTAATGTACGCGAATATGGGTTGTAACACTCTCCCCCCCTAGGAATATTCATCCTCGAATGTAAGGGTTTATGGGGAGTCTAACTCATCATGGATTCTAACAAAGATTTCCAGTCGAGTTTCCCCTATAAATTGAAAACTATCCAAACTTGCAAGTAGTTAAACCAAACCTACGGCCTCAAAAGGCTATACAAAATATCATGGATATGTAATTGTTTACCTCATAGAGCCGTTTCAGCTTCCATTGCGTCCTGTGTTCCCCCGACATCCTTGTTATCTTCAATCTGGAATAGGCAAGGGTATTTAGACTTCATCTCCTCTTCCGCTTCCCATGTCATTTCTTCCGTATTGTTGTTCTCCCACAATACTTTGACGGAAGCTACATCCTTTGTTCTCAGCTTGCGGATTTGTCGATCTAATATAGCCACTGGAACATCTTCATATGATAGATCCTCCATAACTTGTACATCTTTGATAGGGATGACCCGAGAAGGGTCCCCAATACATTTTCTCAGCATAGATACATGGAATACCGGGTGGACAAATTCCAATTCGGATGGCAATTCTAACTCATAAGCAAGCTGTCCAATTCGTCGAAGAATCTTGTACGACCCAATATACCGCGGACTCAGCTTACCCTTCTTCCCAAAACGCATAACACCCTTCATCGGTGAAATTCTCAGGAAAACCCAATCACCAACCTCAAACTCCAGATCACGACATCGGACATCAGAATAAGACTTTTTCCTGCTTTACGCCGCCCTCAGTCATTCTTGTATCACATTCACCTTCTCAATGGCTTGGTGAACCAAATCTGGCCCATATAATTCAGTTTCACCGACTTCGAACCATCCCACTGGTGATCTACATCTCCTCCTGTACAATGCTTCGTACGAGGCCATTTTAATTATTACATCCCGTATTTTTGAACATTAAGTTTCGTCGTAAGTTAATCGATGTAAGCTCGGGAATGAGATTATCTTTGAGGTTATAGGCAATCAAATTATGTTAATGCTAAAGGTTACAAGGGTCTATACCATGTTTAGTAAGTGATATGAGAATTAGAGGTTAAACGAGTGAAGAAAAATGAGTTTCGTTGAAGTTCGGAACGGGGAACAAGTTATACGCACCGTATGAAAATAAATTATATGATGCGTGATATAGAAAATCACTTTTGAGTATTGATAATGACTTGGGAAATTATTAAATAATTTTTGAAGTATGAGACAAGGACTTTTCATTCCCAATTTTATTACTATACATGGATTTGCTATTTATTTACACTTACCATGGAAGAAAAAGGATTAAGGGGGATAGGGAATCTAATTTGTTTTTATTTCTAAGTAGGTCCCACCTAATAAATGGATATTCTAATCAATGGTATGGATAAGGAAAAGATACTTGGTAAAGGTGCTATATACATGTATGTATATTAGTATTAGTTCCTATGACTCATTCACTCTAGAGAATTATTAAATTAGGTGGAAAGTAGGCCTTACATGTACTTTACACTATTACTAAGACACAAAAAGACGTACATATATCCTAAGAAGGGGAAACAACTTGAAAGTGAGAATCTTCTTTAACTAGTAAATTTCCTTTAGAAAGTATATGTTGCAATGAATCCAAAATGGCAGCAACAAAGATATCCTTTTTGTTTAAGAAGTGAAATTATCTACTGGTGTGACTAATTAAAGGATCTTATTTTTTTCACTTATTGAGATTACGTGCGAAGGAGGCCAAGTACATCGCCTTCGATAAAGTCGACACTAAAGGTATGTAAAGGCTATCCCTCCTTTCAATTAGCATGACTAAATAGAAAGCGTACTTGACTAGCAAGGTTAAAAAAAGCATAATTGTTATAGATATTCCACTCTTATAGTCGATGGTTGTTCTATTGTTGATTGTGTTGTAAATAGTTGGATTGAGAGCTAAATAAGTACAAATTTGTTCTTAAGTTCCATAGTCCTTCATTTGATCTATTGCATAAGTGTATATGTATAGTAAAGAGTAGGCGAGTCAGCTTGTTGATAGTTGTGTTCCTTAAGTTGAATCTATTCCATATGTAATAGCATACGAGGTAGCCCTAAGGTAATTGGGATTGTTAGTTGTCCTTTCTGAGATAGGTACTCCAAGAGGGTAATTGTAAATAAGGATTAGAATACATATTTGTTACTTCTATTAGTGGCATGTATTCACTAGTCGGGCAGTTACCACCGGTTGGGCAGTTATGTATCGTTAGTTACCACCGGTTGGGCAGACACGTATTTACCACCAAGCTACGGCCGGTTGGGAAGTTATGTATCGTCAGTTACCACCGGTTGGGCAGACATATATTTACCATCGAGCTACGACTAGTTGGGCAGTTACCACCGGTTGGGCAGTTACCACCGGTTGGGTACCATCGGTTGGGCAGGAACATATTTACCACTGAGCTACGGTCGGTCGGGCAGTTTCCAGTGATCACTTTGGCAGTTAACGTCATGAGAATGATGTAATCAGAACTATGATATTGTAGTTATATTTATATATACGAGATTGGACTTATTATATATGTTAAGGCCCTCAGCGGAAAGTCAGAGGTTACAGGTTGACTCTTATCCCTCCCAGTGATAGTATCTTATTATTATGTTTCATTTCTGCCTTACATACTCGGTATATTCTTCGTACTGACGTCCCTTTTTCCTCGGGCGCTGTTTTAGTTCCACATAGGTATAGATAGACGAGGAGAGGATCCTCTATTATAGGCTACCTCCGGATATCATATTTTGGTTGGTGAGGTCCAATTCTTCTTGGAATATTGTCGAGTTAGGGTTCTATATATGGTATTTTGTTTCATGGGAACGTCAGGGCCCTTTCCCAAATTATATACTATGATCACGTTTCCATAGAGGCTTTGCAGACAATATCCTGTGTATAGTTCTAGTTATGACATGTCAGACCATTATGACGGCTTTGCCAGCCCCCATGTATCTATGTAAATGCTTTTTGATTTAGTTATGTGAGTTAAGTTATAATATAGTTACACATATTTATATCGATTTGGCCTCTAATGGCACGTGGAAAGTCTTATAGTGAAGAAGGATAAAGTACGTGGCACTCGGTTAAGTACGCACCGGGTGCCAGTCATAGCCTTCTGGTTTGGGTCGTATCAAGATTGGTATCAGAGAAGGTCTATCCTAGGGATGTCTGCAATCCGTGTCTAGTAGAGTCTTGTTTATAAATTTGTTGTGCACCGCGTTATATAAATAGGAAACTACAGGGTATTTAGGGACTGGTTACCCTTCTTTCGTGATATTGGATCTTGCAGTAGAGCAAAGTCATAAGGAATAAAATCCTTGACCTTTGACTTGTTTTATATACAGTGATGCCTGTGACCAGGAAAGCTACAACTAGTCAGAAGGGTAAAGCAGTGGCCGATGAGGGCATGATTAGAGCACCCGAGGCTAGTGAGGGCTAGAGTGAGGCCTCGAGGGGAAGTGACACCCTCACATAGTTCTACGACTCAGCCAGCACCCGAGGAGATGATGAGGAACCCCGTACCACCAGTTCCTCCACTTATTGCTCATGATGAGGATATGGATATGCGGAGTGTAGTACGATTTTTGACTAGATTGGTAGCCGCTCACGCTCAGCGCCAGGTAGGTACATGTGTTGGTTATGTCGACATGGCTATTAGCGCGAGAATTTGAGACTTCATCAACTCTGACCCTCCAGTGTTTACTGGATCTGACAATTATGAGGACCCACAGAACTTTATTGATAGGATGCAGAGGACTTTAAGGGTGATGCATGCTTCAGAGACTGAGTCAGTAGAGTTGGCCTCTTATCGATTACGGGATGTTGTGCTTCGGTGTTAAGAGACTTCGGAATTGTCCAGAGGGACAAATGCACGTCCAATGGTATGGGAAGAGTTCTCAAAGGCTTTCTTGCATCATTACTTGCCGACAGAGATTCGTCAGGTGAGGGTAGACAGGTTCTTGGCACTTATACATGGGAATATGAGTGTGCGGGAGTATAGTCTCTAGTTTGATTCCACGGCTACTCTGCTTGATAGTATGGATATTTCCCGCATCCAGTCTTATGCTCAGAATTTGGAGGATCGAAAACAAAAACAATACGAGCATCGTGATGAGGGTCAGTGTAAGAGGGCTAGGTCTAGTAGCCAACTTGAGGATTCTCGGGGACGTCCTAGGCCACCATATTCTGTTGATAGCGCCCCTTCACAGTTGCAGAGGATGCGTTATGAGGAATCTGTTTATTCTGAATTCGGTCAGGGTTTGAGGGCTTCGGGTTTTCAGAATCAGAGGGATGCAACACATATGAGGGTGCCTCTTCTGCGGTGCAGTCAATGCGGTAGAGCCCATTCTAGATGATGTCGTCAGGGATTTAATGTATACTATACCTGTGGAGACACCAGTCATTATTTGGGAGATTGTCCGATGGACAGAAGTGGGATAACTCAGCCTACCGGATCTGTAGCAGCCTCCTCTTTAGTACGTCCCATAGAGCAAGGCCCTCAGCCATCGGCCAGTAGAGGTAGAGGCAAGGGCGGAGCATCTGGCTCCGGCAATAGTCAGAACTGCATATATGCTTTGACTAGGCATCAGGATCAGGAGCAGCCAACCGATGTTAGTACAGGTATATTTACTAGTCGTGTGTGACCAAGAGTTACTATTGCATGTTGTGGCCCTTTGAGGCATTTGTATTATGTTTTCTGGCTTCGTATAGGTTGGATTTTAGTTCAGTTTATAGAGGAGACTCTGGCAAAATTTTCGCAAGTAGCTAAGAGTTAACATTCGAGGACGAATGTCCCTAAGGAGGGAAGGATGTTACATCCTGCGCTTTCAAATGTTAATTTTGTCGTAAGTTAATTGACGTAAGCTCGGGAATGAGATTATCTTTGAGGTTATAGGCGATCTAATTATGTTAATCCTAAAGGTTATAAGGGTCTACTATCATGTTTAGTAAGTGATATGAGAATTAGAGGTTAAACGAGTCAAGAAAAATGAGTTTCGTTGAAGTTCGGAATGAGGAACAAGTTATACGGATTGTATGAAATTAAATTATATTATACGTGATATAGAAAATCACTTTTGACTATTGATAATGACTTGGGAAAATATCAAATAATTTTTGAAGTATGAGACAAGGACTTTTAATTACCAATTTTATTACTCTACATGGATTTGCTATTTATTTACACTTACCATGGAAGGAAAATGATTAAGGGGGATAGAGAATCTAATTTGTTTTTATTGCTAAGTAGGTCCCACCTAATAAATGGATATTCTTATCAATGGTATGGATAAGGAAAATATACTTGGTAAAGGTGTCATATACGTGAATGTATATTAGTATCACTTCCTATGACTCATTCACTCCAAAGAATAATTAAAATAGGTGGAAAATAGGCCTTACATATGTACTTTACACTACTACTAAGACACAAAAAACGTACAGATATGCTAAGAAGGGGAAACAACTTGAATGTGAGAATCTTCTTTAACTAGTAAATATACTTTAGAAAGTATATGTTGAAATGAACCAAAAATGGCACCAACGAAGATATCCTTTTTGTTTAAGAAGTGAAATTATCTACTGGTGTGACTAATTAAAGGATCTGATTTTTTTCACTTATTGAGATTATGTGTGAAGGAGGCCAAGTTCATCACCTTCGATAATGTCGACACTAATGGTATGTAACGTCTATCCCTCCACTCAATTGGCATGACTCAATAGAAAGCGTACTTGACTAGCGAGGTTAAAAAAAACATAATTGTTATATATATTCCACTCTTATAGTTGATGGTTGTTCTATTGTTGATTGTGTTGTAAATAGTTGGATTGAGAGCTCAATGAGTACAAATTTGTTCTTAAGTTCCATAGTCCTTCATTTGATCTATTGCGTAAGTGCATATGTATAGTAAAGAGTAGGTGAGTCAGCTTGTTGATAGTTGTGTTCCTTAAGTTGAATCTATTCCAAACTTTTAGATCTCTATTAGACGTAATAGCATACGAGGTAGCCCTAAGGTAATTGAGATTGTTAGTTGTCCTTTCTGAGATAGGTACTCTAAGGGGTTAATTATAAATAAGGATTAGAATACATATTTGTTACTTCCATTAGTCGGGCAGTTAGTAGTGGGTTGGCAGTTATGTATCGTTAGTTACCACAGGTTGGGCAGCCACGTATTTACCATCGAGTTATGGCCGGTTGGGCTGTTACTACCAGTTAGGCAGTTATGTATCGTCAGTTACCACCGGTTGGGCAGACACGTATTTCCCATCGAGCTACGGCCAATTTTGCCGTTATGTATCGTTAGTTACCACCGATTGGGCAGGAACATATTTACCACTGAGCTACGGCCGGTCGGGCAGTTATCACTGATCAGTTGGGCATTTTACGTCACGAAAATGATGTAATCAGAACTATGATATTGTAATTATATTTATATATACGAGATTGGACTTATTATATATGTTATGGCCCTCAGCGGCAAGTCAGAGGTTACAGGTTGACTCTTATCACTCCCAGTGATAATATCTTATTGTTTTATTTCATTTCTGCCTTACATACTCGGTACAGTCTTTATACTAATGTCCCTGGAGTATTACCGAGTTAGGGTTCTATATATGTTATTTTATTTTATGGGAGTGTCGGGCCCTGTTACGACTTATATACTATGATCACATTTCCATAGAGGCTTTGCAGATAGTATCTTGTGTATAGTTCTAGTTATGACATGTCAGTCCATCATGACGGCTTTTCCGACCCCCATGTATCTATGTAAATGCTTTTTGAGTTAGTTATGTGAGTTAAGTTATAATATAGTTATACATATTTATATCGATTTGGCCTCACACACACACACACACACACACACACACACACACACACACAAATATATATATATATATATATATATATATATATATATCGATTTGGACTCTAATGGCACGTGGAAAGTCTTATAGTGAAGAAGGATAAAGTACGTGGCGCTTGGTTGAGTACGCACCGGGTGCCAGTCATAGCCCTCTGGTTTGGGTCGTGATTTTAATACTGGAATGGTAGTTATTATTGTAGGCAAATTCTATGAGTGACATATGGTCATCCCAATTACCCTTGAAATCTAGAACACATGCTCGTAGCATATTTTCGAGTGTGTGAATGGTACGTTTAGCCTGTCTGCGGATGGAATGCAGTGCTGAGATTTACTTGTGTGTCTAAATCCTTCTGAAATGACCTCCAAAAGTTAGCCGTAAACTGAGATCCTCGGTCTGATATAATAGATATCAGCACACCATGAAGCCTAACAATCTCCTTGATATATAGCCTCACATAATCTTCAGCCGTGTCAGTTGTCTTAACTGGCAGAAAATGGGCATATTTTGTAAGTCGATTAACTATCACCCAGATGGAGTCAAACTTATGATAAGAGCGAGATAATCCAATAATAAAGTCCATATTGATCTCCTCCCATTTCCATGTCACAATATCTATATTCTGAATTAGTCCACCGGGTTTCTGATGCTCGATCTTTACTTGTTGACAATTAAGACACTGGGCTACAAATTTTGCAATAACCTTCTTCATGTTGTCCCACCAATATAGCTCCTTAATGTCATGATACATCTTTGTCGATCCGGGATGGATGGAATATCGGGACTGATGAATCTCAATCATAATCCTTTCTCGCAGCCCTGCCACATTAGGCACACATATTTGGCCCTGGTATCTTACTGCCCCATCTTCTTCGATCTCGAAAGCCGTAATCTTATGTTGCCGAATGCCCCCTCTCAATTGTACTAAGGCAGGGTCTTCATATTGTCATGCTTTTACCTCGGCTACCAAAGACGATTCTGCCGTATTCTGTACAGTAACACCTCCGTCATCAGAGACTAACAATCTGATTCTCATTTTGGCCAGCTGATGAAGCTCTTTAGTCAACCCTCTTCTGCCTGCCTCAATGTGTACTAAGCTTCCCATTGACTTATGACTGAGAGCGTCTACCATAACATTGGCTTTACCGGGATGGTACAATATCTCAACATTGTAGTCTTTCAGTAATTCAAGCCACCTAGGCTGCCTCAAATTCAACTCCTTCTGCTTGAAGCCACCTACACTGCCCCAAATTCAACTCCTTCTGCTTGAAGATTTATTATAAACTCTTGTGATCTGTGTAGATGTCAACATGAATGCCATATAAGCAGTGCCGCCATATCTTCAAAGCATATATTACTTCAGCCAATTCCAAATCATGAGTCGGGTAATTCTTTTTATGTTTCTTCAATTGTCTTGATGCATAAGCAATCACCTTCCCACGTTGAATCAATACGCACCCCAAACCTATACCCGAGGCATCACAATATACCACATAACCTTTTGTTCCTTTTGGGAGAGTGAGCATTTTTGCGGATGTCAATTGATTCTTTAGCTCCTGAAAACTATGTTCACAAGCGTCAGACCACCGGAACTTGGTATCTTTCTGTGTTAACTTAGTCAATGGTGCTGATATAGAGGAAAACCCTTATATAAATCGCCTATAATATCCTTCTAGCCCCAGGAAGATAAGGACTTCTGATGGCGTTGTAGGTCTCGGCCCATTCTTCACTGCATCGATCTTCTGAGTGCCGACACTAATACACTCGCCAGATATCACATGGCCAAGGAATGCTACTGAGTTCAGCCAGAATTCACATTTAGAGAGCTTAGCATATACCTTACGATCCTGAAGGGTCTGTAATACTATCTACAAGTGGCCCACATGTTCCACCTCCGAACGAGAATACACAAGAATGTCATCAATGAATAGGATCAAGAACACATCAAGATAGGGTCTGAATACATGAGGAGCTAAAAACACAACTCACAATTATGCTTGCTAGTCGAATATAGTATAGAAAATATCGTATCTACATGGATTGGATTTAAACAGTGTTTTCGTAGCCTCTAGTTTAATTGCTATTCAAGATGATCGCCAATTTAGATTTGTGTGATTAAAACTAAAATTAACTAAAAGTATAAACTATTGGCTAATGAAAATCGCCACAAAAGTAAGCAAAGACAATATCAATGGGAGAAAATAGGGGTTGATTGAATAGGTGTAAGATACTTATTCGGGAATTAAGTCTAGTCTATTCACTTCTACGGTTCAAGTGAGTCTCTCGAATTCACTCTATTATGTTCAAATATTCAGTAGAAACTCCTCTCTCAATTAAGTCTCAACCTTACGATATGAACTAAGTTAAGCTTGGTGAAGATATGCAAGAATTCGTAGTGGATTGATCCTGAGGAGAACCTCTTTTGATTATCCTTCTAACTAGATCTAAACATTAATTCAACTAGTCTCTTTCGATTACTAACAAGAATTAATGAATTCAACCAATAAGATAATGCAAAACATCACAAATTATGACTCTTTCGATTACATAAACATGTGAATATATATGCAACAATAAAAATACCCAAAATAATTCAATACATAAAAACTAGAGTTAATATCCACAAACAATTCTCAAAATACCAAATCCATCAATCCCTAAGGAAGAATTACTCCATGGATATGGAGAAAATCATCACAATTAAGTTTAAGTCAAAGGAAAACATAAAACATCCAAACCCTTGTCTTGAGTGAGGATGAATGGTAAAATCCTTGTGCTCTTGATTCTCCCTCTTCTCTTTAGCTTCCTTAGGTGTAAATTCTGTCAAAAGTCCTCAAAATACCATTTTTTCATGTATATATACCAAGTAGGGTCGGGCCCAAACAAATACACCTTCTCATATGCGAAATAGGATACTTTTTTTCGAACAGGACGTGCACGGCTGCCCACTTGGAAGTGTGCCCACGCACTTGGCCGCGCACTTTTCACCCTTATCTGCCTCATATGCGCGTCCAATGCATGGCAAGTGCGCGACCGCGCACGTGGGTGGCGTTATGCTGGGAATGTGAGACAACATAAAACATGAAAGTTGTAGCCCTGTTAAATAGATTTCCAATGATATATTGTAGAGCCCAAACAGAGTTCCGAGCGAAAGGTTATGTACATGTTTCTAGACACTGCACAATATACCTGCTCGATTCTTCGTTTCGTTCCACTATCATCCGTTGATCCCCGAACACGATCCCGACTTAATCCTTGGGCTTTTACTCAAACTTCAAAGATCCCAAATAGCTTGAATTCATTCCATAATATCTACATAGATCAGAATCACTCATACAAGGCATAAAACACACAATTAGTGCAAAACACTAGCGATTAAAGCTCCAACTCAATTAAAGTGCAGTAAATTAGAGTGTAATAATCGATAAAACATGAGATTATCACCTTCCATCAACACCCCATACTTAAACCATTGCTCGTCCTCGAGCAATCAAACTACACTTCATAATGATACGACCTTTTTTAAACAATTATCATAGCTCATCATACCAAGAATATTTAAAATAGGCTAAGCACAATAATGTAACATCTTCACCTCAAGAATTGACTCACATGCACCACGCATTATTCACAACTTACTCACTTACTCTAATATAGAGGTCAACGACATTACCTTTCCTTCATGAATCAAGTGCCCTCACTCAACAAAAGAGAGTAGTTCTACACACAATGAAAATTAAGAACAATCAGGACTCAAGATAGAAAGAATTCACTCACTCTCAGAAATAACATTCATATGCCACAAAAGATGAACCATAAGCTTGCCCGTAGTGTACTACTCTACTAATTGAGCTCATTCAGTCAAGGATCAAGTAGGACTTTAATTGGTTGTAATGTAGGCTGCGGGACGGGTAGGAGATATTTGGATATAAGAGTGACTATACCTCCCTAAGCACTTTAATACATACCATTTCATTCAAAACCCCACACTTATGTCAAACCAATACTCCACCTTAACATCAATATACATTAACTCCCAACTTCTTTAAGCACAATTACATCAAGAGTTACCACTTATCAAAGATCAATTTTCACAAACATACAACTACATAAATTTTTATTTTTATTTTTCAATTCAAGTGGATCTTACCTTTTCAATTCAGTGCACCTTCTTCCTTATTTCAATAGTTCCACTCAAAAGCCAAACCAACCACCCCACACTTCAACTTTTACAAAGTTCATACAATTTCAAGTGCTCAAGAGAGGTAAATGGTTCAAATAAATGGTCAATTCAAACAAATGGGTAAGGCTTGTAATGTGATTGCCAAAGAAATAAGATTACAGGCTCAACGGGGTTAACTATGATACATAACAAGTTGGTGGGTAAACTATATAGCTAGCTCAACAAAGAAATGCCTATATCACTTCCAAGACTGAACAAAACTACTATTTTGCTTTGCAAACACACGAGGCAAGTTCTAGACATCAAATACAAGGCACAAAATACACCAAACCTCACACACACATGGCACATAACTCACTTAAGATTGTCAAAGCAGTTAAGCAAAGTTAAGATTATACAATTTAAGGCACTTATACAAGAGTCAAAAACTGAGCCTAAGCGTCACAACTAAAGCATTCATTATTCTCAAGGTATGATCAAGTCAAGAGATATTGCATCCATTTCAAATCATAGCACAAGGTTTTCCTACTTCTAAAAACAAAAATCTGACTACACCCGATTCAAACAAAACCCTTGGAAAAGAACCGCGACACAAAGAAAAACCAAGGAGGAATTAATACACTAACTACAAAAGAAAATCTTTTTGTCTTTTTCTTTCAACTTAATTCCCTCAAGAACCCCGTCAAATGATATACATCGTCGGGAAAAATCAAAAAATTTAAAGTTTTTTATTTTTTTTCAATTTTTTCTATCTCTAACTACTAAAATTAACAAAAACTAAAATACATATACATACAACATACAAATACCCCCTACCCCACACTTTAAGTTGTGTCATGTCCCTATGACACACAATTAAAAAGCATAAGGTAAAGGAAACTTCCTTGAATTTTTAGTCGGGGTCTGAGTCGAAGTCGGGCTCCATTCCACGTGCCCGAACTAGTGCACACATTCATGCTGACAGCTTCTTCTCAGCCTTCTTGGGGTACACCCCGCACTTATCTTTCTAAATCACTGGATCCTTCTCTTTTGAACTCTTCAGTTTCCACTCAACACTTGCAGCTGGCTTCTTCCTTTTCACTCCAGTTGCTACATTCATCTCAAAAGTCACTGTCTCCTCACCCACTCTAACCATGAGTTTTCTATCATGTATATCCAGTATAGCTCTACCTATTGCTAAAAAAGGTCTTCCTAGGATGAGGGGGGACCTCCTTGTTCTCCTCCATATTCACCACTATGAAATCTATAGGAAATAAGAACTTATCCACCCGCACCAAAACATCTTCTACTATCCCCTCGGATGTTATAGTCGTTTGGTCTGCCAGCTGCAAATATATTGGCACCGACCTTATCTCTCCAATCTCCTTCTCCAGTTTCCTGTAAATAGACAATGACATTAGATTAATTGAGGCACCAGAGTCACATAAAGATTTATCAAAGTTAAGAGTGCCTAAAGAGCAAGGTATCGTAAAACTCCATGGATCTCCACACTTTTGTGGGAGTTTGTTTTGCAATATTGCACTGCAATGCTCTGTAAGTTTGACCACTGAGGTCTCTTCTATCTTCCTCTTCTTTGTAAAGATCTCCTTCAATAACTTTGCGTAAGTTGGCATTTGTGAGAGAACTTCCGTGAATGGCAAATTAACATTAACATGTCTCAAAATCTCTCAAATTGCTTATCCAGCTTTTCTCTATAGAGCTTTTGGAGAAAAGGTAAAGGTGCTTTCTCTCTTCATTGGATTCCTACCTTCTTGAAGTTTCCTCCTTTTTCTTTTTTTTTCCAGCTCCCTTCTTGCCTTTCTTCTTCTCAGTCTTTTTATCATCAGCTTTAATTTTCAGCTCCTTCCCACTTTCTTTTTCAGGCGCAACTTCTTTTTGAATTGGAGTGGGATATTTCAACACTTGTCTGCTTCTCAAGGTCACAACATTTACCGTTTCTTTGGAATTCTTTTCAGTATTAGCTGGCAGAGTACCTGGGATTCTCTCGGATAATATAGTTGCAATTTGTCCCACTTGTATCTCCAAACTTCGCAAGCCTGCCCAAGTTCTTTAATAGCTGCACCATGAGCATCTAATCTCTCATCTGTCTTGACAATGAATGACTTCATCAGATCTTTTAACTTAGACTGAATTGGCTGTTGAGGCTAAAACTGCAGCCTCTGCTGATTCACAAAACCAGGAGCTCCTTGAAATCTGGAGTTATTTTGTTGCCATGCATTTGCTGTACCCCCGGGTGAACTCCATGAAAAACTGGGGTGCTTCTGACCCATTGCATTGAAGTTGTAATTATCAACAATATTAACTTCCTCGATCGAGGCTTGACACTCATGAGTAGGGTATCCTCTTTCACATATGTCACATACTGCAGGAGGGTCACTGTGTATTGAAGCTAAAGTTAAATTCCTTATTTCCTTTGCCATGGCATCAAGCTGTACCTGCACAGATGTGTTAGCGTCAACTTGGTGAACACCAGTCGTTCTTCTTCTTTCAGCAACTTCAGAGGGCCACTTATTTGCATCCTCAGACAACGCATCTAGAATAGTGACTATCTCCTCTGGAGTCTTTTTCATCAATGGACCTCCAGCTGCGTTGCTCAATATTCTACGTGAAGTTGGTATCAATCCATCCCAAAAATCCTATAGTTGCATCCAGAATTCTATTCCACTATGCTGACTCACTTACGCACTATTTCTTTGAACCTCTCCCAAGCTTCAAACACCGTTTCTGTCTCATTCTAGCAGAAGTTGTGGATTTCCCTTCTAAACTTTCCCGTCTTAGCCGATGAGAAATGTTTGTCAAGAAATTTTCTGGTAATCTCATCCTATGTTCTAATCAATCTATTAAGCAAGCTTAGAAGCAAGTGCTTTGCATCATCTTTGAGAGTGAGGGGGAATGCCCTTAAGTAGACTGCATCTTGTGACACACCATTATATTAGAAGGTGTTCATAATCTCCTCGAAGTCCATCAGATGATTGTTTGGATCTTCGTTCATCTTTTCTCTAAAAATACAACTGTTTTGGAGGGTTTGAAGTAACCCCTGATTTAACTCAAAATTATTAGCTGCAATAGGAGGTATTCTCATACTCGATAAGCCTTGGTTGTAGACCGGTCTAGCATAATCACCAAGTGGTCTTCCGACACCGGGAGCTATATTTCCGAATTGGTATGCACCCACAGGTCGATTCTGTGCAATTCTTCGAGCCCTCTCCTCCTCATAGACAAGTTGTGCATTTCGAAGAGCTGTCTCCTCCGCATCTCGTGCAACTTTTTCTCTTTGCTGGGCTGCCTCTCTTATAGCCAAATCAACATTATCCTCATCTCCCACCATAACTTCTTTGGTTAAGGATTGCCCAACCTTCTCTGTATTCGCCGGGAGATTTATTTCTTTCCTCAGCTATCATAGTTTCTTTTCAATTTCTGGCTCGTATGGTAGCAATTCCTTCCCAGAAGATTGGGTCATGCACCAATCTAACCTGCAGCCTGCACATAGTCAAGGAACACCAAACGTAAAAAGAAAAAATACAAAATAAAAAGAAAATTTCCTGAATTAGCACTATAAACTATTTCCAACACTATTGATTGCTAATCCCTGGCAACGATGCCAAAATTTGACGATCAAAAAATACAACACAAAATTATGCTCGCTAGTCGAATATAGTATAGAAAATATCGTATCCATAGGGATTGGATTTAAACAGTGTTTTCGTAGCTTCTAGTTTAATTTCTATCCAAGATGATCGCCAATTTAGATTTGTGTGATTAAAACTAAAATTAACTAAAAGTCTAAACTATTGGCTAATGACAATCGCAACAAAAGTAAGCAAAGCGATATCAATGGGAGAAAATAGGGGTTGATTGGATAGGTGTAAGATACTTGTTCGGGAATTAACTCTAGTTGATTCACTTCTAAGGTTCAAGTGAGTCTCTCGAATTCACTCTATTATGTTCAAACATTCAGTAGAAACTCCTCTCTCGATTAAGTCTCAACCTTACGATATGAACTAAGTTAAGCTTGGTGAAGATATACAAGAATTCGTAGTGGATTGATCCTTAGGAGAACCTCTTTCGATTATCCTCCTAACTAGGTATAAACATTAATTCAACTAGCCTCTTTCGATTACTAACAAGAATCAATGAATTCAACCAATAAGATAATGCAAAACATAAAAAATTATGCCTCTTTCGATTACATAAACATGTGAATATATATGCAACAATAAAAATACCCCAAACAATTCAATACATAAAAACTAGAGTTAATATCCACAAACAATTCTCAAAATACCAAATCCATCAATCCCTATGGAAGAATTACTCCATGGATATGGAGAAATTCATCACAATTAAGTTTAAGTTAAAGAAAAGCATAAAACATCCAAACCCTTGTCCTGAGTGAGGATGAATGGTGAAATCCTTGTTCTCTTGCTTCTCCCTCTTCTCTTTAGCTTCCTTAGGTCTAAATTTTGTCAAATGTCCTCAAAATACCATTTTTCATGTATATATACCAAGTAGGGTCGGGCCCAAACAAATACACCTCCTCCTATGCGAAATAGGACACTTTTTTCCGGACAGGACGTGCGCGGCCGCGCACTTGGAAGTGTGCCCGCACTATTGGCTGCGCACTTTTCACCCTGTTCTGCCTCATATGCGAACCAATGCACGGCTAGTGCGCGGCCGCGTATGTGGGTGGAGTTATGTTGGGAATTGGGCAACATAAAACATGAAAGTTGTAGCCCTCTTAATATCTTTCCAACGATATATTGTGGAGCCCAAACAGAGTTCCGAGCGAAAGGTTATGTGTATTTTACTAGACACTGGGCAATATACCTGCTCGATTCTTCGTTTCATTCCACTATCATCCGTTGATCCATGAACACAATCCAGACTTAATCCTTGGGCTTTTACTCAGACTTCAAAGCTCCCGAATATCTTGAATTCATTACATAACATCTACATACATCGGAATCACTCCTACAATGCATAAAACACACAATTAGTGAGAAGACACTAGCGATTAAAGCTCCAACTCAATTAAAGTACAGTAAATTAGAGTGTAATAATCGACTAAAACATGAGATTATAGCCTACCATCAATACACTATGCATGAGATCCATAAAAGTTGCTGGGGCATTTGTTAGACCGAACGACATCACCAAGAACTCAAACTGACCATATCTTGTTCAGAGGATCGTCTTCGGAATATCCTTCTCCTTCACCCCCACCTGATGATATCCTGAACGTAAGTCAATCTTGGAGAAATACTTGGCACCTTGCAGTTGGTCAAACATGTCATCAATCCTCGGAAGTGGATACTTGTTCTTTATAGTAACCTTATTCAACTGTCGATAATCAATACACATCCTTAACGATCCGTCTTTCTTTCGCACGAACAAGACTAGCGCACCCCAAGGAGAAGTGCTAGGCCTAGTGAAGCCCTTATCCAGCAAGTCCTTCAACTGCGCCTTCAACTCTCGAAACTCTATCGGTGCCATCCTGTACGAGGGGATAGAGATCGGCCGAGTGTTAGGCAACACATCAATGCTAAACTCAATCTCCCTTTCAGGAGGAAGGCCTGGGAGTTCATCTGGGAAAACATCTTGAAATTCATTGATGACGGGAACTAATTGTAGAGTAGGGGGCTTTGCCTCCACATCTCTAACACTAACAAGATGATAAATGTAATCTTTCGAGATCATCTTCCTTGCTTTAAGATAGGAAATAGACCTATCTTTCGACGTAGCAATGTTCCCCTTCCATTCAATGATGGGTTCACTGGGAAACTGAAACCTAACCATCTTCGTACGACAATCAACATTTGCATAACATGATGCCAACCAGTCCATTCCCATTATCACATCAAAATCAACCATTTCAATCTCAAATAGATTCGCTGAGGTTTGACGACTACAAATCATCGATGTGCAACCTTTATATACCCTTCTAGCAATCATAGAATCTCCTATTGGAATGGATACCGCAAGTGGTTTACTTATCAATTCAGGTTCAACACCAAACTTATTAGCCACAAAGGGTGTAACATATGATAATGTAGATCCCGGATCAATCAACGCATATACATCATAAGAAAACATAGACAATATACCTGTAACAACATCCGGAGATGACTGGAGATCCTGTTGACCTACTAGAGCATAGGTTCAATTTTGAGTACCGCTCGAACTCGGCACTGCACCTCTACCTCTACCATGACCTGTCGACTGCTCAAAACCCCGTGTTGGAGGTCGAACTAATGAGGATGAACCAGACACAGATCCAGTCATCCGAGCCATACCACCACCTCCTTTTTAGGACAATCCCGCATCATATGGCTAGGCTGTCCGCAAGAATAGCACGCATTGGAACTTCGACGACACAGTCCAAAGTGGGCCTTGCCGCACTGATCACAACGGGGTGCTGGGGGTCTCGTCTGACTAGTATCCCTATGATATTGCGAGCCTGATACCCGTGAACTCTGATCTGGACCAGAATAGATAGATCGATCATACCAAGGCCTCTGAAACTGTGGGGGAGCACTAGTGACAGGTGGCGCCAAACTCCTCAAAGACTGGGGCATGAAACTATATTTGAAGTCACCAGAATACCCTACCAATCTCGTTCTCTTATGCTGGCCCCTATCCTACTCCCTATCTGACCTTTGTTGGTGCTTATGATCCTCTAGTGTCTGGGCATAAGCCTGAATACAGAAAATATCCATTCCCTCCATCAAAGAGGCTCTCGTGCACTCATTTATCAGATGTGGTCCTAACCCATTCACGAACAGGTGCACCCTATCGCTCATCTCGGCCACCATACGGGGAGCATACCTTGATAAAGAATCAAACTGCATACTATACTCTCGCACACTCATATTACCTTATTGAAGGTTCAAGATTTTATCAGCTCTAGCTCCTCGTATCTAAACTGGAAAGTAGTGACGAAGAAAGGCCTCAGAAAATTCCTTCTACATAGCTAAAGGAACGTTCGTACCCCTGGATCTCTCCCAACTGTCATACCAGAAAATGGCTAACTCCCGTAACTGATAAGAAGCCAACTCTACTGCCTCATTATCACTAGCGTGCATAACCCATAGTGTCCGATGAAACTGATCAATAAAAGTATGCAGATCCTCCTTGGGGTCAGATACGTTACATTGGTACTCGGTTGAGTAAGGTACCGGGTGCCCGTCGCGGCCCATCGGTTTGGGTTGTGACACCTGTATTCTGCCTATGAGCCTGAGCAGCTACCAAGATAGTCAACAACTGCAAAGCACTCCGCATATCCTAGTCTGTAGTACTAGACGGAGGAACTGGAGGTGCTGGGTGCCTCTAATATCTTCTGGAGGAGACGGAATAGATGAGGTATGAGATGGTATCTCGCTCTGAGCTTCACTTTGGCATGCTCTAGCGTGAGGCACCTAACTGGTACCCTCTCTCACAACTGTATCAAGCCGTCTACTAATCGCTTGCTTCCTAGTTGAAGGCATCTCTTAAAGAAAACAAGGTGAATATTAGAGATGAATACTTATGACTCAACTCTACACACGATTTAGATTCAGAAGGAAGGTAACAACCCTAGATGTCATGTTGCCTCCTGATTATAAATGTGGCATGCTACACATCCATAATCAAGACTCTACTATACACGGCTCATAGACAACCCCTAGGACAGGCTTGCTCTAATACCAAGTTTGTCACGACCCAAACTGGAGGGCCATGACTGGCACCCGGGCCATACCTGCAGAACCACCAATGTACATTTTATCTAACCTTTCTTATTATCCATAAAGGCCGACGAGATCAACATAAATAGTAGACATCAATCCTAAACAACGAACAATGACAAATAATGGCATGAACATATATAATATGGGCCGACAAGGCTTTCATGAAGCTATATATAAGGTACGAGCCGACAAGCTGCAATGAGAGACTATACAACAAAAATAAGCCGACAAGGCTATCCAAACTATATATGAGTTGACACCTGTCTATGAGCCTCTAAAGGAACATAAGTGCTGCAACATTACCAGAACAGGGCCCCGACATACCCATAATGTCTATGACAAAAATGCATACCAAGACCATGGCAAGTCCGTAGAAGGGATCTCGCCAATAACTGCTGAACCGCGCAGACTACTGTGGTGGGGGAACTTCGTCTACCTGTCAATTAGGACTTGCAGCATGACATGCAACATCCACAAATAAAAGGGATGTCAGTACGAATAAAGTACTGAGTATGTAAGGCAGGAAAGCATAAATAAGAACAGTAATGTAAACAAGGATAGTAGAATATACAACCTGTAACATCTGAGTGCCTCTGAGGGCGACTGACATGAAATACATATACATACATACATACATATATATATATATATATATATATATATATATATATATATATATATAAACTTTTAAAAACATACGCCTATATGGGCATCATCATCATCATATCGTACCCGGCCATAATAGGCTCGGTAAAAACGTACCCGACCATCATAAGGCTCGGTAAAATTGTACCCGGCCACGTGGAGCTCGGTAAAATCCAACTGATCAGTGATTTCACAATAGGTATCGTACCCATCCGACTATAGCGCAGCTTGGTAGAGTAAAATAGATACATATATTTAATGCATGCTGGACTCATTGGAATCACATTCTGAACCTTTCGAAGTGACGTGAGATCGGTAACCTCTGTACACGTTATTAGGACTAACTCTTCATCATGAATCTTATGAGAATTAGGAAGTACCAACAACATTGATAACATAAGAATAAGAGAAGCAACATCAACATCAATCGTTCCATAAGAAGGGAAACAATGTAAGTACTGTAAGCTTCTAAGAGTAGAGTATCTTTGGAAGCTCGTTCGTTACACTATGTACTATCAGAGTCATGAAAAAGAAGGAAAGGGATAGCCTCACATACCTTGTATATACTGCCCAACCTCAAGCTATGCAAATCTCACGGCTCCTTAGTCTACAATAAGAGAAATGATACCATCGTAATCGTTTAAGCGTCGTAACTAGTATATATCAACCGCAACCTTTATTACGATGAAGCGGACAACACCTCACCTATTTATATGACTTCCCACAAGTGAAAACAATCACCAAACAGCCCAACAACAACAACTATAACCAACTATAGCAACAACAACAATATAATCCAATATGGGCTTCTCAGATTATCTTAACAATCATATTGAGCGGCAAGCGCGTTTTTACTAATAATAAAATATCAGTTGAATCCAAATCTTATTCCATAATTAGTTTACAACCTTCAGAACATCATACTTATATGTATTATGTGATTTCTAGTTCAAAACACCTACAAAATGCCTTCCAAAACAGTCCCATACGCCTAGCACCTTAACCTTTATCATCAATCACTTGTTTTTCATATTGTTTTCTTCAATCAACTTAATGAACACATAGAAAAGCTTAAAAACAGCAGCCACAATATTATCAAATTATTTCTCATAATTTCCAGCCACCACAAACCATATATTTAGCCACAAAATAATCCAACCAAAAAGATAACCATATCCCATGTTCTTTCAAGTGCTATCTTATGGTTTTTCACTCAAGAAATACAACCAACCCAAGATTAACCTTAGGAACAATCAAGAAGATATTATACATACCTTGGAAAACAGAGTCAACTAGAAACCCCATCTCAACGTAGCTCACAATAGCCCTCAATCACACCACAACATCATAGACGCATTCTCTTGTAGTCTTTAACACTTTTGATGATGATTTGAGTTGATTTCTATTGGATTTGGTTCTTGGGATCTTGAGATATGTTGGAGAGAGTTTTGGAGAGCTTTTGGACTAATTTTGGGTGAGAAATTACCCGAAATGAGGCTGAAACATCTTTTAAAAGAAGTAAGGTCGGTGGTCGTCTCAAGTGGGTCACAACCGAGCTTCTTGCGCAGTCTCACGCAAAATGCAAATATCCCTCTACCCCGAGGTCATATCGACGAATAGTTTATTGCATTGAACACTAGACTCGTATATCTTCAATGTGATGGGTAGATCACCCAATAAATCCAAGTAAAGTTAGAGAAAATATCATTGACATTTGACCTGAAGTTTATTAAAATTTATGAACGTAACTTGTGACGACTTTCGTCAACTTTTGTTTCACAACTCGCTTTACTTCAATACTTATGATACGGATATTATATGATTCAAATACCTTTAACACGACCTCCTTAATATATTAAGCACCTCTAGTTTTACCCCAAAATACGGGTTATAACATCCTTGATTCGTTTTACTTCTAACTTCTAATACTTGTTAACCACTCTTATACACTCTTGTATCATTTAAGACCAATACGATTAACTTCTTATCATCTTAGAAATAATATCTTCTCAAATTTACATCGATTAACTTACAGCGTGATTTAACGTATGCGAATATGGGTTGTAACACCCTCCCCCCCTAAGATCATTTGTCCTCGAATGTAAGGGTTTATGGGGAGTCTAACTCATCATGGATTCTGAAAAAAAAATCCGGCCGAGTTTCCCCTATAAAATGAACACTATCCAAAATTGCAAGTAGTTAAACCAAACCTACGGCCTCACAAGGACAAAGCATCATGGATATGTAATTGTTTACCTCATAGATCCGTTTCAGCTTCCATTGCATCCTATGTTCCCCCGACATCCTTGTTATCTTCAATCTCGAATAGTCAAGGGTATTTAGACTTCATCTCCTCTTCCGCTTCCTATGTCATTTCTTCCGTATTCTTGTTCCTCCACAATACTTTAACGGAAGCTACATCCTTTGTTCTCAGCTTGCGGACTTGTCGATTTAATATAGCCACTGGAACCTCTTCATATGATAGATCCTCCGTAACTTGTACATCTTTGATAGGGATGACCCGAGAAGGGTCCCCAATATATTTCCTCAACATAGATACATGGAATACCGGGTGGACAATTTCCAATTCGGATGGCAATTATAACTCATAAGCAAGCTGTCCAATTCGTCGAAGAATCTTGTACGACCCGATATACCGCAGACTCAACTTACCCTTCTTCCCAAAACACATAACACCCTTCATCGGTGAAATCCTCAGGAAAACCCAATCACCAACCTCAAACTCCAGATCACGACGTCGGACATCGAAATAATACTTTTGCCTGCTTTGCATCGTCCTCAGTCGTTCTTGTATCACTTTCACCTTCTCAATGGCTTGGTGAACCAAATCTGGCCCATATAATTCCGTTTCGCCGACTTTGAACCATCCAATTGGTGATCTACATCTCCTCCCATACAACGCTTCGTACGGGGCCATTTTAATTGTTACATCCCGCGTTTTCGAATGTTAAGTTTCGTCGTAAGTTAATCGACGTAAGCTCGGAAATGAGATTATCTTTGAGGTTATAGGCGATTGAATTTATTTAATCCTGAAGGTTACAAGGATCTACTACCAAGTTTAGTAAGTGATATGAGAATTAAAGGTTAAACGAGTCAAGAAAAATAAGTTTCGTTGAAGTTCGGAACGAGGAACAAGTTATACGCACCGTATGAAAATAAATTATATGATGCGTGATATAGAAAATTACTTTTGAGTATTGATAATGACCTAGGGAAAATATTAAATAATTTTTGAAGTATGAGACAAGGACTTTTAATTCCCAATTTTATTATTATACATGGATTTGCTATTTATTTACACTTACCATGGAAGAAAAAGGATTAAGGGGGATAGGAAATCTAATTTGTGTTTATTTCTAAGTAGGTACACCTAATAAATGGACATTCTTATCAATGGTATATATAAGGGAAAGATACTTGGTAAAGGTTCCATATACGTGTATGTATATTAGTATTACTTCTTGTGACTCATTTACTCCAGAGAACTATTAAATTAGGTGGAAAGTAGGGCTTACATGTACTTTACACTATTACTAGGACACAAAAAGACGTACAAATATGCTAAGAAGGGGAAACAACTTGAAAGTGAGAATCTTGTTTAACTAGTAAATTTCCTTTAGAAAGTATATGTTGCAATGAACCAAAAATGGCAGCAATGAAGATATCCTTTTTGTTTAAGAAGTGAAATTATCTACTGGTGTCACTAATTAAAGGATCTGATTTTTTTACTTATTGAGATTACGTCTGAAGGAGGCCAAGTTCATCGCCTTCGATAAAGTCAAAACTAAAGGTATATAATGGCTATCCCTCCTTTCAATTGGCATGACTAAATAGAAAGCGTACTTGACTAGCGAGGTTAAAAAAGCATAATTGTTATAGATATTCCACTCTTGTAGTAGATGGTACTTATATTGTTGATTGTGTTGTAAATAGTTAGATTGAGAGCTCAATGAGTAAAAATTTGTTCTTAATTTCCATAGTCCTAATTTGATCTATTACGTAAGTGTATATGTATAGTAAAGAGTAGGCGAGTCAGCTTGTTGTTAGTTGTGTTCCTTAAAGTTGAATCTATTCCAAACTATTAGATCTCTATTATACGTAATAGCATACGAGGTAGCCCTAAGGTAATTGGGATTGTTAGTTGTCCTTTCCGAGATAGGTACTCCAAGAGGGTAATTGTAAATAAGGATTAGAATACATATTTGTTACTTCCATTAGTGGCATGTTTTCACTAGTCGGGCAGTTACCACCGGTTGGGCAGTTATGTATCGTTAGTTACCACCGGTTGGGCAAACACATATTTACCACCGAGCTATGGATGGTTGAGCAGTTATGTATCATCAGTTACCACCAGTTGGACATACATATATTTACCATCGAGCTACCGCCAGTTGGGCAGTTACCACAGGTTGGGCAGTTATGTATCGTTTATTACCACGGGCTGGGCAGGAATGTATTTACCACTGAGCTACGACCGGTCGAGCAGTTACCACTGATCAGTTGGGCAGTTAACATTATGAGAATGATGTAATTAGAACTATGATATTGTAATTATATTTATATATACGAGATTGGACTTATTATATATGTTATAGCCCTCAGCAGCAAGTCATAGGTTACAGTTGACTCTTATCCCACCCAGTGATAGTATCTTATTGTTATGTTTCATGTATGCCTTACATACTCTATACATTCTTTGTACTGGCATCTCTTTTTCCTGGGGGTGATGTGTTTCATGCCACACATGTATAGATAGATGAGGCGAGGATCCTCCACTGTAGGCTGCCTCTGGATATCAACTTTTGGTTGGTGAGCCCTAATTCTTCTTGGAGTATTGCCGAGTTAGGGTTTTATATATGTTATTTTGTTTCATGGGAATGTTGGGGCTCTTTCCCAAATTATATACTATGATCACGTTTCCATAGAGGCTTTGCAGACAATATCCTGTGTATAGTTCAATTTATGACATGTCAGACCATCATGACGGCTTTGCCAACCCCCATGTATCTATGTAAATGCTTTTTGAGTTAGTTATGTGAGTTAAGTTATAATATAGTTATACATATTTATATCGATTTGGCCTCTAATGGCACGTGGAAAGTCATATAGTGAAGAAGGATAAAGTACGTGGCGCTCGGTTAAGTACGCACCGGGTGCCAGTCATAGCCCTCTGGTTTGGGTCGTGACAAGATTAGTATCAGAGAAGGCCTGTCCTAGGGTTGTCTGCAATATGTGTGTAGTAGAGTTTTGTTTATAAATGTGTTGTGCACCACGTTATATAAACAGGAAACTACAGGGTAATTAGGGACTGGTTACCCTTCCTTCGTGATATTAGATCTTGCAGTAGAGCAAAGTCATAAGGAATAAAATCCTTGACCTTTGACTTGTTTTATATAGAGTGATGCGTGTGACCAGGAAAGCTACAACTAGTCAGAAGGGTAAAGTAGTGGCCGATGAGGGCATGAGTAGAGCACCAGTGTCTAGTGAGGGCCAGAGTGAGGCCCCGAGGGGAAGTGTGACACCCTCGCATAGTTCTCCGATTTCGCCAGCACCCGAGGAGATGGAGAGGAACCCTGTACCACCAGTTCCTCCACCTATTGCTTGTGATGAGGATATGGATATGCAGAGTGTAGTATGATTTTTGACTCGATTGGTAGTCGCTCAGGCTCTGCGCCAGGTAGGTACATGGGTTGGTTATGTTGACAGGGCTATTAGCGTGAGAGTTCAAGACTTCATCAACTTGGACCCTCTAGTATTTACTGGATCTGACAATGATGAGGACCCACAAAACTTTATTGATATGATGCAGATGAGTTTGAGGGTGATGCATGCTTCAGAGACTAAGTCATTAGAGTTGGCCTCTTATCGATTGCAGGATGTTGCGCTTCGGTGTTATGAGACTTAGGAATTGTCCAGAGGGACAAATGCACCTCCAGTGGTATGGGAAGAGTTCTCAGAGGCTTTCTTGCATCATTACTTGCAGACAGAGATTTGTCGGGCGAGGGTAGACAGGTTCTTGATACTTAGACATGGGAATATGAGTGTGCGGGAGTATAGTTTCTAGTTTGATTCCTCAGCTAGGTATGCCCCCTCGATTGTGGCTGAGATGAGTGATCGAGAGCATCGTTTTGTTATAGGACTTGGACCGCACCTGATTAATGAGTGTTCCACGGTGACTCTTCTTGATAGTATGGACATTTCCCGCATCCAGTCTTATGCTCAGAATTTGAATGATCGAAAACAACAGCAATACGCGCATCGTGATAAGGGTCAGCATAAGAGGGCTAGGTATAGTATCCAACTTAAAGATTCTCGGGGTAGTCCTAGGCCACCATATTCTGTTGATAGCGCCCCTTCACAGTTGCAGAGGATGTGTTATGAGGAATCTATTTATTCTGAATTTGTTCAGGGTTTGACGGCTTCAGGTTTTCAGAATCAGAGGGATGCAACACATATGAGGGTGCCTCTTCTGCGGTGCAGTCAATGCGGTAGAGCCTATTCTAGATGATGTCATCAGGGATTTAATGTATACTATACCTGTGGAGACCCCAATCATTATATGGGAGATTATCCAATGAAGGATAGAAGTGGGATAGCTCAGCCTACCAGATCTGTAGTAGGCTACTCTTCAGTACGTCCCACAGAGCGAGACCCTCAGATATTGGCCAGTAGAGGTAGAGGCAGGGGTGGAGCATCTGGCTCCGGTGATAGTCAGAACTGCATATATGCTTTGACTAGGCATCAATATCAGGAGCAGCCAACCGATGTTGGTACAAGTATATTTACTAGTCGTGTATGACCATGAGTTACTATTTCTTGTTGTGGCCCTTTGAGGCATTTGTATTGTGTTTTCTAGCTTCCTATAGGTTGGATTTTAGTACAGTTTATAGAGAAGACTCTAGCAAAATTTTTGCAAGTCGCTAAGAGTTAACATTCGAGGACAAATGTCCCTAAGGAGGGAAGGATGTTACATCCTCCGCTTTCAAATATTAATTTCGTCGTAAGTTAATCGACGTATGTTCAGGAATGAGATTATATTTGAGGTTATAGGCGATCTAATTATGTTAATCCTAAAGGTTATATGGGTCTACTACCATGTTTAGTAAGTGATGGGAATTAGAGGTTAAATGAGTCAAGGTAAATGAGTTTCGTTGAAGTTCAGAACGAGGAACAAGTTATACGGACCGTATGAATTTAAATTATATTATGCGTGATATAGAAAATCACTTTTGAGTATGGATAATGACTTGAGAAAATATTAAATAATTTTTGAAGTATGAGACAAGGACTTTTAATTACCAATTTTATTACTATACATGGATTTGCTATTTATTTACACTTACCATGGAAGGAAAAGGATAAAGAGGATAGAGAATCTAATTTGTTTTATTTCTAAGTAGGTCCCACCTAATAAATGGACATTCTTATCAATGGTATGGATAAGGGAAAGATACTTGGTAAAGGTTCCATATACGTGTATGTATATTAGTATCACTTCCTATGACTCATTCACTCCAAAGAATTATTAAATTATGTGGAAAGTAGGCCTTACATATGTACTTTACACTACTACTAAGACACAAAAAACGTATAGATATATGTTGAAATGAACCAACTTGAATGTGAGAATCTTCTTTAACTAGAAAATTTCCTTTAGAAAGTATATGTTGAAATGAACCAAAAATGGCAGCAACGAAGACATCCTATTTGTTTAAGAAGTGAAATTATCTACTGGTGTACCTAATTAAAGGATCTGATTTTTTTTCACTTATTGAGATTAAGTGTGAAGGACGCCAAGTTCATCGCCTTCGTTAAAGTCGACACTAAAGGTATGTAACAGCTATCGCTCCTTTCAATTGGCATGACTCAATAGAAAGCGTACTTGACTAGCGAGGTTAAAAAAAGCATAATTGTTATAGATATTCCACTCTTATAGTTGATGGTTGTGCTATGTTGATTGTGTTGTAAATAGTTGGATTGAGAGCTCAATGAGTACAAATTTGTTCTTAAGTTCCATAGTCCTTCATTTGATCTATTGCGTAAGTGTATATGTATAGTAAAGAATATGTGAGTCAGCTTGTTAATAGTTGTGTTCCTTAAGTTGAATCTATTCCAAACTATTAGATCTCTATTAGACGTAATAGCATACGAGGTAGCCCTAACGTAATTGGGATTGTTAGTTGTCCTTTCTGAGATAGGTACTCCAAGAGGTTAATTGTAAATAAGGATTAGAATACTTATTTGTTACTTCCATTAGTCGGGCAGTTACCACTGGCTGGGCAGTTATGTATCATTAGTTACCATCGGTTGGGTAGGCACGTATTTACCACCGAGCTATGGCCGGTTGGGCAGTTATCACCGGTTGGGCAATTATGTATCGTCAATTACCATCAGTTGGGCAGACACATATTTACCATCGAGCTACGGCCAGTTGGGCAGTTATGTATCATTAGTTACCACTGATTGGGAAGGAACGTATTTACCACTGAGCTATGGCCGGTCGGGCAGTTACCACTGATCAGTTGGGCAATTAACGTCACGAGAATAATGTAATCAAAACTATGATATTGTAGTTATATTTATATTTACGAGATTGGACTTACAATATATGTTATGGCCCTCAACGGCAAGTCAGAGGTTACAGGTTGACTCTTATCACTCCCAGTGATAATATTTTATTGTTATGTTTTATTTCTGCCTTACATACTCGGTACATTCTTCGTACTGATGTCCCTTTTTCCTGGGGGTGTTGTGTAGCATGCCACGCAGGTATAGATAGACGAGGCGAGGATCCCCCACTGTTGACTGCCTTCGGATATTAACTTTTTATTGATGAGCTCCACTTCTTCCTAGTGTATTGTCGAGTTAGGGTTCTATATATATTATTTTGTTTTATGGGAACGTAGGGCCCTGTTACGACTTATATACTATGATCACATTTCCATAGAGGCTTTGAAGATAGTATCATGTGTATAGTTCTAGTTATGACATGTCAGTCCATTATGACGGTTTTACCGGCCCCCATGTATCAATGTAAATGCGTTTTGAGTTAGTTATGTGAGTTTAGTTATAATATCGTTACACAAAGACACAGACAGACACACACACAAATATATATATATATATATATATATATATATATATATATATATATATATATACCGAGCCTTATAATGGCCCATGACGAGTTTTATAGTGAAGAAAATAAAGTACGTGGCGCTTGGTTGAGTACGCACCGGGTGCCAGTCATAGCCCTCTGGTTTGGTTGTGACATTAATACTGGAATGGTAGTTATTATTATAGGCGAATTCTATGAGTGGCAGATGGTCATCCCAATTACCCTTGAAATCTAGAACACATGCTCATAACATATCTTCGAGTGTGTGAATGGTACGTTCAGCCTGTCTGCGGATGGAATGCAGTTCTGAGATTCACTTGTGTGCCTAAACCTTTCTGAAACGACCTCCAAAAGTTAACCGTAAACTGAGATCCTCGGGCTGATATAATAGATATCGGCACACCATGAAGCCTAACAATCTCCTTGATATATAGCCACGCATAATCTTCAGCCGTGTTAGTTGTCTTAACTGGCAGAAAATGGGCAGATTTTGTTAGTCGATCAACTATCACCCAGAAGGAGTCAAACATATGATAAGAGCGAGGTAATCCAATAATAAAGTCCATATTGATCACCTCCCATTTCCATGTCGGAATCTCTATATTCTGAATCAGTTGACCGGGTTTCTGATGCTCGATCTTTACTTGTTGACAATTAGGACACTGGGGAATAACCTTCTTGATGTTGTCCCACCAAAATAGCTCCATAATGTCATGATACATCTTTGTCGATCCAGGATGGATGGAATATCGGGACTGATGAATCTCAATCATAATCTTCTCTCGCAGCCCTGCCACATTAGGCACACATAATCAGCCCTGGTATCTTAGTTCCCCACCTTCTTCGATCTCGAAAGCCGTAATCTTATGCTGCTGAATGCCCTCTCTCAATCATACTAAGGTAGGGTCTTCACATTGTCGTGCTTTTACCTCGGCTACCAAAGACGATTCTACCGTATTCTGTACAGTAACACCTCCGTCATCAGAGTCTTACAATCTGATTCTCATTTTGGCCAGCTGATGAAGCTCTTTAGTCAACCCTTGTCTTCCTACCTCTATGTGTACTAAACTTCCCATTGACTTACAACTGAGAGCGTCTTCTACAACATTGGCTTTACCGGGATGGTACAATATCTCAACATTGTAGTCTTTAGATAATTCAAGCCACTACGCTGCCTCAAATTCAACTCCTTCTGCTTGAAGATGTATTGTAAACTCTTGTGATATGTGCAGGTGTCAACATGAATGCCATATAAGTAGTGCCGCCATATCTTCAAAGCATATATTATTGAAGCTAATTCCAAATCATGAGTCGGGTTGTCACGACCCAAACCGATGGGCCGCGACGGGCAGCCGGTACCTTACTCAACCGAGTACCAACATAACGTATCTTTTCGTATCATACTATCATAGATAACTGAGCCGGAGAGGCTGCCGTGAGATAGGTAGAATACAACATGTAATACCAACTTATACATAAGACATATGGGCCTATAAGACCAAAATAATCACTCGTACACTGAACATAGGCCGACAAGGCCATACAATCCTTTACGTATATGACATCTGTCTACAAGCCTATAAGAATACATAATTGTCATAAAGGTAGGGACAGAGCCCCGCCATAACAAACAATACACATCTAAATCATTCTAACCAAACAAGCAACTCCGGAGCAAATGGAATGCACCAACATCTTCCGCTGAGCTGATCACCTACTTGGAGGACTCTCGACCTGTCTATCGAGACCTGCGGGCATGAAACCCAGCGTCCCCAGGAAAAAGGGACGTTAGTACAAATAATGTACCGAGTATGTCAGGCAATATACTGAAAGGTGAAACTGAACTGATAATATAATAGATGAAAGTAACTGGGAGTCAAAGATAATATGAAGATATGCTCCCTTGGAATTTGCAAACTCACGCTGCCATTACATAATAACCTCTTCCTTTGAATTATTGAAGTGACCCACGTTACTATTGCAACCTTATCTTTACTGAAGCTCTCTTTGAATTGTAGAGATTCAAAAATGAGATTAAGAGCTCTCTTTGGTCTTTTGGGTGTGGGCCCCACTTTAGTGAATGATTTGGCCACCAAACATCCTTTAATTTTTGCCACCTTATTAAGTGATTTAAGAGTCATTATTCAAGACCTCTTTGGCTGCCACATTCCCATAATCTCACGTGACTTTCCCCCTAATACTTATCCAAGATCTTACATAAATAATTATCCTCAAACCTTTAATTAATTTGTTAACTTCCCACTCATATCAATAATTAACCAAATATTTACATAATTAAGAATTATCTCAATTTACTTAAATACTACTCACTTTTAATACACTTTATACACCTTACTATCATGGTCATGTGGTACCTTGTATGGTAGTAGTCCATAAATACCGGGTATTTTAGCTCGGGTCGTATTTTATCCAAAATGCCAAACTTCGACGAAATTTATTTTCTTCGATTTGCTTACCCTCTCACATTCATGAATTTACTTATCCCTTGTTTGAAATAGCATAATACTTATAATCCCAAAATAATCTCATTCCCGAGCTTATGTCAATTAACTTACGACGAAACTTTAACGTACAAAAATGCGGGATGTAACATCTCATTTCCGAGCTTTCATCAATTTATTTATGGTGTACTTTCTCGTACAAAAATATATGGGGCGTAACATTATTCCCCCTTTGGAACATTCGTCCTCGAATGTTGACTGATGCATTTATCATTCTCATAACCCATAGCTCTTGCGAATACTTTAATATTCTTCTTGCCAATTAGGCAACTGTTCTTTGAATAAATGCAAAGGCCAGGGCATTCCCCCTTTAGTCCTCTTTCTCATACCACCACTTTCCTCCAGCTCTTAGCCAATCTCTAGGCCTCACTTTGTGAACATATAAAAAATTATGTCAAGCTGTCCCTCTGGGCATCATTAGCTTTACTACATCTAAGTAGGCCATACTATACCATAACTCTTACTTCGATTTATTGTTACTGAGGTCTGCGACCAAACTTCAGGTTACTCTCGTTGCTTATCCTATATGCATAAAGCTAAGTCTTTTAATGCTTCCTCATTACTGTTCATCTTAAGAATGATGACCTAATCTCCGCTTATACTTTGTGACTTTTGTCCATCTATTATGATTCGCCTCAATATTGATCTATAATATACCACTAATAACTTGAAACTTCTTACATAATACATTGCCACTAGGGCTTATGTTGCATCGAGGAATGTTTGAAGTGATTTTCCTGATCCACTTAGGGGTGATACTGTACTTCAATAATTGTATTTTATAGCATCCCAATGTGATTCACCTTACGTGGGTATTTTAATTCCGTACAATCCATGAAATCCTCTTCAAATCATTACTCAATCGAAGGCCTAAACGTCATCCTTCATCTAACACTATTACACCTTCATTCTACTACCAGTCCAGCATTCCATCTCTTCTAAATGCTACTAGTCTTAGATTTCTTTGAGTTCATTCAGGCTATACTGAGCTTTCTATGAATTAGAGAAGCCATCAGCTCTCTTGTTTTCATGGGCTTAATCCCGAGGACTCATCCGTTTCTCGTTACCTTCTCACTCGCCCTTTCTTGTCCTTACTCCTATCTTCCTAAAATCTTGTCGCTCTATCATACTTTAGCTTGCGATCTACACATATCCATTTATACTACTCTCAACCTTCCTTCAACTTGCTTGTACCATATATTTCCTTATGTTATTTTGGAACATCAAGCGAGACATCACATCGTCTCTAACTCTTATTTACTCTCTTGACTAGGTCTCTCGGTACCTAGAAACCATAGGCTAGAACATATGCCATCAATGACACCACTATCATTCCTGGATACTGAATCTCAGTGCCTCTAGCCTTTTGTCCGAAGTACGGACTATTCACAACCTTATGTATTTGAGTATCTCGTACGCTGTTCACCTTTACATTGCTTACCTTAAAATCTCGCCTCACATCTTATATATCTTTTATGACCTCCCTTCCACATAGGTATAATTCACATCCACGACTTGAAGCTCTATTATAATACTTGCACCTCTGGTGCATACACAATCCGGTGGGAGCTGCATACTGACTTCTTATGAGGCTGGTACTCTTCTAACTGGCTTTCTCGTAGAGCCGTTATGGAATACGGTTATTGTACTATCTATCTTGTACCTCTAATATTAAGGGTGATTCTATAATGTTTTTAATCACAATTTCTATAATTTTCTGGGTCCAATAATCAGACTCCTGATTTACTTAGTTGATGTAACTCTTAAGTTTCCTCTTCCTTCTGAACATCCTTTATGTAGGCTTAAGCTATCTTCCGATTTACGGCTCCTGATATTAGTTATTACTTTATCCTTTCATGGGCGCTATGGAATATCCATGATATAATCTTCTGACCATTCAATCCTTTGTCTATGCCCTAGGCTCAATTCCTTCTTTTAACTTATACCGGAGTCCTCTACGGCTGTATGAATGTCAACATATATGCTGCATGGATATTACTCCGAAGTCTTAAGTGCATAATCCCTTTTGTTCCTTTTGAGCTTCCTTTAAATGTAAACTATTAATTTTCCTGGTCTTTCTGCCCCTCTGTTGCGTGTATACTTAGCTTATCTTAGTTCCCACGCTTGCCGGAATTTTTGTGCAACTCACATGGTCTCGAATATTACTTTTGGTTTCATTTCCCACTCATTAGATCCGATAGGTGCCACTTTCTTATGGAGTGCATACAATGTTGTAGTGAGACTGCTATTACAAGACCATTTCTTCTTCAAGTTACTATGCTTAGGTTGAAGCCTTCTTCCTTATTTCCCCAGCTAGTCTTTTGTTGTCGTACTTAGGGAGGACCCTCTGACTCTTGTAAATTTGCGAGCTTATTATATCGTCTACTTGACGAAATTTTTGATGCTCTTCCTCGCCTATAATTATCCGTAGTTACTTATTTCCACGCACTTGTGCTTGTAGGGTTGCTCCTGAACAGAAGTTTTGATTGTCTTCCTAGTGAGACTATCTTTTATTTCCATAACATTTATACGGTACCTTTAACTACCCCAACTCTTGTCTGAATATTTCCCAAGGGTCACGATGTCGTATCTGCGAGACTGAATTCCCCATGTTGGGGTTCACTAGGTTCGTCTTGCACAATCTATTGATTTGTCTATATCCCCTTGTTTAGCCATAACTAGGCTTTTCCTGAATCAACTACTAACTACTCGTTGGCCCATTCTCATATCAATATTCCGCGTAATCTTTCTTGGGTTATTTCCTTTGTCTTAACTTATGTCTCGCACTGATTCCTTATCTATCACTAACATCTCGGGTAGGAACCCTTACTTTCTCTCCTTGACTTCGTGCTTGCATAATATTTTAGAATCATAGCATATCTGTAGGATTTTAATGAGTGCAATCTCATCCCTTTCTCATTGTTTTATCGCATTCTTCCTTCACCATTCCATAGTTACTAGAACCACTTAATTCTGACTTAATGCCACATCACACCATATCCCCCCCTTTAGGGGAGCACTAAGATTTAGTGCTACGATGATCTACGTATAGATGTTTTACCTTTTCATCTTTGGCATCTTTTCACATCATCGATGATCCTTACTCGCCTCGTGGTAATCCTTCTGTACCAAGGATAACGAAATTCCTCACTCGCGAGGGTGACACTTAGTGTAACCGGTACATACAGTCCCTTAAGCTTAACTTTGCTCACCTTACTTGCTTTAGGGAAGCATATTCCTGAATGACCTTTAAAGGGTATTCTTCTGTCCTCCATTCTATTATCGCCGGACACAATCTCTAAAATTTTCATGGTGCCGACTATTACTCAATCCCTAGTTCATGTTTAGTTTACCTTGTTTATCAGTCCATACTGATTTCTATTACTCTGGGGTCTAACTTTTCCTTCTGGTAGTCGCGTTGGAGTCACAAACTTATTTCTCGAAATGAGGATATGACTTTATGGCCTATACTCTTTTGTTGTCTCAAGGCCTATTACCTCTCGTCTTTTCCTTCACTTGACTATAGACTCTATAATACTGTCATCTTTCGATCTGCCGTTGTCATCCATGTATCATATCTTACTCATAATGCTTCATTACCTCTTTTCTTATTTCCCGCTAACATTTATGTCTATCACTTTATTCTGACAACTCGAATAAGACATTCTTTTGTTCTTAGCTCCCCTTTGCTCCATCCAGTGGCTCTTCGGGTTGCTTAACGTTCTCGCTCTACTAGGGACGCGAGCCACACTAAGGTAATATTTATCCCTTCCAGGCATTCAGTGCTTATCTTCTGATTTTTTTTTGATCATGCTAGTATTCACATCTAATTGTAATATTCTATAGTGCACCATCTAGGTGCCTCACAAGGAGATCTATTAGCACCTTTGTAATATCTTTCGGAAATGTCAACTAACACAAATAATCCATTCGCCATTTTAGGTTACTCTAACACCAGCCGGATCCTAATATCCCGTCCTTTTCTTAAACTACACCTGTAAGCCCCAAATATGGTATGATTGAGATGTGTGTGGCCAATTATACATACCTCTGTTATTGTTGAAGGTAACTCAAAAGGCTTATATTTCTCTTCATGAATGGTAAATAATGATAATCTTCACTAGCTGGGTACCTCGTACCCTCCTTCATCTTGATTCTTTTACTTGTTGAAACTTGTATCTATCTTCTGAATCTCTCATTGCCTTTCACCATAGAGGTAGATAGATATTCCTGCCTTAAGGCTCCTTATAAAAAGGCTTACACGTCTTAGTACACCCATAATTTGCTGAAGACCTTACATTTATCCATCATAAGCATCATGCAAAATCGAGTTCCTCTAACTCAACTCTTTCACAACCACATGCAATCTCTTAACAACCGTCTTTCTAGATGTAGGCATCGTCGTATTATGAATATGATAGAGTTTAGGAAATTGAGTTCCTACAACTGAGCTCTACCACACGATCTAGAGTAAGAAGAATGAGTGACAGTCCTAAATGCCCCTCCTGCTTATAAGTGTAGTGCACAACACACCCATAAACAAGACTCTACTAGACACGACTTGTAGACTCCCTAGGACAGAACTGCTCTGATACCACTTTTGTCACGACCCAAATCGATGGGCCACGACGGGCACCCGGTACCTTACTCAACCGAGTACCAACATAACGTATCTTTTCGTATCATACTATCATAGATAACTGAGCCGGAGAGGCTACCGTGAGATAAGTAGAATACAACATGTAACACCAACTTATACATAAGACCTATGGGCCAATAAGACCAAAATAACCACTCGTACACTGAACATATACCGACAAGGCCATACAATCCTTTACGTACATGACATCTATCTACAAGCCTCTAAGAATACATAATTGCCATAAGGGTAGGGACAGAGCCCCGCCATACCAAACAATACACATCTAAATCATACTGACCAAACAAGCAACTCCGGAGCAAATGGAGTGCACCAAAATCTTTCGCTGAGCTGATCGCCTACTTGGAGGACTCTCGACCTGTCTATCGAGACCTGCGGGCATGAAACCCAGCATCCCCAGGAAAAAGGGACGTTAGTACAAATAATGTACCGAGTATGTAAGGCAATATAATGAAAGGTGAAACTGAACTGATAATATAATAGATGAAAGTAACTGGGAGTCAAAGATAATATGAAGATATGCTCACCTGCTGATACTGACTCAACTCTCTCAATATAGTAAGTGAAATAGTTGTCCGGCCTTATAAGGCTCGGTATATATAACTGCTCTGCCTTAGTAGGCTCGCTCATAGGCGCTCGGCCATACTAGGCTCTGTATCTAGGCCAATTGGGCTCGCTCATAGGCGCTCGACCATAGTAGGCTCGGTATATAACTTACCATCTGATCAGAGGTTGCCCAATAGGGGCCTGCCCATCGATTATAGCTCGATGCTAATGAAAATACTGTAATACTGCATATATAGGCTCTCTGCTCTCTTGACTAGAACAAGACAATACTCAATTGAATATGAAGTCTCGATAAGGAGAATATTCTAACTTACGAGACTATTAAAATATACATAAATTCCGGAATATGAATTTCTCTTTATGTCTCGTTATCAAACGCATGTAATTACGTGATCATGCCAAAATGAAGGAAGGGCTTAGCCTTAACATACCTGAACCGATTCTCTTGACAATTCCTCTAACAAATGTCTTTTGCAAAAATACGTGACGGCGGATCGAAGTAGGAAAAAACCTGCTTGATATTCTTGAGAAAGATTGTACCGTGCTCCCTTGGAATTTGCAAACTCACGCTGCCATTACATAATAACCTCTTCGTATGAATTATTGAAGTGACACACGTTACTATTGCAACCTTATCTTTACTTCAGCTCTCTTTGAATTGTGGAGATTCAAAAATGAGATTAAGAGCTCTCTTTGGTCTTTTGGGTGTGGGCCCCACTTTAGGGAATGATTTGGCCACCAAACATCCTTCAATTTTTGCCACCTTATTAAATGATTTAAGAGTCATTATTCAAGACCTCTTTGGCTGCCACATTCTCATAATCTTACATGACTGCCCCCTAATACTTATCCAAGATCTTACATAAATAATTATCCCCAAACTTTTAATTAATTTGTTAACTTCCCACTCAAATCAATAATTAACCAAATATCCACATGATTAAGAATTATCACAATTTACTTAAATACTACTCACTTTTAATACACTTTATACACCTTACTATTATGGCCATGTGGTACCTTGTATGGTACTAGTCCATAAATACCGTATATTTTAGCTCGGGTCGTATTTTATCCAAAATTCCAAACTTCGACTAAATTTATTTTCTTCGATTTGCTTACCCTCTCACCTTCACGAATTTACTTATCCCTTGTTTAAAATAGCATAATACTTATAATCCCAAAAAATCTCATTCCCGAGCTTATGTCGATGAACTTACGATGAAACTTCAACGTACAAAAATGCGGGATGTAACATCTCATTTCCGAGCTTTCATCAATTTATTTATGGCGTACTTTCTCGTACAAAAAAATATGGGGCGTAACACGGGTAATTCTTTTCATGTTTCTTCAATTGTCTCCATGCATAAGCAATCACCTTCCCACTTTGAATCAATACGCACCCCAAATTATACCCGAGGCATCACAATATACCACATAACCTTCTGTTCCTTTTGGGAGAGTGAGCACTGGGGCGGATGTCAATTGATTCTTCAGTTCCTGAAAACTATGTTCACAAGCGTCAGACCACCGGAACTTTGTATCTTTCTATGTTAACTTAGTCAATGGTGCTGATATAGAGGAAAACCCTTCCATAAATGACTTATAGTATCCTACTAGCCCAGGAAGATGCGAACTTCTGACGGTATTGTAGGTCTCGGCCAATTCTTTACTGCATCGATCGTCTGAGTGTCGACACTAATACCCTCGTCAAATATCATATGACCAAGGAATGCTACTGAGTTGAGCCAGAATTGACATTTAGAGAGCTTAGCATATAACTTACGATCCTGAAGGGTCTGTAATACTATCTGAAAGTGCCCCACATGTTCCGCCTCCGAACAAGAATACACCAGAATGTCATTAATGAATACGATCACGAACACGTCAAGATAGGGTCTGAATACACTATTCATGAGATCCATAAAAGCTGCTGGGGCATTTGTTAGACTGAATGACATCACCTGTCATGCCCCAACCTCGGGAGGTGCGACCGGCGCTCAACCGAGTGAACCCGGCCGAGCAAGCCTGTTAGATACTTTCTACCCAACTCACCCATGATAAAAGAAGGCATGTTTTTATTAGCTAAACAGTAGAAGGACCATATGCATAGACATTACTAAACCATTTCATTTTTCTACTTCTTATTAAATTTCAAAGGCATACATTTTGTGATTAGTGGAACAAAAATCCAAAATACAACATAACCCGTTTGACCTTTCTAGTGCCTATGTACAACCCACATAGCGTCTACGGAGCCTCTAAAGATACAAATTAGAGTCAAGATGGTGCCGACAATAAGGCCCCGGCTATACCTCAAAAGTGACCACAATATAAACAAAAGATACAATACATGTCCCCGGAATGAAATGGGGCTCACCGAGTCTGCTAAGATGAGGATGCAACACTATATGTGATCAACACTGTCTGCTATGTAACCACTTGCATCCATTTAAAGATGCAGCGCCCCCGGCAAAAGAGACGTTAGTACCGTCGAATATCACTAATATGTAAAGCTAAACACCAACTCAATAGAATGAATAATAATACAAGAGGAACAGTCAAGAATTCAATAACGGCTTCAAATAATATTAAAATAACAAGTTAAGGATCATATACGTTTTTAAGTCAATTTCCATATTATTAGGTTAGGTGATCTTTAGTACCGATATTCCACAATTCACAGTGCTTCTGTATTCTTACACGGAGTCCGATCTCGGCCCGATCGGCTAGGCCATCTCATTTGAGACATTACCACAATTTCATTATAATTTCCAGCACAGTACCACCATATGTGCGGCATGGCGTCCGATCACGGCCCGATCGGCTAGGCCATCTCATTTGAGACATCAACCATTTTCACAATTTTATCCACAATACCACTGTCTTCTTACACGGAGTCCGATCTCGGCCCGATCGGCTAGGCCATTTCATTTGAGACATTACCCTCTTCAGTCAATCATATCACATCGTACTCCTTAACAATTACAAAGTCATTCTTGGCACTTGGCCGTATTTCACAGTTCTAGTTCCTTTTCCCATATTCAAATATCATTATCATTATCAACATCAATAGGGCTTCCCATTCAAGACATTAATTCACATATGAGCAATTTGGGAAATCTTAGGCACATAGAGGCCTTTCATATAATTTGGCATAACAACCTTTATTTCGGTCTTGACATGAAGTTTTAACATTCCTAACACATATTCCACATTTTGAACATATTCTCAAATGGAAAGATGACATGATGAAGCATTTAGAATAAACATTGAACAAACACCCTCCAACATAACCACATTAGGAAAAGCCAGTTCAATAATGATCAAGGACTTACTCCAATTACTTGAACACCGTGGGATTCGATTCTAAGAAGAAGGGGGTTTATCCAACATACCTCAATTGAGCTTCTCAAACTCTAAAATGATCCGGAATTCTTAGCAACTTCAATCTATTTTAGAAATATAACAAGTTGGACCAAAATTAGGAATATGGTCATGATTCTAGCTCATTTGAGCATATTATAAAACACTAGGTGTGCATTAAGGTTCTAAGGCTCTTTTGTGGAAGATTCCATCATTTCCCAACCCATTCTCTATCATTTTTAGCCCACAATCTTCCCACATACTACAAGGATAAATGCATGTAAGGTAAGCACTCCCATCCCCATGGATTACTTTACCAATGGCCCATTTCTAGTTACATTTTGAAATTAAGAATTTTGGTGATAGAATCTTACCTCTTAGGAAGAAGACCTAGGTGCCTATCTTGATAATCTTCAAGGTTTTAAGTGAGAATTGAAGAGAAATTTGATGAAGATCACTTCTCCCTCTTGGACCCTCTTTCTCACTCTAAAAATATCAGAAAATATGGTCAAAATGGTCTATGGGATATGTTTTAACGGAATAGGGTCGGATTTAAAAACCACAAAATTGAAGCTCCAGGACAGGTTCTGCAGTCGCATATGCGACCGCATAGTGGTTATGCGGTCTGCGAAATGACCACGAAAATGGGTGCCAGAGCCGGAAAGAAACTGACCTAGTCTGCGGTCACTATGCGGCCCACCGACCTATTCTGCGGTTGCATAATGCACCGCAGAAAGGTTCTGCGGTCTCATAGTGCACCGCAAAACCTCCCTCCAAAAACTCCCAAGGCGGGATATGCGACAAGAATGCGTCCAGCGAAACGGTTATGCGATCGCATAATGGCCACAAAATTGGGCATCATAAATGCCCCAGAAATCTGCCCCACTTTGCGACTAGTCTGCGGGGCATCACAGAAATCGGTTTTTTAGGAAAATATTTTACGAGGCCTTACATCCTCCCCCACTTAAGATCATTCATCCTCGAATGAGGATCATGGTCCATTATTAACACTTTGTGCAACTCAGTTATCATACCCTACACTGGCAACCCCAAATTTAACTAACTCCCTAAATTTCCAAAACTTTCGCCAGAGTTTCCTTTGTAACTAGGCCTATCCACCTGTCAGAGAGCTCCAGAATCACATCCTAACGACATGCACTGAAACCAACGATGTAACATAACTCATAACAACACCAATCGTGGCCTCATGTAAACAACATATAATCAAAAGAAACACCTTTACATTAACTGAATAAGGGATACGGAATTCATAGGCGACAAGTTCATAAAAAGGATTACACAGCTATTCAAATAAGTAGGGATACTTCTTCTTCATCTCTTCCTCGGCCTACCAAGTGGCCTCTTCAACCTGCTGGTTTCGCCATAACACTTTCATAGAGGCAATTTCTTTATTTCTCAACTTTCGGACTTGCCTATCAAGAATGGTAACTGGGATTTCTTCATATGACAATTCTTCATTAACCTCAATGGTCTCAACCGGCACAATAGTTGACGGATCTCCAACTACCTTTTTCAACATAGACACATGGAATACCGGGTGCACTAATGACATCTCGGGTGGTAGATTGAGCTTGTACACCACCACACCAATCCTTTGGATGATTCTGTATGGCCCGACATACCTCGTACTCAATTTCCCCTATTTTCCAAACTTCATAATACCCTTCATGGGGGAAACCTTCAAGAATACCCAATCATCTTCTTTGAACTCTAAGTCTCTGCGACAGACATCCGAATAGGATTTTTGATGACTCTGAGAAGTTTTCAACCGCTCCATAGCCTGATGCATGAGGTCTGGTCCTATCAACTCTGCTTCCCCAATCTCGAACCACCCAATGGGAGATCTACATCTCCTACAATACAATGCCTTAAATGGTGCCATCTGAATACTTGCATGAAAGCTGTTTTTATAAACAAACTCTATGAGTGGCAAATGATCATCCCAGCTACCCTTGAAATCAAGAACACAAGAACGCAACATGTCCTCAAGCGTCTGAATAGTCCGCTCTGCTTGCCCGTCGGTGTGTGGATGAAAGGCTGTACTAAGATTCACCTAAATACCCAAACCTTGCTGAAATTTCTTCCAAAAATTTGCCGTGAACTGATCCCCTCGATCGAAAATGATAGAAACTGGAGTACCATGTAGCCTGACTATTTCCTTGATATATAACTGAGCATACTCTTCTGCTGTGTCGGTAGATTTAACTGGTAAGAAATGTGCTGATTTCGTGAGCTGATCCACAATCACCCAAATTGAGTCAAACTTGCACGGAGTGCATGGTAATCCTACCACAAAATCCATATTAATCATTTCCCACTTCCACATTGGAATTTCTATGTTTTGTGCCAACCCACCAGGCCATTGATGTTCGGCCTTTACTTGCTGACAGTTCGGACACCTTGCCACAAAGTTTGCCACATTCCTCTTCATGTCATTCAACCAATAGACTTCCTTGAGATCGTGGTACATCTTTGTAGAACCCGGGTGCACGGAATACGTAGAAGCATGAGCCTCGGTCATGATTCTTTCCCGGAGACCATCTACAATCGGAACACATAGTCGCCCTTGGTAACTTAGTGTACCATTATCCATGGCAAGAGCAAAAGCCGTAGTCTTATATTTTTGAATCCCCTCCTTCAATTTCACCAAAAATGGGTCGTTGTATTGCTTCTCTTTGACTTTCATAACAAGCGATGATTTAGCCCTATTTTGCACAATTACCCCTCCTTCATCAGAGTCCGTAAGATGAACTCCCAAACTAGCTAATCGATGGACTTCCTTGGCCAATGGCCTTTGATATGACTCCAAGTGTGCTAAACTACCCATAGATTTCTGGTTAAGCGCATCTGCCACAACATTGGCTTTCCCCGGGTGATATAGAATATCAATGTCGTAATCCTTGAGTAACTCAAGACATCTTCTCTACCTCAAATTCAACTCCTTTTGTTTGAAAATATATTGAAGACTCTTGTGGTCCGTGAATACATCCACATGGACCCCATACAAATAGTGACGCCACATTTTCAATGCAAAAACCACCGCCGCAAGTTCTAAGTCATGTGTTGGATAATTCTTTTCATGATTCTTGAGTTGCCTAGAAGCATATTCTATAACTTTGCCCTGTTGCATTAACACACACCCAAGCCCAATTCTTGAAGTATCACAATATACCACAAATTCATCTGTACCCTCTGGCAAGGTCAACACCGACGCTGTAGTCAATCTCGATTTCAACTCCTGAAGCTTCTTTCACAAGCATCAGACCATTGGAACTTAACTGCTTTCTGAGTCAATTTAGTCAACGGAGAGGCAAGATTAGAGAACCCCTCTACCAACTTCCTGTAATACCCTGCTATGCCCAAGAAACTGCGAATCTCAGTTGGCGTTGTAGGCATAGGCCAATTCTTTACTGCTGAAATCTTTTGAGGATCAACCTTGATTCCTTCTCTAGAGACAACATGACCCAAGAATATGACAAATTCGAGCCAAAATTCATACTTTGAAAACTTTGCATACAATTGGTGCTGATGAAGAGTCTGCAACACTGCCCTGAGATGATCGGCATGGTCCTCCCGACCTTGTGAATACACAAGAATATCGTCAATGAATACTATCACAAAGGAATTGAGAAAATGCTTGAAAGCCCGATTCATAAGATCCATGAAAGCCACCGGGGGATTTGTTAGCCCAAAAGACATTACCAGAAACTCAAAATGCCCATACCCGATCCTGAAAGTTATTTTCGCAATATCCTGCTCCCTGATCTTCAATTGGTGGTACCCGGACCGTAAATCAATTTTGGAGAAGTACCTAGAACCCTGTAACTGATCAAACAAATCATCTTTTCTTGGTAATTGGTATTTGTTTTTGATTATGACTTTGTTGAGTTGCCGGTAGTCAATACACATCCTCAGTGATCCATCTTTCTTCCTCACAAAGAGATCCGATGCACCCCATGGTGACACACTCGGTCGGATGAAATCCTTCTCTAACAAATCCTTCAAATGTTCCTTTAGTTCCTTCAATTCTGCTGGTACCATCCTATAGGGCGGAATAGATATAGGCTGCATGCCTGGCATCACATCAAGCCCAAAATCAATCTCCCTGTCTGGCGGAATCCCAGGGAGCTCATCAGGAAAGACCTCTAGAAATTCATTCACAATTGGCACAGACTCGAGTGTAGGCGCCTCAGCATCGGTGTCCGTTACTCGGACCAAATGATAGATACACCCCTTATTAATTATCTTCGTGGCCTTAAGGTAAGATATAAACCTACCCTTCGGCACCTCATTATCCCCCTTCCACTCAACAACTGGATCGTTAGGAAATTCAAACCTCACAGTTCTAGTTCGGCAGTCGAGCTTAGCAAAACATGAATAAAGCCAATCCATTCCTATAATTACATCAAAATTAACCATCCCCAATTCAATGAGATCGGCCACGGTGTTTCGGTCATGCACCGTGACAACATAACCCCTATAAACCCATGTGGCCACAATAGACTCGCCAACCAGAGTAGATATAGAGAACGACTCAGGAAGTTGTTTCGGTTCTATCCCAAATTCCATAGCAACAAAAGGGGTAACATAGGACAAGATGGAACTGAGATCAATATGAGCACATACATCATGATATTGGATAGTCAATATACATATGACAACATCTGGAGAAGCCTTTGCACTTTGGCGACCACTCAAATCATAGAAACGGTTGGGTCCTCCTGAACTCTGCGCACCACCCCTACCTACACCACGCCCTGCTGGTACTGGAGTGTCTAGAAATGGAGGGGGTGCTGATGATGTAGCAGCTGCAGAACTGGATGGATGTGCTGTGCCCCTGCCTGCACCCTGGCGGGATGAACAACACTCCCTCTGAATATGACCCCTCAATCCACACCCGTAACATATAGGTAAGTCCATGTAGCAGATCCCCGAGTGCATCTTCCCACAACTGGGGCATGGGGGCCTCCACTACTGCGGGAATCTCCCTCCTGGTCGGCCCTGATGGTGGGGTCCCCTGCTGCCCTGATTGGGCCTAAAGTGACTCCCCTACTGCTGACTGTGCCCCGCTGGCGGTGCACTGGCTGAAGACTGAGCATGAGACTGGGTTGGACCTGATGACCCTCCCTTGAAAGCTGATCTTCCCCCACCAAATGACTCCCTAAAGTTGCCCGCAAACTGGGCCTTGATGGTACCCTCTCGCTCCATTATGTTCTTCAACTTACAGTCCTCTGTAGCTTGAGAAAATGCTACCATCTTCCCATAGTTCATGTCAGAATTCAAGGTAGCTGTAGCGGCCTCATTGATGACCAAGGGGCTAAGGCCATGCACAAACCGACGCACTCTAGCCTCCATAGTAGGTAACATGTGAATTGCATATTTTGACAGGCGCTTGAACTCCATGTGATACTCCTACACACTCCTACTCCCTTGCTCAAGATGCTCAAACTCTGCGGCACGGGCTGCCCTAGTCTCGGCAGGCAAGAAATGGTCTATCAAGGCATCAGAAAACTCACTCCACCTCGCTGGAGGGCTCCCCTCCTCCCGAGAGTCCTCCCACAGCTCAAACCAAGAATATGCCACCCCTTTCAGGCGGTAGGCGGCCAACTCCACTCCCTCCGTCTCAGTAGCGCGCATAACCCGAAGAGTCTTATGCATCTCATCAATGAAGTCCTGTGGGTCCTCCTCAGATACATTCTACAAGGATACATGCATGCAAGGTAAGCACTCCCATCCCCATGAATTACCTTACCAATGGCCCATTCTAGTTACATTTTGAAATTAAGAGTTTGGGTGATAGAATCTTACCTCTTAGGAAGAAGACCTAGGTGCCTCTCTTGATAATATTCAAGGTTTTAAGTGATAATTGAAGAGCAATTTGATGAAGATCACTTCTCCCTCTAAGACCCTCTCTCTCACTCTAAAAATATCAGAAAATATGGTCAAAATGGTCTATGGGATATGTTTTAAAGGAATAAGGTCGGGTTTAAAAACCCCACAATTGAAGCTCCGGAACAGGTTATGTAGTCGCATATGCAACCACATAGTGGTTATGCGGTCCGCGAAATGACCGCGAAAATGGGTGCCAGAGCTCGAAAGAAACTGACCTGGTCTGCGGTCACTATGCGGCCCGCAGACCTGTTCTGGGGTCGCATAGTGCACCGCAGAACCTCCCTCCAAATATTCTCAAGGCGGGATATGTGTCAAGTATGGGGCCCGCGAAACGGTTATGCGGTCGCATAATGGCCGCGAAATTGGGCATAAAAAATGCCCCAGAAATCTGCCCCACTATGCGACTAGTCTGCGGTCCGCAGAGTGGTTCTGCAGCCGCAGAATGGGCTGCAGAAATGCGTACTTCTGCCCAATATTTTCCTTCAACCTCTACGCCTACTTTGGCATCACGGAAACTGGTTTTTAGGAAATGATTTTACGGGGCCTTACATCACCAAGAACTCAAAGTGGCTATATCTTCTTCGGAAGGCTGTCTTCCAAATATCCTTTTCCTTGACCCCCACCTGATGATACTGTGAACGTAAGTCAATCTTGGAGAAATGCTTGGCGCCCTGGAGTTGGTGAAACAGGTCATCAATCCTCAGAAGTGGATACTTGTTCTTTATAGTAACCTTATTTAACTGTCAATAATCGATACACATCCTTAACGACCCGTCTTTCTTCCGCACGAACAAGACTGGCGCACCCCAAGGTGAAGTGATAAGCCTAATGAAGCCCTTATCCAGCAAGTCCTTCAACTGCGCTTTCAACTCTCACAACTCTGCCGAGACCATCCTGTACGGGGGGAGGGGGGGTAGTGATCGATTGAGTGTCAGGCAACACATCAATGCTAAACTCAATATCCCTTTTAGGAGGAAGGCCTGGGAGTTCATCTAGGAAAACATCTTGAAATTCATAGACCATGAGAACTAATTGTAGAGTAGGCGTCTTTGCCACCAAATCTCTAACACGAACGAGATGATAAATATAACCTTTCGAGATCATCTTCCTTACCTTAAGATAGGAAATAAACCTACCTTTCGGCGTAGCAATGTTCCCATTCCATTCAAAGATAGGTTCGCCAGGAAACTGAAACCTAACCATCTTCATACGACAATGAACATTTGCATAACATGATGATAACCAGTCCATTCCCATTATCACATCGAAATCAACCATTTCTAACTAAAATAGATTCGCTGAGGTTTGACGACTACAAATCATCGATGTGCAACCTCTATATACCCTTCTAGCAATCATAGAATCTCCTATTGGAGTGAATACCGCAAGTGGTTACTTATCAATTCAGGTTTAACGCCAAACTTATTAGCCACAAAGGGTGTAACATATGATAATGTAGATCCCGGATCAATCAACGCATATACATCATAAGAAAACATAGACAATATACATGTAACAAAATCTAGAGATGACTCAAGATCCTGTTGACCTACTAGAGCATAGGTTCGATTTTGAGTACTGCTCGAACTCGGCACTGCACCTCTACCTCTACCACGACCTGTCAACTGCTCAAAACCCCCTACTGGAGGTTGAACTGATAAGCAAGAACCAGACACAGATCCAGTTGGCTGAGCCATACAACCACTTCCTTTGTTAGGACAATCCCGTATCATATGGCCAGGCTGTCTGCAAGAATAGCACGCATTGGAACCTCGACGACACATTACAAAGTGGGCCTTGTCGCAGTGATCACAATGGGGTGCTGGGGGCCTCGTCTGACTAGTATCCCTATAATATTGCTAGCCTGATGCCCACGAACTCTGACCTAGACCAGAATAGATATATCGATCTTACCGAGGCCTCTAAAACTATGGAGGAGCACTAGTGACAGGTGGCGCCAAACTCCTCAACGACTGGGGCATGAAACTACATCTGAAGTCACCAGAATACTCTACGAATCTCGTCCTCTTATGCTAGCCCCTATCCTACTCCCTATCTGCCCTTTGTTGGTGCTTACGATCCTCTAGTGTCTGGGCATAAGCCTGAATACGGAAAACATCCATGCCCTCCATCAAGGAGGCTGTCGTGCACTCATTTATCAGATGTGGTCCCAACCCATTCACGAACAGGTGCACCCTATCGCTCATCTCGGCCACCATATGGGGAGCATACCTTGCTAAAGAATCAAACTGCATACTATACTCTCGCACACTCATATTACCTTATCGAAGTTTCAAGAACTTATTAGCTCTAGCTTGCCGTATCTCAACTGGAAAGTAGTGACGAACAAAGGCCTCAGAAAATTCCTTCTACACAACTGGAGGAACGTTCGGACCCCTGGATCTCTCCCAACTATCATACCAGAAAACTGCTAACTCCTGTAACCCATAAGAAGCCAACTCTACTGCCTCAGTATCACTGGTCGGCATAACCCATAGTGTCTGATGAACCTAATCAATAAAAGTCTGCGGATCCTTATTGGGGTCTGATCCGATAAACACTGGAGGGTCTAGATTAATAGAATCACAAACTTTCGCACTAACCGGTCTGTTAGCAGCACATATATTCTGTATCTGAGCCTAATCAGCTACCAATCTAGTCAACAACTGCACCGCACTGCGCATATCCTGGTCTGTAGTGCCAGACAAAGGAATTGGAGGTGCCGGGTCCCTCTAATATCCTCTAGAGGAGACGTAGTAGACGAGGTCTGAGACGGTATCTCACTCTGAGCCTTACTTTGGCCTACTCTGGATGGAGGCACCTGACTGGTACCCTCTCTCGCAGTTGTATCAAGCCGTCTACTAATCGCTTGCTTCCTAGTCGAAGGCATCACTTAAAGAAAACAAGGCGAATATTAGAGATGAATACTTACGACTCAACTCTACACACGATCTAGATTCAGAAGGAAGGTAACAACCCTAGATGTTATGTAGCCTCCTGATTATAAATGTGGCACGCTACACATCCATAATCAAGACTCTACTAGACACGGCTCATAGACAAACCCTAGGACAGACTTGCTCCGATACCAAGTTTGTCACGACCCAAACTGGAGGGCCATGACTGGCACCCGGCCCATACCTACTGAGCACCGACGTACATTTTATCTAACCTTTCTTATTATCCATAAGGGCCGACGAGAGCAACATAAATGGTAGACATGAATCCTAAACAACCAACAATGTCAAATAATGGCACAAACATATATAATATGGGCTGACAAGGCTTTCATAAAGCTATATATAAGGTATGAGCCGACAAGCTGCCATGAGAGACTATACAACAAAAATAAGCTGACAAGGCTATCCAAACTATACATGAGTCGACACATGTCTATGAGTCTCTAAAGGAACATAAGTGCTGCAACATTGCCAAAATAGGGCCCCGACATACCCATAATGTCTATGACAAAAATGCATACCAAGACCACGGCAAGTCCGGAGAAGGGATCTTGCCAATAACCGCTAAACTGCGCAGCCTACTGTGGTGGGGGAGCTTCATCTACCTGTCTATCGGGACTCGCAGCACGACATGCAGCATCCACAAATAAAAGGGACGTCAGTACGAATAAAGTACTGAGTATGTAAGGTAGGAAAGCATAAATAAGAACAGTAATGTAAAGAGAGATAGAGAAGATACAACCTGTAACATCTGAGTGCATCTGGGGGCTACTGACATGAAATGCATAATACATATATATGCATAACTTTTAAAAATATATATATATATATATATATACAGTTTTAAAAACATAATGCCTTTATGGGCATCATCATCATCATATCGTACCCGGCCATAATAGGATCGGTAAAAATGTACCCGACCATCATAAGGCTCGGTAGAATCGTACCCGGCCATGTGGAGCTCGGTAAAACCCAACTGATCAGTGATTACACAATAGGAGTCATACCCGGCCGACTATAGCGCGGCTCGGTAGAGTAAAATAGGTACATATATGTAATGCATGCTGGACTTATTAGAATCATATTCTGAACCTTTCAGAGTGACGTAAGGTCGGTAACCTCCATACACGTTATTAGGACTAACTCTTCATCATGAATCTTATAAGAATTAGGAAGTACCAACAACATTGATAACATAAGATTAAGAGAAGCAACATCAACATCAATCGTTCCATAAGAAGGGAAACAATGTAAGTACTGCTAGCTTCTAAGAGTAGAGTATCTTTGGAAGCTCGTTCGTTACACTATGTACTATCGGAGTCATGCAAAAGAAGGAAAGGGATAGCCTCACATACCTTGTATATACTGCCCAACCTCAAGCTATGCAAATCTCACGGCTCCTTAGTCTACAACAAGAGAAATGATACTATCGTAATCGTTTAAGTGTCGTAACTAGTAAATATCAACCGCAACCTATCTTACGATGAAGCAGACAACACCTCCCCTATTTATATGACTTCCCACAAGTGAAAACAATCACCAAGCAGCCCAACAACAACAACTATAACCAACAATAGCAACAACAATAATATAATCCAATATGAGCTTCTCCGATTATCTTAACAATCATATTGAGCGGCAAGCTCATTTTTACTAATAACAAAATATTAATTGAATCCAACTGTTATTCCCTAAATTATTTTACAACCTTCATAACATCATACTTATATGTATTATGTGATTTCTAGTTCAAAACAACTACAAAATGCCTTCCAAAACAGTCCCATACGCCTAGCACCTTAACTTTTATCGTCAATCACTTGTTTTTCATATTTTCTTCTTCAATCAACTTAATCAACACCTAGAAAAGCTTAACAACAACGGACAAAATATTATCAAATTATTTCTCATAATTTCCAGCCACCACAAACTATATATTTAGCCACAAAACAATCCAACCAAAAAGATAACTATATCCCATGTTCTTTCAAGTGCTATCTTATGTTTTTCACTCAAGAAACACAACCAACCCAAGATTAACCTTAGGCACAATCAATAAGATATTATACATACCTTGGAAAATAACTGCACCTAGAAATACCATCTCCACTTAGCTCACAATAGCCCTCAATCACACCACAACATCATAGAAGTATTCTCTTGTAGTCTTTAATACTTTTGATGATGATTTGAGTTGATTTCTCTTGGGTTTGGTTCTTGGGATCATGAGATATGTTAGAGAGGGTTTTGGAGACCATTTGGACAAATATTTGATGAGAAATGACCCGAAATGAGGCTGAAACATCTTTTAAATGAAGTAAGGTCGGTGGCCGTCTCAAGTGGGTCCCAACCGAGCTGCTTGCGCAGTCTCACGAAAACGCGAATCTACCCCGATGCTGTATCGACGAACGGTTTATTATGTTGGAAACTAGACTCGTATACCTTCAATGTGGTGGGTAGATCACCCCGTAAATCCAAGTACATTGAGAGAAAATATAATTTACATTTGACCTAAAGTTGATTAAAATTTGTGAACGTAACTTGAGACGACTTTCGTCGACTTTTGTTTCATAACTCGCTTGACTTCAAGAGTTATGATATGTATATTATATGATTCAAATACCTTTAAACACGACCTCCTTAATATATTAAGCACCTCTAGTTTTACCCCAAAATACTAGTTACAACATCCTTGATTCATTTTACTTCTAACTTCTAATACTTGTTAACCACTCTTATACACCCCTGTATCATTTAAGACCAATAGGATTAACTTCTTATCATCTCAAATATAATATCTTCTCGGATTTACATCGACTAACTTATGGCGTGATTTAATGTACGCGAATATGGGTTGTAACACGTGGTCACGTGCTCATAATCATAATCCGCACGGCGCGGTCACATGCTACCAGTCCAGTCCATATCGCACAGAAAGCAGATATGCAAAAATACATATACATGATCAATGAATATCAAATTTTATACTTTTGGACTGGTATAAGTGACATGCTAAGGTGTATGCATGCTCAAAGTGAGCTGCCACAGCTCAAGTCAGGCAATTACATCACGAAAGTAGCAATTATCGGGTTCAATCAGGAAATTAACCTCTATGTAACCTCAAACATGGTTCAAAAAGGTCACAAAATAGGTACAAATGTATGAAACATCACAACATGAAGCTTAGCAATCAATTCAAAGCATATCATAGCCTAAACATTACCCCGGGCATGAATAATACCCCGGTGCACGCACATGAGCTCAACCACCCATAGCTTGTGGCTATCACAAATAACTCAGGAAACCAGTGCCTCAATCAAGTTTAGGTAAGATACTTACCTCAAGCAAGCCAAATCGATACTCTAGAAGCACCATCGAGCACGAATCAGCCTCCGAACGGCTCGAAACTAGCGAAAAGCAACTAAAAACTATCAAATAATGCCATATGAATCAAATCCAAACGATAAAGGTCGATTCATTAATCAAATACTCATAGTCAACCAAAAAGTCAACCCGATCCCACACCTCGGAACCTAACAGAACTCATAAATTCCAATAACACATTCGAATACGAGTCCAATCATACTACTTTCATCCAAATCCGACTCCGAATAGATATTTAAAACCCAATTATTCACTTTAGAAATATTTTGACAAAAACCCACAATTTCTCCTTTAGATTCATCAATCAAATACAAAAATCAAAGACGAAATTATGTAAAATAATCAAATCCGAGTAAAAAATACTTAGCCCAATCCAAATCGTCAAAATACCCTCCAAAATTGCCCAAATCGGAGCTCCCAATCTCAAAATATGATAAAAGGAGCTCAAAGTTTGAAATTAACAACTTATATGCACTGCCCAGGTAAACCCTTCGCGATCGCAGGACCAACATTGCGATCGTGAAACACAAAGCTTCACTGCCTGGAAGCATTCTTCGTGTTTGCGGCTCCAACCTCCCGAACATGATGTATAAAGATGCCCATCATTCACGAAAGCGTCATCGACCTAGCGAACGCGAAGGCAACTCCACCAGCTCCCAGCTCCGAAAAGCAAATGCGAAAGCCTTATGCAAACGCGATGGCTTCAGCCACTCAAACTCCGCGAACGTGTAGAGTAAAATTACCCAGCTCCATCATACAAATCGCGGTCGCGGTCTCCTTCATGTGATCGCAAAGAAGGCATATGGCACCAGAAATCTATGAAAACTAGCAATGAAACCATGAGAGAAGATAGCCCGAGACTACCCCAAAACTCACCCGAGCCCCTCGGGACCCAGTCTGAACATGCCAACAAGTATCAAAACATAGCACGGACCTAATCGAGGCCTCAAATCACACATAGCAACATCAAAACTACGAATCACACCTCAAATCAAGCTTAATGAACTATTTCAAATTTCTAACACGACTAAACAATTCCAAAACATTTCCAATTTTGCGCACAAGTTCCAAATGACATAAAGAACCTATTCCAACTACCGGAACAACAATCCAAACCCGATAACATCAGAGTCCACTCCCGGTCAAACTTATGAACTTTCAAACCTTCAAATTACCAATTTTTTCCAATTAAAGCCAAAACCTTCTAGAAACAACTAAATATAAATCCGGGCATACGCCCAAGTCAAAAATCACCATCTGGACCTAACAGAACTGTCAAAACTCCTATCCGAGATAAATTATGCAAAAGTCAAACTTGGTCAACTCTTCCAACGTAATGCCTCTAATATAAAAATCATTCTTCCAAATCAATCACGAGGCGCTCGAAAATTAAAACCGACCCTACATGAAAGTCATAATATATAATATGAAGCTACTCACAACCTCAAATCACCAAACAAAAATGCAAATGCTCAAAATAATCGATCGGGTCGTTACATTCTCCCCCACTTAATCGTCCTCGAACGTGCCAAGAGTCGTTCCAAAGTTATCAAATCACGTTATAAACTCACCATACACGGGTGATCCCACATTACCTCAATCCATAAGCTCGTCAACACCACCCAACTTAAGATTCTTCCTTCAATCTCAGTTCACAAACTGTCACGAATCAAAACTCAACATGTCGTCATGGCGCCTATCATGGTACTAGGCAAGCCAACATCCACAAATAACTACCCTTTTTTAAATTGAAAACAAGATGAATCAGGTTTAACAGTAATAACTCTCATGAATAATTGATAAGAAATACTGAGACTCAAATACAACATTCCCAAAAATCCAGGTGTCACTCAGTACATGAGCATCTAAATGACAATACTGTCTAACTGCTAAAACAACTATCTAGAAAGATAGAACAGTGCTAATAAACTGAAAAGAAGGAGAGTCGAGGTATGGAGATGCCAAGGCAGCTACCTAAATATTCTCCAAACGTATGAAGATCCAAATCTAGCAACTGCTGTGCCTAGAAGTACCTATATCTGCACACAAAGTGCAGAGTGTAGTATGAGTACTACCTACCCAATGTACTCAATAAGTAACAAGACTAACCATGGGCTGAAAGCAAGTGACGAGCTCAGAAAGGATACAGTCCAAACCACATAATAACAACACAGATATGACAGGAAAATGACAATAATAACTCAGAGAAAGCCTCATAATTAGTTTGTAGACAGTTCAAATGTAGACATGCTTTCAAGTATTTAACTGTTTGAGCTCAACACGGATAAAATATGTCAAGTATGACTAATATGAGGTATGTCACATCTCGATATCTACATGTCAAGTATGCATGTCAACTGTAATGCAACAAAATGATAACTCATATACATACTCTCGGAGTATTCAACCTCACAGCATGCTCAGTCACTCAACACTCCCAATCACTCAGCACTCTCAATCACTAGGCACTCGCACTCAGTTGGTACCTACGCTCACTACTGGTATGTCAGACTACGGAGGGGCGTATCCTGCCCAAGCGCTAATATAAGCCAATCATGGCCTGAATCAATGAAGCCTGCTGCGGCGTGTAGCCCGATCCCATAAATATCACTCAGAATCAGGCCCTCGGCCTCACTCAGTCATCAATCTCTCCAGTCTCTCGGCTCACAAATCTCATGACAATCAGCTCAAACAATGATAATATGATGTAACAATAAATTAAAACGGAGACTGAGATTTGATATACAATGATAGAGGTGACTAAGTACATAATTGCAAATTAAGCAAATAATTCAACAACAAAACGACCTTTATGGGGTCCCAACAATACCAGCATAACGCCTAAACATGATTTCTAACATGAATCATAACTCAATTTCTCTAACACATGGAGAATACATGAATAATAACAAGATTAGATGACTGCACTATTTCACGGAAACAACTGAGTCACACTTACTACGGTGCATGCCCACACGCCCGTCATTTAGCATGTGTGTCACCTCAACACCAACCACATAACACGTAGTTCGGGGATTCATTCCCGCAGAACCAAGTTTAGAAGTATTACTTACCTCAAAATGCGCAAATCTCTACTCCAACAAGCCTTTGCCTCGTGAATCGGCCTTCGAACGACCCTAATCTAGCAACAAACAACTTAATACAATCAACACAAGCTACTAATCAATTGTATATGATAAAGCTAGGTTTTTTAACAAAAGTCAACCCCGGGCCCACATCTCGGAATCCAACAAAATTCAAATAATTCGGACACCCATTCAAAAATGAGTCTAACCATACCAAAATTACTCAATTTCAATCTCAACTCGACATTCAAATCCTCAAATTAAAGTCTATGAAGTTTCTACAATTTTCCCTAATATTTCCAGCCCAAAACACTAATTAAATGATAAAAACAATGATAGATTCATGTATAACAACCAAATCCGAGTTAGAATCACTTAGCCTAATCAACTCTTTTAAAATCTCTTTAAGAATCACCAAAATCCAAGGTCTCTAGCTCAAAATATGATAAATGGGTTCAAACCCTCGATTTTGATATTTTAACACTGCTGCCCAGTGATTACACATAGCGATCACAGACCAAGCGATCACGAAGAACAAAATCTTCTGTGGCCAAAAATCCTTCTACGTGAACGCACCTTCAGGCTCGCGAACTCGCTAACCCAACTCTCATACCTACGCAATCGCAGACCAACTCACGCGACCGCAAAAAATCAGCGCGTCTGAATCCCAGACCTCCCCTTCCTTCTTCGCGTACACGTTCATGCACCCGCGTTTGCGTAACACAAAATATCAAGACTCCGCGATCACAGACCATTTATCGCGATCGCATAGACTAAATTCCCACCTGCCAGACGTTACCCTCCACAATTGCGTCCCTCTCTTTGTGATCACGAAAGAGGAAACCAGAAGCACATGCATTAGCAACTTCAACAAATCTTCTAAGTCCAATTTCAATCCGTTAACCATCCGAAATCCACCCGAGGCCCCTAGGACCTCAACAAAATATACCAACAAGTTATAAAACATCATACAAACTCGCTCGAAGCCTCAAATTACATCAAACAATACTAAAACCACGAATCACACATCGATTCAAGCTTAATGAAAATATGAACTTCTAACTTCCAAAACAAATGCCGAAACATACCAAACTAACTATGATTAACCTCAAATTTTACACACAAGTCATAAATGACACAACAGACGTATTTGAACTTCCGAAACAAAAATTCGAGCCCGATAACCACAAAGTCAACTCTCGGTCAAAATTCTGAACTCTCCAAACTTCAAATTTTCTAACTTTCGCCAATTCAAGCCAAAATCATCTACGGACCTCCAAATCAATATAAAGACACACTCCTAAGTCCAAAATCACCCTATGGAGCTATCAGAACCATCAAAACTCTATTCCGGAGTCATTTACACATAAGTCAACATCCGATTAACTCTTTCAACTTAGGCTTTCAACCTTGGGACTAAGTATCCCAACTCATTCCGAAACATCCCCAGAACCAAACCAACCACCCCGGAAAGTCACATAAACACAATTGAGCACAAAATAAGCAATAAATGGTGGAACGGGGCTATAGTACTCAAAATGACCGACTGGGTCGTTATATTTTCCCTCTCTTAAACAAACGTTCATCCTCGAACGGGTCTAGAATCATACCTAGAGTCTCAAATAGGTGTGGATATCGTCTCTACATCTCCCTCTCGGTCTTCCAAGTAGCCTCCTCGACTGGCTGACCGCTCCACTACACCTTTACTGAAGCTATATTCTTTGACATCAAATTTCAAACCTGCCGATCCAAAATGGCCATCGGCTCTACATCATAAGTCAAATCACCATCTAACTGAACAGTAATAAAGTCTAAAACATGAGACAGATCGCCAAAATACTTCCGGAGCATGAAAACATGAAACACTGGATGAACACTCGATAGACTAGGCGGCAATACATACTTGTAAGCCACCTCCCCAATCCTCTCAAGCACCTCAAAAGGACTAATATATCGAGGGCTAAACTTGCCCTTATTCCCAAAACTCATAACTCCCTTCATGGGTGAAACTCTGAGCAATACCTTCTCCCTCACCATGTAAGCAACATCACAAACCTACCGATCGGCGTAACTCTTTTTTCTAGACTGCGCCGTACGAAGACGATCCTGAATCAACTTAACCTTTTTCGAAGCATCCTTAACTAGGTCAGTACCCAATAGCCTTGCCTCACCCGGCTCAAACTAACCAACCAGAGACCGACATCGCCTCTCATACAAGGCTTCATATGGAGCTATCTGAATACTCGATTAGTAGGTGTAGATGTAGGCAAACTCTGCAAGTGGTAGAAACTGATCCCAAGAACCCCCAAAATCCATGATGGAAGTATCCTACAATATTTGAATAGTGCGCTCGGACTATCCATCCGTATGAGGGTGGAATGCCGTACTCAACTCAACTGATGTGCCTAACTCTCGCTGCACTGCTCTCCAAAACTGCGATGTGACCAGTATGCCCCAATCTAAAATAATGGATACCGGCACACCGTGAAGGCAAACAATCTTGCGAATATAGATCTCAGCCAACCGTTTTGAAAATTAGGTAGTCCCAACTAGAATGAAACTCGCAAACTTAGTCAACCGGTCCACAATCACCCAAATAGCATCAAACTTCTTCAAAGTTTGTGGGAGCCCAACTACAAAATCCATGGTGATTGGGTTTGTTATTGATGTCGCCCAAATTCACACCACTGATTGGGATTGTGAAGCGATCGATGCAATTATAATTACCCAACTTTGAGTTGGGGTGGATTCCTCAGAGAGCTTATATTGGATTAGGTATATACTTAGACAAGTGTATGACGTGCCTAAAATGCACTTCCACATACTTGGTTGTTTCTTTCTACTTCTAAAATTTATGCTATTGTTTGTAAATGTAAAGGTATAGAACGATATTTTTGGTGTTGTTGTTTTTCAAGTTTATAAAAGATCTAGGCCTGTAACTTCCACCTAGGTGGTTACCTAAAGGGTTGTGGGCTTTAGGGCATGTTTCGTTGGTCGGGGTGTAATATAGCAATCAACACACGATTACCCACTCGATACCTCTCGGTAGTTAGAGTGGTTTTGCCCAATTTGGTTTTCTCAAGTCCAAATGGGTAATTCACAAAACCGTTGATATATGCTCAAGTCAGGTTTTACTATCTCTAGATTCAACCCTTTAATTAGGGCTATCAATTTCTTGAGTTCACCCTAATTTCTTGTTAGCCAAGTTTTCCTAGACTTAGTCTCTCTTTCTCAAGTAGAGACTAAGTCAATTAGGCATGAATCAATGTTTGAAACCATTAATTCCTAAATTTAATCAAGAACTAGGCTAAATATCATACACCCAACCTTAAACAAGCTCTAAATCAAACACCCATTAGGTACCCACACTAGGGTTGAGTCACAACCCTAGATAGAGATTTAGCTACTCATAGGCAAAAATGAAGAAACTAAGGAAGAAAATAAGATTAAACTCATAATAAATGATAAAGGGATGAAAATCCAATGTTAAAATGATAAACTAATACAAAGTTTCCCAAAGCAGTAAAGGAAAAATGGCTATCTACTTTCTGGAGTTCAAACTTAACCTAAATTTGACAAAAAGAAATATTTATACACAGTAGAAGTTATCAGATAAAATTGCCCCTGCAGAGGTTCTGCGGCCACATAATTCTGTGTGCGGTTCGCACTTCGAAGCTGGGCTTACCATGATGGACTTCTGCGGCTGCACAATTCTAGATTGCGGTCGCACGTCTTCAGATTCTGCGGTCCACACATTTTTGAGTGCGGCTGCACTCTTGAATTTGAGCTTCACATGAGGGACTTCTGCGGACCGCACATTTCTGAGTGCAACCGCATTCTTGTATTCTGCGGCCGCACAATAATTGTGCGGTCCGTACTTCTTCATGGACTCAGAACTCCATCTCTCTGTACCTCATCTTCTGCGGCCGCACAATAATTGTGCGGTCCGCACTTTGCAAAGGAATTCTGTGAGAGGTCCTTCATAGTCTGTGGCCACACTCAATATTGTGCGGTCTGCACTTTGCTTTTTTTGCTTGGTTTTAGTCCTTGTCCAAAAATACTCCTTCTTGAGTTGAATTTCATCGTTTTGGCTCTTTTTCCAATGCTCCTGTAAGTAAGCACATTTTATAAGTTTTCGGGAATGCCTTTAAGCATTTTTGAGCTAAAACTAAAGTAAAAGAGTGCAAATAAGTAGTCAAAATCCTTACTTATCAACTCCCCCAAACTTAAGCTTTTGCTTGTCCTCAAGCAAATAAGGTAATTCCCAGCTCCACAAGAAAAGAGCTATTTCAGTTGGCCTAAGTTGCATCAAACACAAATCAATTGGGACCAACAATTACCCACACACTCATGAATTATCAACATGGCCGTGTTTAGAATGTTAAAGCGCAAATAGCTCTAATGTGACACTTGAGCATCAAGAGTTGACTTTACTCATCAAGGAAGTTTGCACTTTCATGTAGGTCACTGTGGATCCCAAACTCCTCCTCTATACTCTTTGTAAGCTCATCTCACTCAATAATGTAGCACTCAATTTAATGATCGTGAAAGGTTCGCTCATCACTCTCAAAAGAATGTCACAAGTACGGCTCTAAGTACCATATTCTTGCCCCTCATGTAGATCACCACTAATGTAAGCTTACTCGGCTTGAAATCACGTAGGGCTTTTTCATCATGTAATGAAGGCTTTTGGACTAAGGAGGGAAATCTTGGAATGGAACGGGTTCATCTTTCCTTTAGCACTCCATTTTCTCTTTTTGGCTTATACTTTGTCGACTCTTTTAGTCAATTTCTTTTTCCTTAGGGGAACTAGAGAGACTTGACATCACTCTTTCTTGGTCATGATATTCATATTCTCATTCTTTATTTTTTTCCATTCTTTGCACTTTTGCTTTCTTTTGAATTCTTTCAACCCTTCAAATTATTCACTTTCTTTTTGTGTTTTTCTTTTGTTCTTTCTTTCTTTTTCTTTTTCTTTCCTTTCCATCATTTCTTTTCTCTTCTTGTACCTTGATACCACTTTCAAACTTCTCATCTCTCCCCTAAACTTATGTTTTCGCCATTTGTTTCTCATAAGTGCTAAGGAAAACTCGGGTGCCAAGAGAGGGTCACTATAAAACGGGTAAACGCTTGTAACATGGTTATCGAATGAAAAAGGCTTTAGGATCAAAAGGGTTGACTAAGGATAAAATCATTTGTGGGCCATGTAAGGTTTCAAAACGGGTCAAGGAGAGCCTACAATCACTTCTCAATCAAAGCAAACTTAGAATTTCGCCTAGAAACACATTCGGGGCAAGTTCTAGACCATTCACATGGGTACTTCGACTTGTAACAAAATATCTCACCTCTCACACAACCGGATTGTTAAAGAGAATAGATTCAAGGGCCCACAACAACCGTATTCAAGATTGAAGATCGCTAATGGGTCAACTAAACCACCCGATGATTGCCTAAGTCAACACAAGAGTCACAAGGTCACTAACTAGAGACATTTCTTTTCAAAAGCTTGTTTTTAACCATAAGTGTGTAGTTAAGTGTGTTGGTACCAAGTGAAGAATTCTTGACCCTTTTTTATTCATTAACACTACTGTTTCTACCTAAACATAAAAAACGGACTCAATCCCTTAAGAAGGTTGTCACGCTATCCATCGTTGGGAAGAGCCACCCAGTTCACACAAAACCCACCTTTGGAAAGAACCGTGGCATTAAAAAAATCAAAGGCTTATTGCTCACTTAAACCTAAAAAGAAGCTACTGAATCAAAAAGAAGCTATTAACATAAATAAGAAGCTAGACTACTAAGAAAACAAAATAAAGAAGCTATAAAATAAGCTACTGAAAGTAAGACAAATGAATATACAAACCGAGGGGAATAGAATATATACATCAAAAGAGAGGGAGGAGTATAAACATAATGAAAGAGAAAATAAAGATAAAAGAAAAATAGTATTAAAGTTATTATAGGCCAATGTCATCAAAACAAAACAACCAAAATAGACCACCCCCTGAATAAAAATAAGAAATGTCCCCAATGCTTAGAGAAATCAAAATAAGAGAGGGTAGAGAGTAAAGAAAACTCCCTATGTGGTCTCAGTGTGCATGGAAGCATCACCACCCTCGGGCTCCTCCAACTGGATCTCATCATCCTCTACTCGGGGAACAACGGGGTTGGTGAACATCTGAAGCACCTCCTCGGTAGTATGGGCAGTGAGATCTGGCTCGTCAGACTGGCCAGCTGGTGCCTCTACTGATGGTGCTGCTGGGTCTGCTGGTACTGATGGATCTGTCTCCATTAGTAGGTCGAATGGTAAATCACCAGCTGCTGCAATCTTTGTCACCTACTTTCTCAATCTCTCCACTGATTTCTTTGAGGCCTGGTATTTTCTCATCTTCTTCACCTGTTTTCCCAACTCCTCAATAGCTCCCCCATGTGCCACCAGTGTATCCATAATGGTCTTTTAGTTGTCTAGGATCTTCTTCAATGTTTCCTCCACTGATGGAGGAACCTGTGGTGCTGCTAGTGTAGAAGACTCTGCTGCAACAACACTGGATATGTCAAACAACTTTGAAGTAGCTGTCTGCATCCAGTTGTTGAGACTCGCCAAGGTCTGGGAGACTCGCAGCATAGTGAGTGGATATGTGGATGAGGCAGGCACTGGTACTGATACTGATGGTCTAAAAGATAAAGGTAGTGGTATGTCAGCTGTCTCGGTGGAAGGACTGGCTGCTGTAGAAGGCATATGAGTTGTAGAAGGCTTAGCAACTGACTCTGTAACCACCACTGATGGCTCATCAAACTGACCAATGGTGGTATTTGCCTTACCCTTGAACTTTGGGTTGTCCGAACCTTGCAAGGAGTACCATGAGAAGGGCTTCTTGGCCCGCACTTTTATATCAAAACTCCTTGGCTCCACCTTTGCATCTGTGAAATATTCTGTAAGGGTGTTGGGATATGGGTATGAGCTTTCACCTTTTCGGACAACCACTGACATGTTGGCCGACATGATGAACAAACATTGATTAGGTACCCGGCCATAATAGATGCCACCAAAACTGCTCGGGGGATTGGAAGATTGTTCTCATTCCGGCTTGGGTCAATACGGCTGCACACAAAAGTTTGCCGCCCTTTTGCTTCAAAATTGAGGGTGGCCTATGCAATAGGAACCCCTACTGTGATCCACGGTGGTGGTGGTCCTGGAGCAGCCAAAATCTCTGCTAACCAAGGGCGAGTTGCATTACACATAGCAATCTTCTCCAAGTACTGGATTGCCTCTACCTCCTCGAATCCTAGGTAAGTGTTTAGAGTGCTTGGGTCGAATCCAACTTTCACATTTCTCACTTTTATCACTTTGGTACCCTTCTTGATGTTTTCCACATTTGCATAAAACTTCGGTACCAAGTGCTCTTTGGCATCCATAACACTCTGGGTGAACCACATCCACCCCTTGCGCTCCCTGAACTGCTTAAGGACTCCTTCAGCAAGAATTGTCACTTAAGTGTGAGCGATCTTTGGGGCCACCACTATCTAAACTTTGTGAAGGCAGTCAAACTCACGAACCTATCTTCCCATACTTCCTTCTTCTTCGACCTCTCTAGGCCACCCACTCTAGTGTCACCTCCCCTACCATCATCAGGAACATCATCATCATCTACTGCAATCGGTGCAAAGGGAGTGTATCTAGAGGAGGGCTCTGAACCCTGGCTACCGACATCGCATCCCTCTGAAGAATTTGCTGTGGTGGAGGGTTCATTGCGATGTTAGTATCTCCTAGTAAATTGTGGTGGTTGGGACCGGGCCTCATGCTGTACCTCTACTGAGTGACCCTCGGAGGCTTCCCTAGACGGGACATACGAGCTTGATTCTGAAGGCCCTGTGGCCTACCTCTCCCAGTGGTCGGCTTTTTGGCTATTACTTTTGATTGCACTCGCAGAGGTTGAGTGCCCTTTCCTAGACCTTGGGAGGGTTCACCTCTCCCTTTAGATGTATCACCTCTACCTCGTGATCTTACCATTGTCTGCAATACGAAGCACATAAGTCAGTTAAAGTTCAGAAGCATGTTAACATTTGCAGGAAATCAGTATACAAAAGAGACAGTGTGGACCGCACAATATTGAGTGCGACCGGAGACTGCCTTGTGCGGATCGCACAATTTCAAAGTGCGGTCGCACATGCTAAAGTGCGGACCGCACAATTTTGAGTGCGGCGGCACAAAACCAGGTTTAGACTACTGGTTCTCTGGAGTTCCAAAGTGCGGTCGCACATATTTTTCCGCGGACCGCACAATTTTGAGTGCGGTCCGCACTTTTCATGTATCACATTTTGCCCTAACTCAAGATCTGTGGACCGCACAATTCAAAAATAAAACGACACTGACTTAGGTTTTGCAATTTTTGCACAAATTAGACATGGTATTTGCAAATTAAACAAGATGAATGATCTACCCAGTCCCCAAATGAGCACACATGAAATTACCCACACAATTTCAAGCACACATAAAGAACATTTGACATTTTAGGCCTAAAAATAACTATACTAATTAAGAACAAAAACTAAAAAAATTGAAAAATCTAAACATGAATTGAACATACCAGTGATGAAGGATGCATGTAAGAGTCTACACTGATGAAATGAATATGGAGTGTAAGGTACTTTGTGTGCACAGTTCTTGCTTAGGTCTCTAAAGTTCAGAGTGTGTAAAGTTGTAAATAGTGCAATGAGGTCCTATTTATAGGTTGACCAAAATTGGTCAAAATTGAAGTTGAGTGCGGCCGCACAATTTTGAGTGTGGTCCGCACTTTTTACCTGAACCTTGCTGAAGTTCTGCGGTCCGCACAAAAGTGAGTGCGGCCGCAGAAATTTGTGCGGTCTGCACAATTTTGTGTGCGATCGTAGAATGGCCTTTTCTCTGCAATTCAAAACTTCAGAGAGTTGGATTTTTGGGTCTCCAGTTATGCGGCCACACAAAGAATTGTGCGGCCGAAGATTCTTCTTTGCTGTGGCATACAAAATTGTGCAGTCCGCACAATAAATGTGCGCTCTGCATTTTTTCAACAGTTGGCCAATTTTTTCGAACACAGTACCTGCAATGCACACTCATTCCTGCAATTCACTTCAAAACCAGTTAGCTCAATACAAAACCTATCTAAAAAAGAAGAGAATAAAAAATAAAAAGAAAAATGGGTTGCCTCCCAAGAAGCACCTGATTTAATATTGCGGCACGACATATATTACCATCAATCACTTGAAATGAATTAACGCCACGATGTGGCCATCATCAACTTTGCCAAGATAATGCTTTACCCGGTGACCATTGACTCTAAAAACTTCATCATGTTTATTCTTCAAGTCTAATGCACCAAAGGGTGTCACATTCAGAACCTCAAACGGACCACTCCACTTAGACTTCAACTTTCCCGGGAGTATTCGTAATCGAGAATTGAACAATAACACAAGATCACCTTCTTTGAACTCCTTGTTCCAGATGTACTTGTCATGGAGGTACTTCATCTTGTCCTTATATAAGGATGAACTTGTATTAGCATGGTACCGGAATTCATCAAGCTCATTCAATTGTGCCACCCTTAAGTTGGCGGCGACGTCCCATTCAAGATTAAGCTTCTTCAATGCCCACATATCCTTGTGCTCAAGTTCCACCGGAAGGTGACAAGCTTTCCCGAACACTAACCGGTATGGAGACATACCAATCGGTGTTTTGTAAGCCGTCCTATAAGCCCAAAGAGCATCATCAAGTTTCTTTGACTAATTTGCCCGGTTGGCATTCACTGTCTTTGACAAAATACTCTTGATCTCCCGGTTGGAGACTTCCACTTGCCCGCTTGCTTGAGGCTGATAGGGTGTCGAAACTTTGCGAGTGACACCATACTTGCTGAGTAAGGTATCAAAAGTTTTGTTGCAAAAGTGCGATCCCCCATCACTAATAATGGCCCTTGGAGTACTGAATCTTGTGAAGATGTTCTTTCTCAAAAATGCCACCACACTTCGAGCTTCATTGTTGGGTAAAGCCACGGCTTCAACTCACTTTGACACATAATCCACAGCTACCAAATTGTAAGTGTTCCAACAAGAGCTCACGAACGGACCCATGAAATCAATGCCCCACACATAAAAAATGTCAATCTCCAAGATGGTGGTGAGGGGCATCTCATTTTTCTTAGAAATCCCACCGGCCCTTTGACATTCATCACAACGCTTGACGAGATCGCTAGTGTCCCTGTAAAGAGTAGACCAATAGAATCCACAACTCAAAACTTTTGTTGCCGTTCTAGCTCCACCATGGTGACCACCATATGGTGAAGAGTGGCAAGCCTCAAGAATTTCCACTTGTTCTTCCTCCGGTACACATCGTCGAATCACACAATTGGTACAAATCCGGAAGAGATACGGTTCATCCCAATAATAGTCAAGGCAATCTCATTTGAGCTTCTTCCTTTGGTTTGAATAGAACTCATTCGGTACAATACCACTCACAAGATAATTTGCTAAGTCAGCAAACCATGACATCTCGGTCATTGAAATGGCTAGAATTTGCTCATCGGAGAAGGAATCATTTATCTCAAGGCCGTCATGTGGCCTCCCCTCCTCCTCCAAACGAGACAAGTGGTCCACCACTTAGTTTTCACTACCCTTACGGTCTTGAATCTCTAGATCAAACTCTTGCAATAGAAGCACCCACCGCATTAACCTTGCCTTTGAATCCTTTTTGCTCATTAAGTACCGAAGCACCGCATGATCGGTGTGGACAATCACCTTTGTACCCATCAAGTACGGGCGGAACTTCTCCATAGCAAAGACAATAGTAAGTAGCTCTTTTTCGGGCACTGTGTAGTTGACTTGGGCATAATTCATGGTCTTGCTAGTATAGTAGACCAAATGGAAGATTTTGTTGATACGTTGCCCCAAAACTGCTCCAACTGCCACATCACTTGCATCACACATGAGCTCGAAAGGCAAGATCCAATCCGGTGCGGTGATAATAAGAGTAGTAGTCAATTTGAACTTGAGCAATTCGAATGCCTTCATACAGTCCTCGTTGAAATGGAACTTGGCATCCTTCTCCAACAATTTATATAAGGGGTTCACCACTTTGGAAAAATCCTTGATGAATCGGCGATAGAACCCCGCATTACCCAAGAAGCTCCTCACTCCCTTCACGGATGTAGGAGTGGGAGTTTCGAGATCACCTTTATTTTGGCCTTGTCGAACTCAATACCATGCTTTGAAATTTTGTGGCCGAGGACAATGCCTTCCTCGACCATGAAGTGACATTTCTCCCAATTCAAAACCAAGTTTGTCTCCTCACATCTTGCCAAGACCTTATCCAAGTTGTTCAAGCAATCATCAAAAGAATTTTCGATCACGGAAAAGTCATCCTTGAAGACCTCAAGAAAATCCTCCACCATGTCGGTGAAGATGGCCATCATACACCGTTGAAAAGTCGCCGGTGCATTGCATAACCCAAATGGCATTTGCGAGAATGCAAAAGTACCATAGGGACAAGTGAAAGTAGTATTCTCTTGGTCCTCCGGAGCAATAAGAATTTGATTGTAGCCAGAATATCCATCAAGGAAACAATAGAAAGCTCGACCGGCCAACCTATCAAGCACTTGATCAAGGAATGGGAGTGGGAAATGATCTTTCCGAGTGACTTTGTTGAGCTTCCGATAGTCCATACGCACTCTCCACCCGGTCACCGTTCTTGTGGGGATCAACTCGTTCTTGTCATTTGTTACCACAGTCATGCCCCCTTTCTTTGGGACATATTGCACCAGAGAGGTCCACGAGCTATCGGAAATGGGGTAAACAACCCCGGCATCCAACCATTTTATGATCTCCTTCTTCACCACCTCTCTCATTGCTTAATTTAATCTTCTTTGATGTTCAACAGAGGGTTTGGCAACCATTTCCAAAATAATCTTGTGCATGCAAAAGGCGGGGCTTATACCCTGAATGTTCGCCAATGTCCATCCTATAGATTTCTTCCTCTTTTGTTGCACCGCCAAAGTAGATTCTACCTGCACGTTAGTCAAACAAGAGGAAAGAATAACTGGTAAAGTAGAACATGGCCCAAGGAATTCATACCTGAGATGTGGAGGCAATGGCTTTAACTCCAAAGTGGGAGGCTCCTCGATTGAGGGCTTTGTTGGAGGATTCTTCTAGTTCTTAAGATCTAAGGACAATTTTCGAGGTTCATAAGTGTACGACCCCATTCCTTGCAATGAATTTACACATTCCACATAGCTTTCTTTCTCATCATCATCATGATTAAGCAATACGGCCTCCAAAGTATCATCAATATTCATCATGGCACTAGCATCATCAACAATCACCTCGGTCACTAAGTCCACAAACGTACAAAGATTTGCATACATGGATTAAGCATTCTACATATTCGATTGCCTTCTTTCTCATCATCATCATGATTAAGCAATACGGCCTCCAAAGTATCATCAATATTCATCTATTTGGTTGCCTTATAGATTTGCATACATGGAAAACTACCTTTTCATCACCCACCCGGAAGGTGAGCTCACCGGCTTCTACATTAACAAGAGCATTCCCGTAGCAAGAAAAGGTCTACCCAAGATAATAGGCACCTCATAGTCCACTTCACAATCAAGAATCACAAAGTCCACCGGGAGGATGAACTTATCAACACGAACTAACACATCATCAATAATACCCAATGGTCTCTTCATAGTACGATCCGCCATTTGTAACCTCATAGATGTGGGTCTTGGTTGCCCAATTCCCAAAGTTTTGAACACCTAGTAGGGAATCAAGTTGATACTCACCCCTAGATCACATAGAGCTTTGGCAAAGTCAGTGCAGTGCAAGGGATTGTGAAAGCGCTAGGATCTTCCAATTTCGGATCCATTGAGTGCACAATAGCACTCACTTGATGTGTCATCTTGATAGTCTCACAATTTATTGATCTTTTCTTTGTCACCAAATCCTTCATGAACTTTGCATAGCCAGGCATTTGTTCCAATGCCTCAACCAATGGCACATTAATGGATAAGCTCTTCATCATGTCAATAAACTTCTTGAATTGATTCTCGCTATTTTTCTTGGTGAGCCTTTGAGAGTATGGAGGAGGAGGCCTTGGCATTGGTGTCTTGGCCTTTAGCACTACCGGTTCCGGTGTGTCAATCACGTGTTCCCTAGACGAGTTCACTTCTTCTTGAGTCTCCTCCACATTTTCATCAATATCAATTCTCACTTCTTCATTAGCTTGAACGACATTGCTTGGAATTTCATCTTCTTGAATCACTACATCATCATCCACAATTCTTCTTTGGTTTGAGGTTGTTGCCTCCCCACCTTTTCCACTCCTTGTGGTTACGGCCATGGCATGTACCGTGTTGTTCCCACCCTTCGGGTTCACCACCGTGTCACTAGGTAGTGCCCCCTTAGGACGAGTGTTTAAATCTTGCAAGATTTGCCCTAGTTGAACCTCCAAATTGCGGATTGAAGTGTTGTGAGAGGCTAGTTGAGCATCAGAGTCAGCATTTTTCTCCATCATTTGTTTGAACATATTTTCAATTTGTCCCATCTCATTATTGGAAGAGTTAGAACCATGAGATGGATAAGGAGGCGGGTTGCTTGGTTGTTGATACATCGGGGGCCTTTGAAAGACCGACCCCCGATTCCCTTGGTTATTGTTCCAACCCTCTTGGTTGTTGCCTCCCCAATATCCTTGGTTGTTTCTACCCCAATTGCCTTGGTTGCCTTGATTATTGTTATTATTCCAATTACCTTGATTGTTGTTACCACCACTCCAATTGCCTTGGTGGTTTTGATTGTTCCAATTTCCTTGATTTCCTTGAGATCGCCATTGTTGTTGATTCGGGCCTTGAGAGTTGTTCCTTTGCCCTTGGTAGTTATTCACATATTGCACTTCTTCCTCTTGCTCATTGTATGATTCGTCTTGGTCAAACCCACTATCATCTTGCACAAATTGTTCCACACGGTTTTGCACTTGTTGACCCTTTTGCCTTCACTTGTTCACTATCATGTTGACACCTTCCATTGCATTTACTTGCTTAGGACCTTGAACTTGTTGAAGTTGAGCTTTGGCTAATTGATTTATTTTTGTGTTCAACTCAGCAATATCTTGCCCATGATCATGCAATTCTTTGTGTAGGTGAATCACATTTGGATCACCTTGAGGAACATTAGCTCTACTTTGCCATGCCGATAAAGTATCCGACATTTCATCTAAAATCTCACAAGCTTCAGCATATGGTGTTGTCATGAAATTCCCACCGGCAAGTTGGTTGACCACACATTGATTGGTAGTATTGACCCCCATGTAGAAGGTTTGTTGAATCATAGCCTCAGTCATATCATTATTCGGGCACTCTTTCACCATAGTATGGTACCTCTCCCAAATCTCGTGCAAAGGCTCATTCGGTTCTTGCTTGAATGCTAGAATCTCGTCTCGAAGAGTAGCCATATGCCCGGGAGAAAAAAACTTGGCAATGAATTTTTCCGCCAATTCATCCCATGTATGGATAGAATGGTTTGTCAATCTTTCTAACCAATCCAAGTCTTTCCCCCGTAGAGAGAAGGGAAATAGCCTCAACCTTAGAGCATCCTCGGAGACGTTGGTCTCTTTACTCCCCCAGCAAGTGTCCACAAACCCCTTCAAGTATTTTTATGCATTTTTGACTCGGAGCCCCGGTGAAGAATCCACGTTTTCTCTAGAAATGTGAGCATAACATTGGTGATTTGGAAGTTGACTATGGCACTTGCTTATCCTTTGTTCGGCAACACCCGGTGTGGAGCCGCTCTTAGTGGAGGTGGGGGAGGGACGGGAATATTGTCATGAGGCGGTCGGCCTTGCCTATTTGCTTGGGGTTCAAGAGGAACCTCATCACCTTGGTCATCGTCCACTTCCTCCCCCAAAGGCAAGTTTTCGAGAGGATCATTGTTGAGAGCCAATTTTTGTACCTACAATCGATGTACAAAAAGGTTAGTAACCCAGAAGTAAAAGAAGACAAGTCACACACAAAACCAAATATATAGCTAAATCCATTTTTAGCTCCCCGGCAACGGCGCCAAAAATTGATGTCGCCCAAATTCACACTACTGATTGGGATTGTGAAGCGGTCGATGCAATTATAATTACCCAACTTTGAGTCGAGGTCATTTCCTGAGAGAGCTTATATTGGATTAGGTATATACTTAGACTAGGTGTATGGCGTGCCTAAAATGCACTTCTACATAGTTGGTTGTATCTTTCTACTTCTAAAATTTATGCTATTGTTTGTAAATGTAAAGCTATAGAATGATATTTTTGGTGTTGTTGTTTTTCAAGTTTATAAAAGATCTAGGGCTGTAACTTCCACCTAGGTGGTTACCTAAAGGGTTGTGGGCTTTAGGGAATGTTTCGTTGGTCGGGGTGTAATATAGCAATCAACACACGATTACCCACTCGATACCTCTCGGTAGTTAGAGTGGTTTTGCCCAATTTGGTTTTCTCAAGTCCAAATGGGTAATTCACAAAACCGTTGATATATGCTCAAGTCGGGTTTTACTATCTCTAGATTCAACCCTTTAATTAGGGCTATCAATTTCTTGAGTTCACCCCAATTTCTTGTTAGCCAAGTTTTCCTAGACTTAGTCTCTCTTTCTCAAGTATGGACTAAGTCAATTAGGCATGAATCAATGTTTGCACCCATTAATTCCTAAATTCAAGCAATAACTAGGCTAAATATCATACACCTAACCTTAAACAAGCTCTAAATCAAACACCCATTAGGTACCCACACTAGGGTTGGGTCACAACCCTAGCTAGAGATTTAGCTACTCATAGGCAAAAATGAAGAAACTAAGGAAGAAAATAAGATTAAACTCATAATAGATGATAAATGCAAAAAAATCCAATGTTAAAATGATAAACTAATACAAAGTTTCCCAAAGCAGTAAAGGAAAAATGGCTATCTACTTTCTGGAGTTCAAACTTAACTTAAATTTGACAAAAAAGAACTATTTATACACAACTGAAGTTATCAGACAAAATTTCCCTCGCGGAGGTTCTGCGGCCGCACAATTCTGTGTGCGGTCCGCACTTTGAAGCTGGGCTTGATAGGATGGACTTCTGTGGCCGCACAATTTTGGGTTGTGGCCGCACGTCTTCAGATTTTGTGGACCGCACATTTCTGAGTGTGGCTGCTCTCTTGAATTTGAGCTTGAGAGGAGGGACTTCTGCGGACCGCACATTTCTGAGTGCAACATCACTCTTGAATTCTGCGGCCGCACAATAATAGTGCGGTCCGCACTTCTTCATGGACTCAGAACTCCATCTCTCTGAACCTCATCTTCTGCGGCCGTAGAATAATTGTGCGGTCCGCACTTTGCAAAGGAATTCTATCATAGGTCCTTCATAGTCTACGGCCGCACTCAATATTGTGCGGTCCGCACTTTGCTCTTTTTGATTGGTTTTAGTCCTTGTCCAAAAATACTCCTCCTTGAGTTGAATTTTATCGTTTTGGCTCTTTTTTCAATGCTCCCGCAAGTTAGCACATTTTATCAGTTTTCGGGAATACCTTTAAGCATTTTTGAGCTAAAACTAAAGTAAAAGAGCGCAAATAACTAGTGAAAATCCCTACTTATCAGTTTCCACCCGGCCTTTGATGCTCGTACTTCACCTGCTGACAATTCAAGCACCAAGCTACAAACTCCACTTTGTCTTTGTTCATCCTCATCCACCAATAGTGCTGCCTCAAGTTCCGGTACATCTTTGCAGCTCCCGGATGAATGGAATCAACTGGGAGCCTCTTCAAGAATCAACTCACGTAACCCATCTACATTGGGCACACAAATCTGACCCTGCATCCGTAACACCCCATCATCTCCAATGGAAACCTCCTTGGCATCACCGTGCTGAACCGTATCCTTAAGGACAAGCAAATAGGGTTCTTCATACTGATGCGATCATATAAGGAAGACCAAGAAACCACACAAGCTAGAACCCGACTAGGCTCCGAAATATCTAACCTCACGAACTGATTGGCCAAGGCTTGAACATCTGATGCAAGTCGTCTCTCACCAACAAGAATAAATGCAAGGCTACCCATACTCACCGCCTTTCTACTCAAGGCATCGGCCACCACATTGGCCTTCTCGGGATGATACAAAATGGTAATATCATAGTCCTTTAGCGGCTCTAATACACTGTATAAGAACCCGATGCTGGATGCAAAACTAGAACTGGAGTTGTGCTCAAGACAGTCTTGAGCTTCTGAAAGCTCTCCTCACACTTATCCAACCACCTGAATGGAGCACCCTTATGGGTCAACCTGGTCAAAGGCACTGCAATGGACGAGAAACCCTCCACGAGGCAAAGATAATATTCGGCCAAGCCGAGAAAACTCCGAATCTCAGTAGCTGAAGACGGTCTGGGCCAGCTCTGAACCTCCTCAATCTTCTTCAGATCCACCTTAATCCCCTCACTGGACACCACGTGACCCAAGAACGCCACCGAATCAATCCAAAACTCACACTTGGAGAACTTGGCATAAAGTTTCTCCTCCCTCAATCGTTGTAGTACAATCCCTAGATGTTGTACATGCTCCTCCTGGCTACGTGAGTATACCAGAATATCATCAATAAATACTATGACAAATGAATCAAGATATGGCTGGAATACACTGTTCATCAGATGCATGAATGCTACTGGGGCATTGGTCAGCCTAAAAGACATCACAAGGAAGTCATAGGCGGGTCCTGAATGCCGTCTTCAGAATATCCGAGTTGCGAATCTTCAATTGGTGATACCCAGACCTCAAATCAATCTTAGAGAACACTTTAGCTCCTTGAAGCTAGTCAAACAAGTCATCAATGCTCAGCAAAGGATACTTGTTCTTAATTGTAACTTTGTTCAACTACATATAGTCAATGCACATCTGCATAGTACCATCATTCTTGTTCACACACAGAACCGGTGCACCCCAAGGTGACACACTAGTCCTAATGAGCCCCATATCAAGAAGCTCTGAAGCTGCTCTTTCAATTCCTTAAACTCGGCTGGTGCCATACGATATAGAGGAATAGAAATGGGCTGAGTGCCCGGCACCAAGTCAATACCAACATCAATATCCCTGTCGGGTGGCATGCCCGGCAGGTCTGTAGGAAACACATCCGAAAAGTCTCACACTACCGGAATAGAATCAATAGTAGGAGTATCAGCACCAACATCCCTCACAAAAGCCATATATGTCAAACACCCTATCCCAACCTTCCGTTTGGCCTTCAGATATGAAATCACCCTACTGGGAACATAGTGTAGAGAACCTTTCCACTCGATCATAGGTAACCCCGTCATCGCCAACGTCACGGTCTTAGTGTGACAATCGAGAATAACATGACATGGGGACAACCAATTCATGCCTAGAATCACATCAAAGTCAACCATGCTAAGCAATAAGAGATCAACTCTACTCTCAAATCCCCCAATAGTCACCACACACGATCGATACACATGATCATGAACATGTGAAACTAAGGTCTCATGGGGCAAAACCAGATAACGAGGAAAATATGATGATGCATACGAATAAATGGAACTAGGGTAAAATAATATAGAAGCATCTCTGTGGCATACTGAGACAATACGTGTGATCACTGCGTCTGAAGCAACGGCCTCTGGCCTGGCAGGGAAAGCATAGCATCAAGCCTGACCGCCATCTGATCGGCCTCCCCCTCTAGGGAGACCTCTAGCTTCCTGAGCCCCACCCAAGCTGGGTGGGTGGGTGGTGATGTAACTCGTGTAGAAGTCATAACCTGACCCCTCTGCTGAACTGGACCTCCAAAATGATGGGCACACTGCCTCCACACATGTCTAAACTCCCCGCACTCGAAGCAACTCCACGATGGTGGTGGGGAGTGAATCAGACCTCGAGAGCCACATTAGCTACTAGAAGGACCTCGTACAGATGAACCATGAACTGATGGAGCACGAGATAAACTCTAAGCTAGGAGGGCACTGAGAGATGACTGACTCGGAAAGACACTGTATGAACAATAGCTAGCAGATGCACCAAACCGGATGAGCCATCTGAGCGGGCCTATAAAGACGACCCCTGCTATGGTGGAACTGCCCTCAAGAAGAAACACTACTGATACCACCTGAACCACGAGGCCTCTTAGCCTCCCTCTCCTCACGCTCCTGGCTACAGACCTGCTCTAGCGGCCTAGCAATATCAACCACCTTGTCAAACCTATCACCCAATGCAATCTCTCGAGTCATGATGAAGTGTAGTCTATAGTTGAGGCCATCAATGAACCTACTAATACTTTCCATCTCTGTGGGAACCAACCAGATCGCGTGACGAGCCAACTCTGAAAATCTTATCTCATACTGGGTCACAGACATACCCTCATGGCGTAGCTGCTCAAATTGCCTACGTAACTCCTCCCTGCGGGTATGTGGAACAAGCTTCTCCAAGAAGAGAACGGAGAATGCGTGCCACGTAAGTGGTGCAACACCGGTTGGCCTGCTGAACTCATATGCCTCCCACCATTTAAAGGCTTCCCTCGACAACTAAAAAGTAGTAAATGAGACTCCACTAGTCTCCAGGATACCCGCCTTGCGAAGAATCCACCGGAACCTATCCAAGAAGTCCTGAGCATCCTCTAACTCAGCCCCACTGAATGATGGAGGCCTGAGCCTTCCAAACCTCTCTAGCCTCTTCTGTTCTTCGTCACTCATAGGGGGACCCACCTGGGCCTGAGCAACTACAACCAGCTAGGCTGGTAGTACCCCTAGTGTCTGAAGTCCCTGAACCACCTGCTTTGGAGTATGGACAGTGGGAGTTTGAGCACCTCCCGCGGCCTGAGAAGTGGCTAGCGTAGCCGGAACCGAAACCACCTGAGCAAGGCTAGTGTATACAGTCAATATCTTGGCCAGGGTCTTTTGAAGCCCTGGAATCACAATGGGCACAACTGGTGCCTAAGCTGGTCCCACCAGCTCAACCATATATGGGATCTGCTCCTGAGCTAGAGCAACTGGTGGGTCTACAAGTACTGCTCTAGCTGTTGTATGAGCTGCATCTCGGCCTCTACTGCGGCCCCAGCCTCTTGTGGACCTAGCTTGTGGTACTGGTGGCCGTCCGCCCTATCTGCTAGCACGTGTCCTCACCATCAGCGAGAGAATAGAATTGCAAAACATTAGTTTTCAGAATCAACAGATCCGCACAACAAGAATATAAGAAAGTGGAGTTTTCCTAAGGGTTCGGTAGCCTCTCGAAGATAAGTACAGACGTCTCTGTACCGATCCGCAAGACTCTACTAAACCTGCGCATGACTCGTGAGACCTATGTAACCTAGGCTTTGATACCAACTTGTCACGACCCAAAACTCAACATGTCGTGATAACGCCTATCATGGTACTAGGCAAGCCGACATTCACAAATAACTATGCATTTTTAAATTGAAAACAAGATGAAACAGGTTTAACAGTTATAACTCTCATAAATAGTCTATAAGAAATACTGCGACTCAAATACAACATTCCAAAAAATCCGGGTGTCACTGAGTACATGAGCATCTAAATGACAATACAGTTTAACTGCTAAAACAACTGTCTAAAAATATAGAACAGTGCTAATATACTAAAAAGAAGGAGAGTCAAGGTCTGCGGATGCCAAGGCAACTACCTCAATAGTCCCCAAACGTATGAAGCTCCAAATCTAGCAACCGTCGTTCCCAGAAGTACCTGGATCTGCACACGAAGTGCAGAGTGTAGTATGAGTACAACCGACCCAATGTACTCAATAAGTAACAAGACTAACCTTGGGCTGAAAGAAGTGATGAGCTCAGAAAGATACAGTCCAAACCACATAATAACAACACAGATATGACAGGAAAATGACAATAATAACTCAGAGAAAGCCTCATAATTAGTTTGTAGACAGTTCAAATGTAGACATGCTTTCAAGTATTTAACTGTTTGAGCTCAACACGGATAAAATATGTCAAGTATGACTAATATGAGGTATGTCACATCTCGATATCTACATGTCAAGTATGCATGTCAACTGTAATGCAACAAAATGATAAGTCATATACATACTCTCATAGTATTCAACTTCACAACACGCTCAATCACTCAGCACTCCCAATCACTAAGCACTCTCAATCACTGGGCACACGCACTCGACACTCGCACTCGTCACTCGCACTCAGTAGGTACCTGCACTCACTTCTGGTATGTCAGACTCCGGAGGGGCGGATCTTGCCCAAGCTTTAATATAAGACAATCATGGCATGAATCAATGAAGTCTGTTGCCGCGTGCAGCCCGATCCCATAAATATCACTCACAATGAGTCCCTCGGCCTCACTCAGTCATCAATCTCTCCAGTCTCTCCGCTCAAAATTCTCATGATAATTAACCCAAACAATGATAATATGATGCAACAATAAATGGCAATGGAGACTGAGATATGATATGCAATGATAGAGGTGATTGAGTTCATAATGGCAAATTAAGCAAATAATTCAACAACAAAATGACCTATGTGGGTCCCAACAGTACCAGCATAACGCCTAAACATGATTTCTAACATGAATCACAACTCAATTTCTCTAACACATGGAGAATACATGAATAATAACAAGATTAGATGACTGTACTGTTTCATGCAATCAACCGAGTCACACTTACTATGGTGCACGCCCACACGCCCGTCATTTAGCATGTGTGTCACCTCAACACCAACTACATAACTCGTAGTTCGGGGATTCATACCCTCATAACCAAGTTTAGAAGTGTTACTTACCTCAAACCGCGAAAATCTCTACTCTAACAAGCCCTTGCCTAGTGAATCGGTCTCCGAATGACTCAAATCTAGCCACAAACAACTTAATAAAATGAACACAAGCTATATGAATTAATTCCATATGATAAAGCTAGGTTCTTTAAGAAAAGTCAAAAAGTCAACCCAAAATGTAAACCCCGAGCCCACATCTCGGAAGCCTACAAAATTAATAAAATTTGAACACCCATTCAATAACAAGTCCAACCATACCAAAATTACTCAATTCCGATCTCCACTCGACCTTCAAATCCTCAAATTAAAGTCTATTCAATTTCTACAGTTTTCCCAAATATTTCCAACCCAAAACACTAACTAAATGGTAAAAACAATGATAGATTCATGTATTACAACCAAATCCCAGTTAAAATCACTTACCCTAATCAACTCCTTTAATATCCCTTCAAGAATCTCCCAAATACGAGGTCTCTAGCTCAAAATATAAAAAATGGGTTAAAACCCTCGATTTTGATATTTTAACAATGCTACCCAGTAATTACACATAGTGATCGCGGATAAATCCACACAATCGTGAAGAACAAAATCCTCAGTGGCCAAAAATCCTTCTTCGCGAACGCACCTTCAGGCTCGTAAATGCGCTGACCAAACTCTCATACCTACGCGATCGCGGACCAACTCACGCGACCATGAAGAATCAGCGCGTCTAAATCCCAGACCCCCCTTCCTTCTTCGCGAACGCATTCATGCACTCGCGTTCGCGTAACACAAAATCTCAAAACTCCGTGATCGCAGACCATTTCTCGCGATCACATAGACAATATTCCACCTGCCAAACAATACCCTCCGCGATTACGTCCTTCTCCTCGCGATCGCGAAAGAGAAAACTAAAAGCACAGGCATCAGCAACTTCAACAAATCTTCTAAGTCTAATTTCCATCTGTTAACCATCCGAAATCCACCCGAGACCCCTATGACCTCAACCAAATATACCAACAAGTCCTAAAACATCATACGAACTCACTCGAAGCCTCAATTCACATCAAACAACAATAAAACCACGAATCGCACATCGATTCAAGCCTAATGAGCTTATGAAATCCTAACTTCCAAAACAAATGCCGAAACATACCAAACCAACTCCGATTAACCTTAAATTTTGCACACAAGTCAGAAATGACACAACAGACCTATTTCATATTTCGGAACCAAAATCCGAGCCCGATAATCGCAAAGTCAACTCTCGGTCAAACATCTCAACTCTCCAAATTTCAACTTTTCCAACTTTCGCCAATTCAAGCCAAAATCATCTACGAACCTCCAAATTAATATCGGGACACACTCCTAAGTCCAAAATCTCCATACGGAGCTGTCAGAACCATCAAAACTATATTCCAGAGTCATTTACACATAAGTCAACATCTGGTCAACTCTTTTAACTTAGTCTTCCAACCTTGAGACTAAGTGTCCCAACTCATTCTGAAACATCCCGGGAACCAAACCAACCACCCCGGTAAGTCACATAACAACAATTGAGTACATAAAAAGCAATAAATAGGGAACGAGGCTATAATACTCAAAAGGACCGGCCGGGTCGTTACACAAACCTTAGAACCTAATCTCCAACATCCAAAATCTATTATAAGACTCAATTCTCGCATCTAAACATTGTATATAATCTAAACAAGATGCATCAAGCCATAACCATATTACAAGATATAATCACATGATATACTACATAACTGAGATGCTCATAGTAGTACTTCCAACCATAATAGGTGCTTATTAACAAATCCGGTACCGGTAACAAACCTCATATCAAATAAAACTTTGTTCCAAACCTTCAAAACACTAATAATGATGTAAGAATCATGTAAAAGCTCATAAACACTTACCCAATCAACAATTAATAGGCCCGCTCGATAGGAACCATTGCCAAATTCTAAGCTGACTAGTGACGTTATTCTTCCAAACATACCTTAATCAAATCAGATAGCATTCATCCAGGTCCAAAAACCTCATTTGACCCAGTGCAAGATAATCGACTGACAGGCCACACCAATGACACTTAGAGCCACATATCATGAAATCCTTGCACCAAATAAGCAACAACTCGAATGTAACCAATGATTGAAGGAGAACCAAATGAGAGAACCGTCCTGCAAGCTCGATAGATACCACCAAAAAACCCAACTCTATGAACCCATCTCACAACGGAGAAATAAAACACATGAAATAAGCACAAAGGATCATAACTCAGGATAACTCCATTGCGGCGTGTAACCCGATCCAAACATACCAGTCCATATGGATTACCCATTGCCCAACTTCTCACACTCACCCTACACGCGTATAACAACAACAAGCATACGAAGCGCATGACCATAACCATGAAGAAACAGATAACACAATATACCATAGACAGGAAGACCATAACCAAGGCACAATCCACCATTCAACACCCCAAGAGCCATCTCGATCGAATTCCACCACAAGTCCCAAACGGAACCACATCTAGTGTAAATAGTCAATAGTTTCGCAACCGATTTAAGTATAGGATAATAACCCATGGGACATATAAGAACACAAATAAGATCAACACTAGATAATGTCACGCACCTCAACACTAGCTGTGCGGAGTAAACATACCCGATCCGATGTAGCATACACATTCTCATTAGGCCTAACAATGGGTCCCCAAATCAACTCCGATCATCCACAAATAGGTAAATAACTTTCCAAAATTTCACAGTAACCTAACCATAACACATACAGTCAACCGTCAAACTCTTAGCATATATCTGCCTTTGAGAACTCCTAGTCTCCAAATCTCAAGAATAAAAATATTTCCATATCCGATCCCAACTCCACCGCTCAAATAACTGACACATCCCTCATATGCTATCATCTCACGAGCAACACTCCCATGAATCCTCTGCGTAACGTAGCAACATTTTAACATCAACAATTAACAACCAGGCAAATCCCGTAATACTGGTCCAATCTCCGCAAGTCAAAACACAAAGCACCTTTTTGAAATGCACACCCTCTCAGGTGATACCAAATAGTGCCAACATTTTTCTAATCATATGAAATCGTCCGTGCCATCTAAAACTCATGATCTACTCTTCGAGGACACGAGAATTCCATTATCAGCTCTGAATCATAGGTAGGATAGATACCCCATCAACCAGGAACCTTCCACTTGAACTTACCTAGGAGAAAATCACAACACACAACCAACTCCCCATGCTTTTAGAAAACAGTCGCCCAAGCCATGGTCGAAATCATCGAGAACTCGTCGAAACCCATTAGCAAAAACTTAAACCATCAGAACTAAATCCCTATAAACTTTAACCAAGTCATGAAGATTGCCCAACCTAAGAGTATGGCCACAAAAAACCCATAGAGTCTCACCACACCAAGGAATTGATCACCTTTATTACTATGCTGACCCAATCCACTACCAAGTTGACCTATTTCTTCGAATTCACCTCATCTTGCCTCCAAGTTAACACTTCTCCTTAATAGTACACTATGATCCTTAACCCAAATCTACCTCTAAGAGATCTTAGCATGAAACCACGTCGTATTAATGTCTATAAATCACTAAATTCTCTCTTAAGCACCCAATAGTATTGCAACCGAGATATCCACTTTTAAGAGACCTTCTGTAAATATGAAGCTATTTCTTTAACCTCTCTAATATTGAAATGTAGAATCACTAATGTTACAGAAATACTGCAAGTCTCGACACCAGCCACTGCAAATCTCAAATCTTAGCCATATACAAATCTGGGGAGCCCTCAAATACCACATACAAATCTTGAACTCGTTAGAACCTTCTCGAGAGTTATCCACTCTGCTCATATCTCCAATGCACCGCCAATACGAGCCAAACTACTTGTTCTCCATTAGCACACAAACACCTAAAGAAGTAACCCCACCTTTAAGAAACTGAGCAAATCCCTTCTACTTGCACACTACGTCCACCACAAATAACAAACCTGAACCACTCCATGATTTCTATATATCTGTATAGTGTAATACATCATGCATCCAAAAATTTCCTTACTCGAGTTATCCTCGAAATCAACCTCTTCAAGTCATAACCGATTTACAAGTATGACTTAGACCAAAACTAATATAACACATGCCCATGTAATCTGATTGTCGATAAAAGATTCCCCCACTTGGATCGAAGCTATAGAACATAACATATGATAACCCACAATACCCTTACTCGATAACTGCCATAATTTCGCATTGTAATTCAACTAAATCCTCCATACGCTCATGTAGCACCAGCCATAGAATACCCCAAATATTCTGCTAAGTGCATATCTATCCTTGTGATAGTCGTGTGAACTTCCTTAAGCGATCCGAACTCAAATTGCAACACATACGCATCCCACTAGGTAGGAAGAAAACTCTTCACAAAAATATCACAAGGATCACACATCCGTAGACCACCCCGCAAGAGATAACCCACCTGCTTAGACTTAAACTAGCATCTCTCCACGCACTATCATGGTCACAACCACAACGCAATCACTTAATCTCCCCAAGTCTAAACTCGTCAACAAGACATAAGAATATACTTCATTCCACAATTGAACAACATAAAAGGTCCCTCAACACGCTCATAACTCGAGACTGGCGTATCTCAACATCACAGAAAACACATCTCGCACCTCATCCATGATATCACAAGACGCCAGTGCACAACTAATACCGAGTGCTCAACATCTCGTATGAGGGGATGGAAGTGAATCAAAGAGATACGCTTCAAGCTGAATGAATGTTGCCCGATAAAGAAAGAAAGATGGGAAATGTTTCCTGGATGCCTTGTAGTCTCTCAAATATAAGTATGGATTTTATCATACCGATCCACAAAACTCTACTCGTTACTTGCTCATGACTCGTAGAACCTATGAACCTAGAGCTCTGATACCAACTTGTCACGACCCAAAATCCACCTATTCGTGATGGCACCTAACCCAACCTGCTAGGTAAGCCAAAAATAAACTACATAATTCTGATGAAAATAAATAAGAAATAAATAAGTGAAATATCTGAATTTTTCCATACAATAATCCAAGGATTGGTGGTATAAGTCATGAGCCATTAAGACTTAGATTTATAAAGCCGGCATAAAAATAAATACAACATCTATTTGGAATAGACATAAAAAAAAAGGAATCCTAAACTACCTAGGACAATTTGTAGCTATATCCAGAAAATAGGTACATCTTCAATTCCAACTCTTGTCATCCACAGCATCTCAGCTCCAAGATCTGCACTTAAGGTGCAGAAGTGTAGTATGAGTACAATCGACCCTATGTACTCAACTAGTATCATAACTAACCCCAGTGAGATAATATTAGCAAGAATTATAAATTATACTCGCTAATAACATGTTCAGTTCAAATATCTCACAAGTACACTGTAAAAAAATGTTATCAAGTCATAAATCAGAGATAAAGCCTCCTCGGTGCCCAAAGATAATGTAACATACTTTTTTCAGTCAACAATCCAGCATATAGAGAAGATATGCGTCACATATCATTAAATAATCTAACTTTCATATAGAGAAGATATGTGTGATTAAACAAGTTAAGTCACACATATTCACATATACAGAAGATGTGTACTGTGTCTCATCTCATCAAGTAAGGTAGCATATAGAGAAGATATGCACAAAGTCATGTATACACCCGAAGCTAGCAAATAGAGAAGAGATGTAACAAACATCATGTATACATCCAAGAAAATTGCAAGTAGAGAAAAAATACAATAACCAAAACAAACACCGGCCAATTTTCCTCAAAAATACAATAATTGAACCAAACCACTTATCAACTTTCCTCATACCGCATGTACACCATCAAGAGAAAAACATGATAGGGTGACCCTAGGGGGTGGATTGGTATCAACACGCTACACGGCGTAGTCACGTGCTCATAATCATAATCTACATGCCGTTGTCACATGCTCATAATCATAATCCACACGACGTGGTCACATGCTCAAAATCGCAATCCGCATGATGTGGTCACGTGCTCATTATCATATCTACATGGCATGGTCATGTGCTCATAATCACAATTTGCACGGCGTAGTCACGTGCTCAAAATCATAATCCGCACGGCGTGGTCACGTGCTCATAATCACAATCCGCACGTGCTCATAATCATAATCCGCATGTCTTGGTCACGTTCTACCAGTCTAATCCATATCACACAGAAAGCTGATATGCAAGAATACATGTACATGATCAATGAATATCAAATTTCATACTCTTGGACTGGTGTAAGTGACATGCTAAGGTGTATGCATGTGCAAAGTGGGCTGCCACAGCTCAAGTCAGGCAGTTACATTACAAAAGTAGTAATTATCAGGTTCAATCAGTAGATTAACCTCTATGTAACCTCAAACATGGTTCAAATAGATCACAAAATGGGTACAAACATCACAGCGTGAAGCTTAGCAATTAATTAAAGGCATATAATAGCCTAAGCATTACCCGAGCATGAATAATACCTCGGTGCATACACATGGGCTCAACCCCACACATGTGCGCCACCCTTAGCACGTAGCTATCACAAATAGCTCAGGAAACCAGTGCCTCAACCAAGTTTAGGTAAGATACTTATATCAAGAAAGCCAAATCGATACTCTAGAAGCGCCATCCCATACGAATTGGCCTCCAAACGGCTTGAAACTAGCCAAAAGAAACTCAAAAAGTATCAAATAATGCCATAGGAATGAAATCCAAGCGATAAAGGTCGAATATTTAATAAAATACTCTTAGTCAACCAAAAGGTCAACCCGGGTCCACATCTCAACACCCTACAAAACCCACAAATTCCAACCATACTAGTTTCATCTAAATCCGACTCCGAATCAATCTTTAAAACCCAATTATTCACTTTTAAAAAGTTTTGAAAAAACCCCAATTTCTCCATTAGATTCATCAATCAAATGCCAAAATTAAAGATAAAATAATGTAAAATAATTAAATCCAAGTAAAAAGTACTTACCCGATTCCAAATCATGAAAATCCCCTCCAAAGTCTCCCAAATCCGAGCCCCTCGGTACCCCGTCCGAACATACCAATAAGTCCCAAAAAATAACACGGAAATTGAGGCCTTAAATCACACATAACAACATTAAACCAATGAATCGCACCTCAAATCAAGCTTAATTAGCTATTTCAAATTTCTAAATTCCAAACTTACACCGATTACGTCTAAACAACTCCAAATTACCTCAAATTTTACGCACAAGTTTAAGATGATATAACGAACCTATTCCAACTCCCAGAATAACAATCCAAATATGATAACACAAAAGTCAACTCCCGGTCAAACCTATGAACTTCTAAACCTTCAAATTGCCAACTTTCGCCAATTAGAGCCAACATCTTCTAGAAATGTCCAAATGCAAATTCGGGCATACGCCCAAGTTCAAAATTATCATCTGGACCTAATGCAACCGTCAAAATATGGATTCGGGTAAATTACATAAAAGTCAAACTTAGTCAACTTTTCCAACTTAAGGCTTCTAAAATAAGAATCATTCTTCCAAACTAATCTCGAACTACTCGAAAACCAAAACCGATCTTACACACATACCTTTAATTGAATTGTTATAACATGTTATATCTCTCATTGTTAATCTACTCTTACATGCTCTATTTGATGTTGTTCGCACTTGTTCTACATCCCACTTGTTATTTTCCTCTTATATGCTTTAGTTGAAATTATTGCCTTCCTTATTGTCTTGTTACCTCTTAATTGTTGAGTCCTTTCCATGACTCCGTGCTTATTTGCTACTTTCTTTAACTGTTGTAGTTGCACGCCTTAGTTATCACGTTCATCATTTGTCCTGGTATTTTTGTGATATTTGTTGCATTCTTTGATTGCTACGTGGTTCCTTTATTGTCATGTACACGTACCCTTTGATTGTAGAAATTCTTGTAAATTGTGTTATTGAATTGTTGTTGTTAATTTATATTGTTTGTGGATCGGGTTGCATGCCGCAACGGGTGAAATAACGGATGATTGTGATATTGATAAATAATGATACAATGCGATCGGGTTGCATGCCGCAACGGATTTTATTTTTGATTCTTGATATTGATATGGTGAAATAAGGGAGGATTTTGTGTGTACGGTGGGATCGGGTTACACGCCGCAATGGGTGAAATAACAGAGGATTATGGTATTGATAAATGATGATATAGTGGGATCGGGTTGCGCATCGCAACTGATTGTGTGTATTGCACTTGTTATTGTTGTTGTTATTGTTATGTCTTATGTGAGTCATGCATCCTACGTGAACCGTTGTATTACTTCATTGCTTCAATCTATGCTCCCATGGTTACTTGGTGAATTGACTTTTAAGATACATTTACTACGCAGAGTCATTATCTCTTACCCTATTGAGTTGTTGATAATATAACGGTTTTAAATGGAAGAATTAGGAGCATGCTTATTGTCACGACCCAAATCGATGGGCCGCGACGGGCACCCGGTACCTTACTCAACCGAGTACCAACGTAACGTATCTTTCTTATTACATCATCATATACATATGACATACGGGCCTAATAGGCCAACATGATCATTTACAAACTCAAAACATAGGCCGACAAGGCAGTACAATCTTTCACGTACACGACATATGTCTACAAGCCTCTAAGAGTACATAAATGTCATAAAGGTCGGGACAGGGCCCCGCCATACTAATCAGTATATGTCCTACTCATACTGACCACATAAGCAACTCCAGAACAAATGGAGCGCACCAACACCTTCCGCTGAGCTGATAGCCTACTTGGAGGACACTCAATCTGTCTATCAGGACCTGCGGGCATGAAACGCAGTGTCCCCAGGCAAAAGGGACGTCAGTACAAATAATGTACCGAGTATGTAAGGAATAAAAATCAGTAAATGATAGATATGAGGAACATGGAGTAAGAGACTCAACATGTAAATCTGAATAACTCTGTGAATAAATAATATTTACAATGCCATGCATATGCATATAAATGTCATACCATGCATAGGTATATGCGTTCATAACATCACCAAGCCTCTGAGGGCATCCCATTATATCATCTCGGCCACTATGGGCAAATCATCAACGTATACCAGCTGATCAGGTGGTGGTGCGTATATAACGCCGTAACCGTTTCCATATCCCGTATCCATATTATATACATATATATGCGTATATAACGCTATCAGGTAAGGGTTAAGGAGGAAGATATTTCAAAGACAACATTCAGGACTAGATACGGGCGCTTTGAGTTTCGTGTTATGTCATTCGGTTTGACCAATGTCCCAGCAGTATTCATGGATTTGATGAACCGTGTGTTCAGGCCCTTTTTAGATCTGTTCGTAATTTTATTTATCAACGATATATTGGTGTATTCTCGTTTAGAGGCTGAGCATGCAGATTCTTACAATTAGAATGTTAGTCATTCTTACCATCAGAATGTTAATCATTCTTACAACCAGAACGTTAGCCATTTTTACAAGCTTTCAACAAAACGTCTTTCAACCAAAATCCAACGAGAATTATTAGAAGCTTAACAACTTAAAACTTTTGCGGTTCTAAAGGAGTACGGTGCAACCTTTTTCAAGAATATCATACGGATTTTTTCCTACTCCAGGTATGTTAAGGCTATCCCTTGTTTCTTTTTGGCATGATCCAAAAAATAAAAATGAAACAAGCAAAATACGCAAAGTTCATAAATGACTCTATTCATAGAAATACTAGGGGTGTCTATATTTTTGATTCCCCACGTAAATTATTATTATATTTTCTGTTCACGGGTCTCAGAAAAATACGTATTTGATAAAGTTTAGCCGAAAGATATATTAATTTTTATGGCATTCCGAGAAAATCTTATTAACGCATTCCTTATGCATTTCATGCATTTATACATATACATTGAACCATGACCAGATGGAATTATATACGTGTATATATGTATATTATATGGATATGGGATATGGGAAAAGGTTACAGCGTTATATACGCACCACCACCCGATCAGCTGGTATATGTTGATGATTTCGCCCACAGTGGCCGAGATGATATGATGGGATGCCCTTAGAGGCCTGATGATGTTATATACACCTATACCTATGCATGACACGACATTCATATGCACGTGCATGACATTATAAATATTTCAGGATTTGCAAAGTTATTTGGATTTACATGCGGAATTCGTTATTCCATGTTTGATCTATCTTTTTTATGTACTGATTTTTATTCCTTACATACTCAGTACATTATTTGTACTGATGCCCTATTTCTCGGGGCCTGTGTTTCATGCCCGCAGGTGCAGGTAGGAAAGCTGATGGTCCCCCTTCTTAGGATCCTTGATCAGCGAGAGTTGGCGGGCTCCACTTGATCCGGAACTGCTTTTGATTTTGGTACGATATGCTTGTATATATATATATATATATGGGTATGACGTGGCTCAGTCCCGTCTTTGTACAATTGTATTTCTATTAGAGGTCTATAGACAGTTATGTATAGTTGGATAGTATATGGCCTTGTCGGCTTCCAGTTTGGGGTATATAGTTGTCTATAGTAGCCTTGCCGGCTCGCCCCACTGTATTTCCGCATGTATATGTATATATATCTTTTGAACAGGTTTCCCTCGCATATGTTATTCATGTTTATATCTTAAATGCATGCTTAAGGGTGATCGACCGTTAGGACTCGGGCACCCATCGTGGCCCATCGGTTTGGGTCGTGACACTTATCTTATGTGACTCTTAAGTTAAACTCGTCATTTCATTCGATACGTTACTATTCCTTATAGCTGTCATATTTTACTTTAATTGATTTCTCGAATTAAACTCCTTATCTTATCTGACATTTTTTTTTACTTTACATAAAAATCATTAGTACGTCTTATTTTAACAAATTCTAGATTTAAATCGGTAACTTATCTGATGCTTTGTTTTATTTGAAAAAGATATTTTCCTTACTCAAATAGCTTCTAAACTAGACTCATTTGATATCCTATCTTGTATAAATTGTACCCTATTTCACCGTATTTGGTTCCTAAATAGAAACTCATTTTCTCATTGATTTTCTACTTTACTCAAAACTGTTATTATGCTTTATGGTATATTAATAGATCTCTTGAACATTTCTATTAGCATTTGATACGGATACTATGTACATGGTAGCACGTGGACTTTGCCGTGCGAAAATGATTTGGAAAAATGTAGGCACGAGGTGCCATACTTGTAAAATTTGGAAGTTGGACTTATGATTTGAGATTACGAGGAGTGGTATCTCGGGTAATGCTTCTTGTAATTCGTGCATTTGGAATGATTCGATTGATTAAGTTGCCATCGATTCTCCTTACTCGAAATTATTCATATTTTGTCGGTGTTCTAGTTATGTTGTTGCTCTATTACCTGATCGTTTCTTATTGCCATTCGTGCTTCTATTGCTTCACTGTTGATTGTAAATTTGTGATCTTACTGTTGTTGGTCTTACATTGAAATTCTTTCCAATGTTAGCTTTATATTATATCATGCATAGGTTACATGTCTGGTAGGTGTCTTGACCTGGCCTCATCACTACTCTACTAAAGTTAGGCTTGATACTTACTGGGTACTGTTGTGGTATACTCATGCTACGGTTTTGCACATTTTTATGCACATCCAGGTATTTATGATCGAGTTGGTTTGAGACTTACGTCTGCTCTGCTAGAGACTTCAAGGTATATCTGCTCGACGTCCGCAAGCTCCGAAGTCACCTTCTGTTATATTGTATTTTCATTATTTCCTATTATTTCAGAGCAATTATGTACTCGTTATTTATAGTTACTCTTAGAAAGGCTTATGAATTGTACTATCGGTTTTGGGATTGTATGACCGATGTTGGTTTAGCTATGTACTTCAGATATTATTTAACGTATTGCAGTTAAGTTAGTTGAATCCCTTTAATAATCAGTATGTGTTAGGCATACCTAGTCGTAAAGACTAGGTGCCATCACGACATCTTAAGGTGGGAAAACGGGGTCATGACATATACATTTGCACATTTTATGCAGATCCAGGTGTTGGAAACTGTGGACCCAAGTAGTGAGAGATTTTTTTATCTTGAGGATTGGAGGTAGAGCTGCTTTGATTGTCGCAGTCCCTTGGAGTCCTTTCCTTGCATTTATACTATCAATTCTCTATCCGAACAATATTGTTATTTGAGTTATTTTTATGTAACCAGTTAGAGTTTGTGACTTTGTATTACCTAGTTTTGGGGTATGCTGTGATTATCACCGTGTTGGCTTGTATCACCCTTATTTCTGCATTTATGTTTAATCATGTTCAGTATATCATGTGTTATTTGTTCTAAAAATTGATAAATAATCGGCTTACCTAGTGTTAGAGACTAGGTGCCATCATGACCACTATGGTTGTCGTGTTACGAGCAAGTTTAGTAGAGTCCTACCGATCGGTACGAAAATGTCTGTACTTATCTTCAAGAGGTTATAGAACTATTAGGAAAATTTTACTTCTTTCATTCCTTATCGTGCGGATTTGTCGATTTTGGAGTTTGAGTCTTAGTCTTTTAATTCCCTCACTGATGGTGAGGACACGCACTGTCAGATCAGCTGAGTAAATACCTGCTCCCCCTGCTAGAGCTGTGAGAGGCCGTGGCCGATGTAGAGGCTGATGAGGGGCACGTGCTACAACTAGAGCACCTCCTAGAGCAGCAACTGAGGAGCCACTAGTAGCTCCGATTGGGGAGCAGGCACCCGAGGCACTGGTCGCTACCCCTGGACTTCAGTAGACTTTAGCGCACTTCCTGAGCATGTTTGGTACCTTGGCTTAGGCGAGGTTAATCCCAGTTGCACCAGCTACGTCACAGGCTAGGGAAGGAGCTCAGACTCCCTCTACCCGTACTCTAGAGCAGCGGGCTCATGTTGATTAGACTCCGGGTGTTATACAGGTGCAACTCGTGATTGCGGTTCAACCTATGGTCAGGCCAGTGGCGTCAAAGGAGGAGCAGATGAGGTTCAAGAAGTATTATCCTCCTACTTTCAGTGGTGCAACTTCTAAGGATGCACATGGTTTTCTAGACTAGTGTCACCGTATTTTGCACACTATGAGCATAATGGAGTTGAGCGGGGTTGCCCTTATTACTTTCCAGCTGATAAGGACGGCATATAGATGGTGTCAGACATATTAGGAACGTAGTCTAGCTGGCGCAGTGCCACTTACTTGGGCTCAGTTCATTGATATATTTTTGAGAGAGTTTATTCCACAGACCCTCAAGGATGTGTTGCGCACCGAGTTTGAGTAGTTACGCCAGGGGACTATGATGATGTCCGAGTGTCCTATGAGGTTTGCTGAGTTATCTCGTCTTGTATATGCTTTGGTTTCCACTGTTACAAAGAGAGTTTGCAGATTCATTGAGGGACTCGGTTATAGTCTCAGATTCGGGATGGCACGGGAGTTGGAGACTAACACTCCATTTCATCAGGTTGTGGAGATCGCTAGGAGGTTGGATCCTATCCGCGGTCTAGAGAGGGAGGATAGGGAGACTAAGAAGCCTCATGGACCTGGAGGATCTACTAGTCCCTATTTTGGGGGTAGGGCGCATCATATGTAGATGTTTTGTTGGTCAGCCAGATCAGTCTGCACTTCAGGCTTCACATGGTGCTCCAGTTATCCATGGATCCCAGGGCACTCGTTTCGAACAATTCCCATCGCCACCAGGGCTTTCTAAGGGGAGGATACAGAGACATTAAGTGGTAAGGGTATGGGGAGGGTAAGGGTAAGGGTAAGGGGAGGGTTCCTTAAGGGTTTTTTTCTTAACGGTATTTTTTAAAAAGAAAATATACCACTAGGCAGGATGCCTAGTGGCTAATATATATAAAATCCGAAAAACATGGGTCCAAGGCTTACAATATGTCCAAACAAATCTAAAATATGAAGACTAGTACTAGCTAGTACTATAGATGATAAAAATAAAATTAATAAGCTAGCTATTACAATGAAGTGGGATGTTTGATTCCAGAAACAAGTAGTGTAAGTGAATCCAAAGGCCAAGGGAAATAACCAAATAATAGCACCTCCAAAGCTCTCACCAGGCGCCGGGTTATGCATTCCCTAGGACAAGAATCCAATGGACAAGGCAAATATGGACTCCAAACAAACACACCACTGTGTAGAAGCTATCTAGAACGGCCAGAAACATGTGTTGGTACAGCTTGAACACCTCAACCTTGAGCTCCATCTCCAAGAAAAGTCAAGCACCAAATGAACTTTTGTTCAAATGAATCAATGATAACGTCCAGATTACTACTAAACAATGTGAGCTCATACACAACAATGAAGCTCACATATGCAGCAATACAAACCTATGAGTAACTGATGTAGTACCAAACCTATGATATAAAAATATCACCTTGTAAGCATATTATGGACCCTGTGAGTTGCCTGCTTGCCCTAACAGTTATGTATGTTGCCAAACCACCCCCAGACTGAGCATGATAACACGCTAATACCACTGGGAAGTAATCTAACAACATACATAAATTAACAACAATGAAACAATAGGCAAGGTTAGGCAGTGTATTGCAGTATGTGATCATCAGTCATATGCCATCCTTTTTGCAACCCTCACCCATGTGCCTTCCTTTTTCAACCCTCACCCTAAGATGAGGGATTTGGGCATTGTTTATGTTGATTAGCCTCCTCCCTGCACTTTGGCAATTTAGAGAATGTTAGCTAAATTATCTGCCACTGTATTGCCTTCTCTTAGCACATGTTGAAAGATCACATTGAATTGATCCTTCATCCCCTTTATCCTCTTCATTTCTGTGCCTATACACCAAGATGTCTCCCATTCACCTTCAATGATCCTCTTCATCACCAAATAATCAGTCTCAATGATAAGAGGATGGAGCTATTGATCCACACAGTAGGCCAAGCCTTCAACAATTGTTTTTTGCTTTTGCCACAATATTAGTTGTCTCCCCTCTCTCCATTGCCTTAGCATACACCAAATCTCCACCATCATCTTGCACATAAAAACCATAGGAACTAGGTCTAGGGTTTCCTCCAGAAGCACCATTAGTATTATATTTGAACCACCCTTCATAAGGAAGCTGTCATGTTACTCTCTTAGTCACCACATAAGGCTTATAGCCTCCTTAACGGTATTTAAGGGTAAGGGTTAAGGGTATTTGTTTCGGTACCCTACCAATACCCCTACCAATACTAAGGATGCGGTACTTAAGGGTGCTATACCGGTACTTTAGAGGTAATTTCAAATTAAACATTAAAAAAATTAAATATAAATACAAACAAGCTTTAATGGATGAAAAAGATTCAAGGTTGTGAAGTGCCTTTATTTTATTTTATTCAATGTAAACATTAGATTTCTAATACAAGTTACAAGTATTTATTTGTATTTCAACACTTGTAAAAATAAAATTACATATTTTTTTTTGAACGATTTACGTAGTTTTTCAATAACTTTTCGTGGCTCTTCAGTTAGAATTAGTAGCACTTGTTTGTCTGCGTCCTCGCCATCTCAGGTTGATAGTATTTCGTTATATGCATCGTCGTCTTCCAAAATTATTTTTGGAAGGCCAAAGTTTCTTCTCTCCGCTTTAATCCAATCTCTGAATAAAACGGTAGTTTCTAAGGTGTCTTCTGCCAATGAGTGTTTATGGTCTCCAAGTTGAAATCGTGATGCACTGAAAGTGCTTTCAGAAGCTACTGATGAAGCTTGAATAGTTAGCACATCTCGGGCTATTCTTGAAAATATTAGAAATGATTATTCGTTCATTCTCCAATATTTTAGCAAACCTTCATTCCCTTCATCATCGCAAATATCAATAATTCCTGCAAGGAAATAAACATCAAGCTCGTTAATTTATGAAGATTGCGATTGACTAATTATTTTCCGAATAGCACTAAAAGGTCTATTTGCATCAGACTTTTTAAGTTGTTGAGATGATGAAGAAGTAGAGGCACCACTAGTTGGTGCAACACAGTTCATTTGTCTTTGGTAATAGTCATACACTATTTTAGCATTTTGTTGAATACTATCCAAGAAAGTAGAAAGAGTTGGTCTTTGAGTTGCTTCTATTTCTAAATTAAAGTAAATTATTTCAATAAGTGTCTTTGCACCAATAAATTTTATTTGAGGATGTAAAATGACAACAATAATGTAAATAACAGGAATAGAAAAAAAATATTTTTTTAATATCAAAATTATCATATTGTTTTTGTAGTGTTTCATGATATAGTAGTTGATAATTAACATTAACATCATGATATTTAGGTGTTTCATCCACGTGAGTGAAGTCGTCAACATGAGTAGGAGTACTAGAGCTAGTATTTCCCTTAGTCAATTTTTAAGCACGTTTTTACTGGTTTAGGAGCCATTTCTATTTATTAATAATTAAAATAAAAATAAATAGCAATAAAAGTATAACAAAAATAAATACAAAAATTAAGAAGAGTTGGAACGAATGTACCAAACGCCGACCTATAATTGATGTCGATGGAAGAAAATTGCTCCAACTAGTAGTGTAGTGCCAAGAAAAAAATACGCCACCGAATACTTGATGTTGATGCTTGAAAAGTTATACCAAAATAATTGAGTGCTATAAACATTAATTGAAATTAGAGATAGAGAGAGATAGAGAATTAGAGAGATATGAGAGTTTTTGAATGAAAATTGAAAGAATGAAATGAGGTATTTATTGTTTTAAAATAGGGCTAAAGTGTATTTGAACAAACTTAGGGTTAAAAATATAAATTAGGGGGTAGGGGGATGTAGGGGGGCTAGGATGTAACGACCCGACCGGTCATTTTAAGAATTAGCATTCTGTTTGGTGGCCTAAGGTCTTAATCAACTTCATATTATGTATCATGACTTGCGTGTGTGGACGGGTTTGGTTTTAGGATGATTCAGGATCGATTTGAAAGAATGATTCTTATTTTAGAAGCTTAAGTGGCAAGCGTTGACCGGAATTTAACTTTTATATAGATGACTCCGGAATGGTATTTTGATGATTCCAATAGCTTTGTATGGTGATTTTGGACTTAGGCGTATGTCCGAATTTGGATTTGGAGGCCCGTAGGTTGACTTGATGCATTTTTGCGAAAGTTGGAAAATCGAAGGTTTAGAAGGTTAAGATGTTTGACCGAGAGTTGACTTTATTGATATCGGGTTCGGATTTCAATTTCGGGAGTTGGTATAGCTCCATTGTGTCATTTGGGACTTGCATGCAAAATTTGACGTCATTCCGAGTTGATTAGATATGATTCGACGCGAGTTGTACAAGTTGAAAGTTCATAAGTTCATTAAGTTCGATTTGAGGTGTGATTCGTAGTTTTGATATTGTTTGATGTGATTTGAGGCCTCGAGCATGTCTGCGTTATGTTTTGGAACGTATTGGTATGTTCGGACCGGGTCCCAAGGGGCTCGGGTGAGTTTCAGACAGGTTTGGGTTGTGTTGCGCTCGTTTTTTATGTTTCAACGTCGTTTCTCCAAGCATAAATGGTACCATATTAATAAAATAAGCTCCAATTTCTGTTTTTGTTGAAGCATTATATCCGTATCGTAATTGCGGAGTCATAGCAAAAAGAATTGTCAAATTTGGACATCATATGAGAATTAATCCATATTTTAATTGTGGTTTTATCAAAAACATTTCTAAAGAGAATAATTAGGTTTTGAACATCGATTTGGAGTCGGAATTGGATGAAATTAGTATGGTTGGACTTGTAATTGCATGGGTGTTCAGATTTTATAAATTTTTTAGGGTTCCGAGGTGCGAGCCCGGAGTTGACTTTTTGGGTTGACTTCTAGTTTTCATTAAAGATCGAAGCTTTATTATCCGGAATTGTTTCCTATGGTTTTTATTTATAATATTAAGTTATTTTGGTTAGATTTGAGCCGTTCATAGATTGTTTCATACGAGAAGGTCATTTTAGAGTATCAGTTTAGCTTCTTTGAGGTAAGTATCTTGCCTAACTTTATGTTGGGGAACTACCTCTTAGGATTCGAGTTTTTTGTGATATTTGTGTCATGTGAAAGCCGTGTACGCGAGGTGACGAGTACGTACTTGGGCTTATATATGGAAATTTACCAATTTAGACTCTTAGGCTTCTTTCATGTCTTCATTTGGAATTGTTAGCACATGTTGTATCTTTTATTCGTCATGTCTATTATCAAATGCTTTATTTGAAGTTGTCGTTACATGTCACATTCTTTACTTGTCGAGTTTGCTCTTATATGCTTTATATGAAGTTGTTATCACTTTAATCATTATGTGATTTCTTTTATTGTGGAGTTATTCTTAGTTGAAGTTGTTGTACATGATATCCCTTTTGTTGCCGGGTTATTATCATGCATTTAAACCTTGTACTATTTCGTGCCATCTCTTTCATTGTTAGCCTAATTCGTACACTAGGAGCTGCAGTTTGCCATTTCATGGAAATTCTTTAACTATTGAGTTTATCCTTAACAATTAATTGGAATTGAGGTTATCGAAAGTGATTAATCGATTTTAATTGAAGTTGTGTAAAAAGGGGGTGTCGTTCCTTGTTGAGTTACTTTCCCTTTCGTATTGTTGTTATTGAGATTTTATACACATTGTGTTTGAGCTGTGGGCTATTTGTTGTGGAATATAGATATTGTTGGATTTTGGAAAGGTTGTGGCCCATAGGCACTTGTGTTACGCGTTGATATGTCGTGTTGTTGTGATGTTAGCATTTGTGAATTGTTGTGTGGTTTTGGGTGTTGTTATGCAGAGTATAAGGGTGGCATTTCACTATTATTGTTATGCGGAGTATAAGGGTGGCAGTTCACAGTTGTTGTTATACGTAGTATAAGGGTGGCATTTCACCGTTGTTGTTATGCAGAGCATAAGGGTGGCATCTCACCGTTGTTGAATGTACGGAGTGATAAGGGTGGCTATTATACGAAGTGATACGGGTTGCTATCGGAGAGATAAGGGCGAAAAATATTATTGTCAGGGCGGAGTGATAAGGGTGGCTATTACACGGAGTGATACAGATGGCTATCTGAGAGACATGGGTGGCAATGTCAGGGATGATGTGTGATGATTTGGAGACATTGTGTTGGTGATCTTCGTGTGATGGTGTGTTTTTACTTGTGTTTTTCATACACCGTACGTGACTTGCTTTGTTGTTTCGATGAGCTACTCGATGTCTTTGATTTTACTTGTTGACTTGGGCTGCAGTATTACACTTGCACAAGCATACACCGTAGCATGCCACTTATATTAGCTCAAGAGTATGAAACTTGACATTTATTGATCATGCCCATGTGTTCTTGTATTATCTGTTTCCATGTTGATATTGAGCTTGCGACCATGCTGGGCAGATTGTGATTGTGAGCTTGTGACCATGTCGGGAGGATTGTGATTGTGAGCCTGTGATCATGCCGGGTGGATTGTGATTCTGAGCCTATGACCATGCCAGGCGGATTGTGAATGTGAGCCTCTGATCATGTTGGATGGATTAAGATATTGGCACGTGAGTTGTCCGTGCGGTTGTGATTCGAGGTGTGGGCATGAGATGCCGTGGGTACATGATGGTGGGTTGAGACCCGTGACTTGTGACTATGAGATGAGGTGTCACGGAGTGATTTCGTTATGAATCTTGTGTTAGCACGACTTGATTAATTGATTGTCCTCTATGTTCCTTATTTGGTTTCAACGATACTTCTCGGTGTTCTTGTTGCTTTACTTTTTATATCACATGTTGATTTTGTTGTCATTTACTGATTTCTGCTTTCCATTATTAGCTTTATACTTCTATATTGCATAGGTTACCTTGTCTAGTGAGTGTCTTGACTTGTATGTCGTCACTACTCCACCGAGGTTAGTCTTGATACTTAATGGGTATCGACCGTGGTGTACTCATACTACACTTTTGCATATTTTTATGCAGATCCAGGTACTTCGGAGTCTGTGGATTGTTAGATAGTGGATCAGATATTCCTGTGGAGACTTCAAGGTATACCTGCAGTCGCGTTCGTAAGCCTCATAGTCACCTTCAGAAGTTATTTGTGTACAATTTATTTCAATTCCGGAACAGTTGTACTTAGAGATTTTCTAGCGAACTCAGTAGAGCTTATGACTTGTACTACCGGTTTTGGTATTGTTGGCTTTGTATAGAAATTTATGTTTCATATTTAATAGTTATTTGTTGAATTTTGCCATTTATTTAGTAAGTGTTAGGCTTAGCTAGTCTTAAAGACTAGGTGCCATCACGACATCCTACGGAGGGAAATTGGGATCGTGACATAGGAAGGCAAAATAGCCATTTTTGGCCGTTGCCAACAACTATTTTTTAAATAATAGCCGTTGGCTAACAGTACAAATACGGCTATATATAAAAAACAATCGTTGGGTATGGGTACGGGTGCGGTACCGGTATAGTACCTTAAGGGTACTTCCGGCACCGATACTAAGGGTGCAAAATCGGGTACCCTACCATTACCCTTACCCCCACCCCAAATCCCCTATCCCTAGCCAACCACCGGAGCGGTACAGTCCGGTACCGGTAATACCGTACCATTAGACAACCCTAATAGACACATCAGCAGAGAGGTTGTTTTCACTGTGGGGATATCAGGCACATGGTGAGAGATTGCACTAGACTCCGGGCGAGTGTGTCTCAACGGAGTACTTAGGCTACTGTTTTCACTCCAGTTGCTGCTACACCTGCGCAACTTGATAGGGATGCGGGCAAGCAGGTGGAGGGTGTCCTAGACAAGGTACCATAGAAGCAGTGAGGTTTCAGGTTTATAGCATGCAGTAGACAAGGTACAAGTGCGGTCCGCAAAGTGGATGTGCGGGCTGCACAATTCCATTTGCAGGCCGCAATTTAGCCCAATTGTACAAATTTCTCAGAGCAAGGTCTCTAATGGACAGTGCAACTTCAGTTTGCGGCTGAAGAATTCATATACGGTCCGCACAAAAATGTTTGTTGTCCGTACTTGAGATGCTCAAAGAGTACGTTCTCTGATTATCAGTCTGGACCTCCCTCTGCGGCCGCATAATAAAATCCGTGGTCCACACAATTCAAGTGCGGCCCACACAAACAACTATGCATTCAAGTTACCAAACAGAAGTCTGCGAACCACACAATCAAGAACAGTAAAGTCTACATGTCTTTTTACCTAGGTTATGAAAATATGTGTTTAATCCTAATGGGCAACATGGTAAAGGCATGATAATTAACAACCCAAACCTATCTAAGCGTGCTTTGACAAATACCCATCACCTTATGCGTACATGGCCCCCACAATTAGGAGCACATAATAATCAGTTCATCTATTGGGTTAATTCTCTCTTACAAGGTTAGAAAAGAGACTTACCTCGTCTCAAAGCCTACTTTCCGGTCCAAGATAGTGCTCAAACCCTCGATTCGATGCCAAACGACTCGAAACTAGTCAAATGTTATATAAAATGATCAATACATGTTCAAAAGTTCATATTCTATCTATTAAAGTGATTACCCAACCCCAAATGTAGGATTCCTAAAATCACCCCCACGCTCACGTGCCCGGATTCCGAAAAGTTGAAGAAGGTTGTTACCCATTGTAGGATTCCTAAAATCACCCCCACGCTCACGTGCCCGGATTCCGGAAAGTTTTGAAGAAGGTTGTTACCCATAACCTCATGAACTCAAATATATGATCTTCATTAAATTCCATAACCATTTTTGAGGTTAAATCCCATTTTTATCAAAAACCTAGGTTTTTACCTAAACCCATGACTTTCACTAATTTAGATGTTATAATTTACCCATAAACTATGTATTTATCTCACATTTTGTAGAAATTACTTACCTCAAAGTGCTAGGTGAAATCCCCTCTCAAAGAGCCTCAAGAATCGCCCAAACAATGAAATAAATGAGCTCAAAATGGCTAAGTCCTGCATTAAATTGGGGTCTGCCTCCAGCGATTTCTGCTTCTGCGATCGTTGGGCCGCATCTGCGGCATCGCTTCTGCGGACACATATCTGCTTCTTCGGAAGAACATAAGGCTAGCTGGTTTTGCTTCTGCGGATGGGATCCCGCTTCTGCAGTCTTGCTTTTGCGGCAACCGTGCCGCTTCTATGGCTATGTCCTTTCCTGCGCCCTTCCTCATCGCACCTGCACGTTCGCGGGTGCGCACGGAAATCCGCACCTTTGATCCCTGGCCAAACTCTCCAGAACCACTTCTGCGCTTGCGGGCTCGCACCTACGGCCCAAATCTCACAGATGCGGGCACACCAGAACTGGTGCACCAGCAGCCCTCTTGAGTTCCAAACACAATTCGCGCACCGTCTGAATGGCATCATGGCCCCCCGAGGCCCCGTCCAAATATACGAACAAGTTTGAAATAATAAAACGGACTCGCGGTCACCCTCGGAATGCATAAAACAATAACGAAACTGAGAATCATACCCCAACCAAATTGAATCAAGAATATGAACTTCAAGTTCTTCTTACTTACTCCCAACGCGCCGAAACATCCTTAAACTACTCAGAATGACACCAAATTTTGCGTGCAAGTCTTAAATCACCATACAGAACTATTCCCGGTCCCGGAATCCCATTTGGACCTCTATATCACAAAAATCTATTCCAAACCAAATTTAAAGAACTTCAAAAGCTTCAAAGAACCAACTTCCACTATTAGGTGCTGAAACGCTCCTGGGTCATCCAAAACTCGATACGAACATACGCCTAAGTCCGAAATCATCATACGAACATATTGGAACAGTCAAATCTTGATTCCGAGATCGTTTACTCGAAACATTGACCAAAGTCAAACTTAGCCTTTTTAGCCAACCTTAAGGAACCAAGTATTCTGATTTCAAGTCGAACCCTTCCAAATCCCGAACTAACCATCCCCGCAAGTCATAAAACAGCAAAAGCACGTACGAGGAGTCTTATTTAGGGGAACAAGGTTCTAAAAAGCAAAATGACCGGTCGGGTCGTTACATTCTCCACCTCTAAAATAAACGTTCGTCCTCGAACGGATCTAGAATCATACTTGGAGTGCTGAATAAGTGTGGATATATGCTCCGCATGTCATCCTCGGACTCCTAGGTCACCTCCTCGATTGGTTGGCCCCTACACTTAACCTTTACTGCGAAAATCCTCTTAGATATCAACTGAAGAACCTGCCTATCAACAATGGTAACTGGCTGTTCCTCATATCCTAGGCTCTCATATAACTGAATCGTGCTGAAGTCTAACACATGTGACAAGTCGGCATGATACCTTCGGAGCATAGATACGTGGAAAACTGGATGAACTCTCGATAGACTGGGAGGCAAAGCAAGTTCGTAAGCAACCTGCCCAACTCGTCTCAACACCTCAAATGGGCCTATAAACCATGGGCTCAACTTGCCCTTCTTCCTGAACCTCATGATCCCTTTCATCGGCAAGACTTTCAAGAGAACATTCTTGCCCACCATAAATGATACGTCACGTGCTTTCTGATCCGCGTAACCCTTCTGTCTGGACTGTGATATGCGGAGTCGGTCTTGTATCAACTTTACCTTTTTCAAGGCATCCTTCACCAAATCAGTATCATATAACTTAGCCTCACCGGGCTCAAACCACCCGATGGGAGAACGACATCGCCGACCATATAGGACCTCAAACGGAGCCATCTCGATGCTGGATTGATAACTGTTGTTGTAAGCAAACTTGGCCAAAGGCAAGACTCGATCCCACTGTCCTCCAAAGTGAATCAAACATGCTCTGAGCATGTCCTCCAAGATTTGAACTGTCCGCTCCGACTGCCTGTCGATCTGTGGATGAAATGTTGTGATGAGTTCTACACGGGTCCCCAACTCACTCTGTACTGCTTTCCAGAAATGCGAAGTAAACTGAGGGCCTCTATCTGATATGATGGAAATAGTTACACCATGCAACCGAACTACCTCTTAGATATAAACCTGGGCCAACCTCTTCGAAGTGTACGTAGTCACAACCGGAATGATGTGTGCCGACTTGGTCAACCTGTCAACAATGATCCAAACTACATCAAACTTCCGCAAGGTCTGTGGCAACCCAACTACGAATTCCATAGTAATTCGCTCCCATTTCCACTCCGGTAGAATCATCAACTGGAGTAGGCCACCTAGCCTCTGGTGCTCACACTTGACCCGTCTGCAATTTAGGCACCTAGCTACATACTAAACTATGCCTTTCTTTATCCGCCGCCACCAATAATGCTGCCTCAGGTCGCGATACATCCTCATAGCACCTCGATGAATGGAATACCGAGACCTGTGTGCCTCCTCTAGAATCCTCCCCCTCAAGCCATCGACATTAGGAACACATAGATGACCCTGGAGTCGCAGAATACCATCCCCGCCGATAGTAACTTCCTTGGCACCACCGTGTAGTACCATCTCTCTAAGAACCATCAAGTGTAGATCTTCAAACTGTCAAGACTTGATCTGCTCCAATAGTGAAGACTGGGCAACGATGCATGCAAGAACTCGGCTAGGATCTGAAATATCCAATCTCACAATTCTGTTAGCCAAGAACTGAATGTCCAAAGCTAGTGGCCTTACCTCTATTGAAATGAATACCAAGCTACCAATACTCTCTGCCTTCCTGCTCAAGGCATCTGCTACTACATGCGCCATGCCTGGATGATAAAGAATGTTGATATCATAATCCTTCAGTAACTCAAGCCATCTGTGCTGCCTCAAATTGAGATCCCTTTGCTTGAACAAATGCTGCAAGCTGCGATGATCAGTGTACACCTCACAGGACACCCTATAAAGATAATACCTCAAGATCTTGAGTGCATGAACTATCGCGGCTAACTCCAAATCATGTACAAGATAATTCTTCTCATGGGGCTTCAACTGAAGTAAAGCATACGTAATAACTTGCCTCTCCTGCATCAATACACAACCCAAACCAATGCGTGAAGCATCAGAATACACAGTATACATCCCTGAACCGGAGGGCAACACTAGAACTGGTGTTGTAGTCAAAGGTGTCTTGAGCTTCTGGAAGCTCGCCTCACAATTATCGGACCAACAGAACGGAGCACCCTTCTGGGTCAATCTAGTCAAAGGTACTGCAATAGATGAGAAGCCCTCCACAAACCGACGATAAAAACATGCTAATCCCAAGAAGCTCCTGATCTCAGTCGCCGAAGTGGGATGAGGCCAACTCTGAACTACCTCAATCTTCTTGGGATCCATCTTAATACCCTCGCCTGATACAACATGCCACAAGAATGCTACAAAATATAACCAAAACTCACACTTGGAGAACTTAGCATATAGCTTCTATTCTCGCAAGGTCTGAAGCACCACTCTCAAATGCTGCTCGTGCTCCTCCATGTTGCGCGAGTAGATCAAAATGTCATCAATGAAAACAATGACAAACGAATCAATGTATGGCCTGAACACCCCGTTCATCAAATCCATAAATGTCGCTAGGGTGTTAGTCAAGCCGAAGGACATCACTAGAAACTTGTAATGGCCATATCTAGTACAGAAAGCAGTCTTCAAAACATCCGAGTACCGAATCTTCAATTGATGGTACCCCAATCTCAAGTCGATCTTAGAGAACACCCTAGCACCTTGCAACTGGTCAAACAAATCATCAATACACGAAAATGGGTACTTGTTCTTAATGGTAACCTTGTTCAACTGGCGGTAATCAATACACATATGCATAGTCCCATCTTTCTTCTTCACAAATAACACTGGTGTACCCCAAGGAGATACACTCGGCCTGACAAACTCCTTTGCTAGCAACTCCTCAAGCTGCACCTTCAACTCATTCAACTCTTTTGAAGTCTTACAGTACGGTGGGATAGATATAGGTTGGGTACCTGGAGCCAAATCAATGCAAAAATTGATGTCACGATCTGGTGGCATGCCTGGAAGATCATAAGGAAACACATCGGAGAACTCCCAGACTACGGGCATTGAATCAATCGTCGGAGCCTCTACGGTAATATCCCAAACATAAGCTAGATAAGCCAAACAACCCTTCTTGACAATGTGTCGAGCCTTCAGAAAAGAGATAACCCAACTAGATGTGCTGACAGACGAACCCTTCCACTCCAATCTAGGCAATTCTTGCATCGCTAAGGTAACAGTCTTGGCATGGCAATCAAGGATGGCATGATACGGGGATAGCCAGTCCATGCCCAGGATGACCTCAAAGTCGGGCATATCGAGCAACAGAAGATCCGCTCTAGTCTCGTAACTACAGAATGTGACCACATAGGACTGATAGATCCGATCCAATATGACAGATTCGCCCACAAGAGTGGATACATAAATAGGAGTGCCCAAGGACTCACGAGGAACATCCAGGAAATGAGCAAACAAAGATGACACATATGCATAGGTAGACCCTTGATCAAATAATACCGATGCATCCCTACTGTAGACAGAAATAATACATGTGATCACGACATCTGAGGCCACTGCATCTGATTTGGCTGGGAAAGTATAGAATCTAGCTGGAACACCGACGAGCTGGCCTCCGCCTGACTGAATAGTAGTTTGCTGACCTCCCCATGCCTGGCCTCCACCTCTAGGACGGCCCCAACCCGCCTGCCCTCCGCCCCTGGGAGGTCGGATGGCTGGTACTGTAATCATAGGCTGAGAACCCTGCTGCACTACCTTGCCCCAAAGTTTGGGTCAGAACCTCCGCAAGTGGCTGAAATCCCCGCACTCGAAACAACCTCTCGGTACGAAGGGCTACTGACCTGAAGTCTGACCCTGATGGCCTGAATGTCCACTGGGAGAACCTTGAATAGCTGGTGCGCGGTAGGAACTCTCTGGCATGGAACTGAAATAGTGTCACACTGGAGCACCCAGAGGAGGCGGAAGTGCTGGATATGTAGGCCTGCTGGACTGACCCTTCATGAACTGACCTCTACCCCCAGCCGGGGCACCTCTAAACTCTCCGGAATAACGGACCCGCTTGTCCCGCTGCATCTGCTCTCTACATCTCTAACGGTAACCCTCAAACCTCCGAGCTATATCCACTACTAGCTGATAAGAAGTCCCCATCTCAACCTCCCGGGCCATAGTAGCCTGAATACTTGAGTGCAACCCCGCAACAAACCTCCGCACTCGCTCCGCCTCAGTAGGAAGTATCATAAGTGCATGGAGATATAACTTAGAGAATCTCACCTAATAATCATTCACTAACATATGACTCTACTGGAGCTGCTCAAACTGGAACCGCAACTCTTCCCTTTGAGAGCATGGAATATACCTATCCAAGAAAAGACATGTAAACTGATCCCAAGTCATGCGAGGAAAACTTGCTGCTCTACAGAGAAAATGAGACTGCCGCCACCTATGGAACCTCCCTCCAGCTGGAAAGTAGTGAAACCCACTCCATAGGACTCTAATATACTCATGTTGTGCAGTCTGTCCCTGCACCTATGAATGATGTCCTGGGGGGGTCCTCATGTCGCTCACCTCCAAAGACAGGAGGGTGAAGCCTGGTCCATCTATCCAATAGCTTCTGCGGCTCGCCAATCGCAACCGGTCTAGGCTCAGGTACAGATGCTACAACTGGCTGGGCTCTGCCCACAGGTGGTGCGCCCGGGGTCTGATATACGGTAGCTGTATGTCCCGGAGCCTGAGTAGTAGGGGTCTATGCTCCCCCTCCCGCCTGAGATGTGGTTGGGTCCACTAGAAATAAACCAGCCTGGGTAATAGTATCCATGAACCACAATATACGACCCATAACCTCCTGAAAGCCCAGTGCTGACATGAAATCCACTAGGGATGGCTCTGCCACAGGCACCTCGCCCTGCCCCTCAATAGAGGGATCCTCTACTGGATCTGCTGGTGGTATAGCTGGGGCAACTCTGGGACGTCCTCGTCCCCTACCTTGAACTGGTGCCCTCCCCCGACCTCTGCCTCGGCCTCTAGCAACAGCGGGAACACCTCCTTCCGGGTCCGAAACATCCGTCGTGCGTGTTCTCACCATCTATGAGAGAATAAGGGAAAGACACTTAGTATAACATCAACAACACGATAAGAGATGATGAAATAGTAGTTTCCTAACACCCTCTAGCCTCTCGAAGATAAGTACAGGCGTCTCCGCACTGATCCACAAGACTCTATTAGGCTTGCTCATAACTTGTGAGACCTACGTGAACCTAGAGCTCTGATACCATGTTGTCACGACCCAATTTCTCCTATGGGCCGTGATTGCGCCCAACGTTATCGCTAGGTAAGCCGACAATTAACTAACTCTGTAATCCTTTCTTTTAAAGATTTGAAATAGTTGATTTTTAGTTTGTGCATAATTTAAGAAGTAAGCATTTAATAAAAATGAGAAATCAAGATTTTTAAAGCAGTGAGCTAAGTAAGCTAACCCCAAAAAAAAATCATCACGTGTCTACTAGCTTAAGCCACCAAGAACTGGTGTCACAAGTGTTCGAGCAACTAGTAGAATATACAAAAGAGTTCTACGCTACTGTCTGAAATGAGGTAGACAGAAAATACAAGCAAAAGAAAAGACTTTGGCTGCTGCGGAACGGCTCGGAAGGCAGCTCACCGTGTAGTCTCGTAGGAGCGGTCAAGTATGCACGCCAGACTAATATCCAGATGCACCTGCCTCAGATCCTGCACGTTAAGTGCAGAAGTGTTGCGTGAGTACATAAACAACATGTACCCAGTAAGTATCCAGTCTAACCTCGAAGAAGTAGTGACGAGGGGTCGACTTTGACACTTACTATGGGCTAACAATAAAATGTCAAAACAATAACTAAGCATGGATTACAGAAAATATATCTGAAAACTCAATAACAAGATTAATAAACAATCCTTTCTCTTATAGTATATCCTAAGTTTATTTCCATCATTTAACAATTTATATCTCAGGTCCACGAACCAATATCAATTACGATCGGTTCCAAAGGTTTATCATGCGCAATTTATGCCGAGTTCATACGGCCCGATCCAACGTAAAAATATTTAAACTGTGCACTACCGAGGGTCGAACGGTACGGACCATAGATGTATGTATCTGCTACCGAGGCGCTCGGCCCGCTCCACAAAAAGAGAAAATACTTTATAATAGTCAATTCAAGATTTTTTAAGAGGCAATTATTTAAAGAAACACCAAATCCTCAATAACGGTCAAGTGGCCCGTTCAAGAATTTAAGTAAGTGAAATTTAGCCTTCTACCACTTCCTCTATCAAGTTCCAACATGATTCAAGCAATTACGTTAGCAAGTAGGGTGCAACATCATAAATATAGCATGGTATGGGTCCTAGACTACCCGGACAATAGCATAATCAGTAGCTACATACGGACTCTCGTCACCTCGTGCGTACGTAGCCCCCACAATTAGGAGCACATAATAATCAATTCACCTATGGGGTTAATTCCCTCTTACAAGGTTAGAAAAGAGACTTACCTCATCTCAAAGCCTACTTTACGGTCCAAGATTGTGCTCAAACCCTCAATTGATGCCAAACGACTCGAAACTAGTCAAATATTATATAAAGTGATCAATACATGTTCAAAAGTTCATATTCTATCTATTAATGTGATTACCCAACCCCAAATGTAGGATTCCTAAAATTCACCCCCAAGCTCACGTGCCCGGATTCCGGAAATATTTTAAGAAGGTTGTTACCCATAACCTCATGAACTCAAATATATGATCTTCATTAAATTCCATAACCATTTTCGTGGTTAAATCCTATTTTTATCAAAAACCTAGGTTTTCACCTAAACACATATTTTTCACTAATTTACATGTTATAATCTACCCATAAACTATGTATTTAACTCACATTGGGTAGAAATTACTTACCTCAAAATGCTAGGTGAAATACCCTCTCTAAGAGCTCCAAGAATCGCTTAAATAATGAAATAAATGAGCTCAAAATGGCTAAGTCCCACATTAAATTGGGGTCTGCCTCCAGCGATTTCCGCTTCTGCGGTCGCTGGGCCTCATCTGTGACATCGCTTCTGCGAAAACAGGTCCGCTTCTATGGAAGAGCATAAGACTGGTTGATTTCACTTCTGCAGATGGGATCCTACTTCTGCGGTCCCGCTTCTGCTGTTGGGTCCGCTCTTGCGCCCTTCCTCATCGCACCTGCGTGTTCGCGGGTGAGCACGAAAATCCGCACCTGCGGTCCCTGGCCAAACGCTCCAGAACCGCTTCTACGGTGCAACCCTCGCGCCTACGGCCCAAAGCTCGCAGGTGCGGGCTCACCAGAACTGGTGCACCAGCAGCCCTCTTGAGTTCCAAACTCAATTCGCGCACTGTCTGAATGGCATCTGGGGCCCTCGAGGCCCTGTCCAAATGTACCAACAAGTTTTAAATCATGAAACGGACTGGCTCGCACCCTCGGAATGCATAAAACAACAACAAACTAAGAATCAACCCCAACCAAATTAAATAAAGAATATGAACTTCAAGTTCTTCTAACTTACTCCCAACGGGCCGAAACATGCTTAAACTACTCGGAATGACACCAAATTTTACGTGCAAGTCTTAAATCACCATACGGAACTATTCCCGATATCGAAATCCTATTTGGATCTCGATATCACCAAAACCTATTCCAAACCAAATTTGAAGAACTTCAAAACCTTCTAAGAACCAACTTCCACTATTAGGCCCCGAAACGCTCCTGGGTCATCCAAAACTTCATCCAAACATACATCCAAGTCCGAAATCATCATACAAATCTATTAGAACCGTCAAATCCCGATTCTGAGGTCGTTTACTCAAAACGTTGACCGAAGTCAAACTTAGCCTTTTTAGCCAACCTTAAGGAACCAAGTGTTCCGATTTCAACGCGAACCCTTCCAAATCACGAACTAACCATCCCCGCAAGTCATAAAACAACAAAAACATGTATGGGGAGTTTTATTTAGGGGAACAGGGTTCTAAAAAGCAAAACGACCAGTTGGGTCGTTACATTCATGATCAAGCAATTACTTAATGGTGCAGGGGAAAAACTTTAGCATGCTGAATATTAGTCACAATATAAGAGACATATCAAGATTCAACAGTAAGAGAAGCAAGCATCAAGTCTAATACTATTTCGCCATGTGTGGTGAAAGAAGGTCAGCTATAAGGTTTATTCCTAAGGTCTTAACTGGTACTAAGGAATGCAAGGCTTAGCAAGTCAGCAAACACACAATGATAGTAGGTCCTTATGAACAACAGGACCAGAAGAGTAACAAGTTAAGCATGAATTCAACTACTTCCTAAGCATGAATTTGGTTGGCATAATAATCTAGAACATGGAAGAAAGGCAAACTCAGGATTGACAACAAACATCAGCATAACATAGAAGACTAAATAGGTTTAGTAGAGTCATAATTACGAACTAGATTGTCACATAAAGGCTAGATATTGTATCTCACCTTATAGACTATAAGTAGTGTTAAACAACACAGGATTGAACTAAGCATGGAACACACATTAAGCTCACAATTGACTGACACTATAGTTAGGAATTGGTCATAGTAGAGTAGCATATACGTTAGAACATATGAGTTGATCTGTCACAAGGATGTAAAACAAAGTAGGGGGATAAACTCTGGAGGAGTAGCAGGTGATAAGCATTCAAACACACACATTAGGGTAAACATGCTTAAGAGAGCTAGAAATGAAATTGTTGATGCACCGAATGCCATGCCATGGTTGTCTCTATCAAGATTAAATATTAGGCAACTTCAGATACTAGAGAAGTATAGATCCTCAGGAATAACTTCAGAGCAGACAAAGATACGAATGATAGCATGTTGATTCAAAAAAGGTTCAGGGGAATAGATATACAAAGCAGGAACTCAAACGAAAAGAGAATGAAATTGCAAGGTCCAAAGGTACTTACCCATTACTAATTGACATACAAGCAGACAAGAAGAACAATTTCAGTAATATCTCAAATGTCAGTAGCAAGACGAGCAATAGAACCCAAGAATCTCAGTGTGTCAGAGTTTCGAAGTGTTTCGAATGAACCCCGGGCTGTTCTCACACTGAGAAAGGTCCCATAATCGAATTCTGGTGGCCTTGGCTTTTAGCCGGCCAAAAGACAGTAGTATAAGACAAGTGAGAATGAGAGAATAGTCATAATTTCAGTGATTGAGGTCCCTTTTAGAGGTTTGGGGGAAGTGTTTATATAGTGTTCAAATTAAGCAGACAAACATGGAAAATCAAACACAAAGAAGGAAAGAATATATCACATTCAATCAAAATCGGCAAAGGAGAAGGAGATTCTCAAACCCTAGTTGGGTCCATACGTATGAGAATCGAACCAAGAATTAAGGATTCTTCCTTGTATAATGTATATAGATGAGACATCGTCCAAATCCCCACAGAAGCAGAGTCGACAAAGCCAGATCTCGGGAGATAGTTCTTTCCAAAAATAAGGCAAGAACTTAAGTAACACCACAAGCACGTATACACGATAGTAGTACCTCAAAATAGGTAAGTAAATCATGGATTGACTCCATGTTTAGGTTGGAATCAGAGAGAATCAGAGATGGCTGCTAGGGTTTCTTTTAAAGACGAGAGAACATTCGAGAGGGTTTGGGGGCGACAGTTAGGTGGGGAATGGTCTTTAGGGTTAGGGGTTTGGTGGATTAGAAAAGGGGAGATGGTTTGTGGGCCGTTGATCTCAGAGATCAACGGCCAAGATTAAACGAAAGAGTAGGGGCGAGTCATTGAGACGGGTCGCGACCGAGTTTGTTAAGGGGTCGTTTGGTTTGGGCTTTTGAGGCTTAATTGGGATGGGCTAAATGTTTTGGGCCTTGATTTTGTTCCGAAATTAGCTCAAAACTGGGCTTCAATTTTGAATACACGAAATTCATTAAAAATAAATTATAAAAAATGACTAATAAATAATAAAAATATTATTTATGCAGTAAAATGCTTGAAAATAATAGCTTAACATTATAAGAATATAAAAAATTCTATTTTAGCATAAATAATATAATAAATAGAATTATGTATAGAATATTGGTTGTTATTGTAACTAGTGTAGATGAAATGGATAAATGCAAATATAATTACGTACAAGATGAGATAAAATATTATAAAATGCATGTGGTTAAAAAATGGTAAATTTGGATGAATAAATCACCCTAAAATAATTTAAAGAGATAATTAATAAATATTTAAACAAATTGAATGGGAGAAAATCAATTTTAAAGGTTTAAAAATTATAGAAAATTATCATATGACTCTTTTAAATTGGGTAATAATGCAAAAATGATATTTTAAAATTATATAGGATATCTATAAAATGTGAGGGAAAAATTGGGTATCATCAGTTTTTCCTCTTTACCCGGGAATGATGAAAGAGTTGTTGGGTAAAGAAAATGATGACCAATTTTGTCCGAACAACTAGAGATGAGGTGTTTTGGAAAACAGAGGGTCGAACCCTAGTTCTTGAGTTGCCTACATATCTTTGGTATTACGGGAATTAGGCTGTGTGTTGTTCTGGATCCAACGGCGAACGAAACCGATAGAGTTGTTATAAGAGTGGTCGTGTGTTTTGAAAGAGGATCTTTTGGATATGACAGTGTCGTGAGTAACGGATAATTTCAAGTGGAGCTATGAATGCGAATTTGAACGTTACAGATGTATAAGGCAAATGATTGAGCGGTTACGGGATAAAGGATAATCAATTGCTGATCATTGGTTACGTTTGAGATGATCAAAGGATGTGATCGTTGTGAACGGAAACCGGAGCAAAAATTTCTCCTGTTTGTAGAACGGTTACCTACAAAACATAAAATATGATGTACGCGAATATATATAGTTATTGCGGAAATTTAAACATGATGCAGGTTCCCTTCGGACAATGAGAGTTGTCTTTCGGACGATGAGGATGATGTCCTTAGACCATGATGTCCTGGGCCATGAAGCGTATGATAAAGGATTCGTAGGCTATGAAAATGTGTCCTCGGGCCATGAGGATGGTGCCTCTGGACTATGACGCTTTTGAATAATGATATGCAATTTTAAGAGATCCTCCGGCCATGGCATGATATCTTCAGGATATGAGGATGATGCCTTCATACTATGACGCCTTCGAACAATGTGGCGATGTTTCAGCCCATGAAATGCAATGATGCGGCGATGTTGATTGTTGGATAGAGGAAATAGGCAATGCTTAGCCACATGCGAGAAAGAAGAGAAGTCGTGCTTAGCCTTGTGTGAGATGGGGGCAGTTCCTATCCCTATGCAGATAATGAGGGCAATGGTTAACCTTATGTGAATGAAGGAAATCTTTAGCATTATACAATGATGAAGGCAATGCTTAACCTCATGCAAAGAATAGAGAAAATGCTTAACCTCATGCAAGGGAAGGCAGTGCTTAGCATTATGCAATAATGGAGGCAGTGCTTAGCCTCATACAGTGTAGCGAAGACAGTGCTTAGTCTCATACAAGGGAAGGTAGTGCTTAGCCTTATGCAATAATGGAGGTAGTGCATAGCCTCATGCAAAGAATGGAGACAATGCTTAGTCTCATGCAATGAAAGGCAGTGCTTAGCCTTGTGCAATAATGAGGGCAATGCTTAGCCTTATGGAATAACGAGGGCAATGCTTAGCCTCATGCAAAGAATGGAGACAGTGATTAGTATAATACAAGGAAGGTATTGCTTAGCCTTATGCAATGATGGAGGCAGTTCTTAGCCTCATACAAAGAATGGAGACAATGCTTAGTCTCGTGTAAGGGAAGGCAGTGCTTAGCCTTATGCAGTATGGAGGCAGTGCTTAGCCTCATGCGGAGAATGGAGACAGTGCTTAGTATCATGCAAGGAGAGGCAATGCTTAGCCTTATGCAATAATGAAGGTAGTGATTAGCCTCATGCAAGGGATGGAGATAGTGCTTAGTCTCATGCAAGAAAAGGCAATGCCTAGCGTTATGCAATAATGGAGGCAGTGCATAGCCTCATGCAAAGGATGGAGACAGTGCTTAGTCTCACGCAATGATGAGGGAAGGGCTTAGCCCGATGCAAGAAGAGCAATGATTAAATATGAGAGGGCAAAGTACTTCTTAGCTTGACGCGTTTGCGTTTGGCGACTTCTGTTGGTGTGAAGATAATGATCTCATTGTATGTATATGCTTGCCTACGTGTTTGTTATGTCTCTCATGCCTGCACCAAAAGAAAAATCGTGTATTTTGGAGGTGGAGGTTGGTTCGTACCTTTAATTCTTGTCCTTGTCTTGAGGTCTTGTTTGAGTCATCCTGGGTAACGTCTGGCTAGTACACAAAATGAAATTTTTGAAAAATATGCATTTGTGGTAAATCGTTTATATTTAAAAAATGTAATTGTTCAAAATATGTGATAATGTATTGAAGAAAATAATGTTTGGATCGGAGACTGTGACATATTTTGAGATATTGCAACCTCCTCAGCTCGAAATTTTGAGGACCCTCCTCAAAATTCTGCCCCAGTTTATATGCGTACTTCTGGCGATACATTCCTTGGTGATCCTAAACACGATGAGATCTGACAAACTCGAGATCTTGCCCCAATTTCTGACCATAGGGGGAATGAAGATCTTATTATGATGTTACCGAACCCACAGGGTTGTCTACGTATCCCTTATTAAATGGGAATCAGGTCAAGCGTAGTTTAGGTTACTTCAAATAGAAAGTGCAAACATAATCTTAAACATAATATCTCTTGACTGCATCCGTGTTGATATGTTTTGGCCATATCTCTCCATAAATTTCTACAAGTATAAGTGCTCTTCCTGTCAGTACTTGGTGAACCATGTAAGGGCCTTGCCAGTTGGGTGAGAATTTCCCCTTTGCTTCATCCTGATGTGGGAAGATTCATTTCAGCACCAATTACCCCTGTGTGAATTGCCTTGATCTAACTTTTTTGTTGAAAGTCCTTGACATTTTTTTCTGGTAGAGTTGACCGTGACACACTGAGTTCATTCTCTTTCCATCAATAAGAGCTAGGTGTTCATATCGGTTTCATATCTATTCCGTGTTGCTGAGCTCAGCCTCTTGTATGATCCTTAAGGAAGGAATATCTACTTTGGCAGGGATAACAACTTCGGTACCATAGACCAGTAGATAGGGGGTTGCCCCAGTTGATGTACGAACCGTGATGTGGTATCTGAGTAAAGCAAACGGTAGCTTCTTGTGCCATTATTTGTAGTTGTCCACCATTTTCCTCAATATCTTCTTAATGTTTTTGTTGGCGGCTTCTACGACTCCATTCATTTGCGGACTGTATGCTGTAGAATTTCTATGCTTGATCTTAAATGTTTCACACATAGCTTTCATCAGGTCACTGTTGAGATTGGTGACATTGTCAGTAATGATTGACTTAGGTACTCCAAATCGACAAATAATGCGATCCCGGACAAAAATTGCTATGACCTTCTTAGTCACAGCCTTATAGGACGCGGCTTCAACCCATTTTGTGAAGTAGTCTACAGCCACCAAAATGAACCTGTGTCCATTTGAAGCAGCGGGTTCAATTGGTTCGATGACATCCATGCCCCAAGTAAAGAAAGGCCAGGGTGAACTCGTTGCATTGAGTTCGTTGGGCGGCACTCGTATCATATCAACATGTATCTAGCATTGTTGACACTTTTGAACATATTTAATGTAGTCTGTCTCCATAGTCATCCAAAAATACCCTGCTCTTAATATCTTCTTGGCCAAAACAAAATCGTTCATGAGAGGTCCGCAAGTTCCGGCATGTATTTATTCGAGCAATATAGATTCTTCCTTGTCATCGACACATCGCACCAATCCCAAATGAGGAGTCCTTCTATACAAAATTCCTTCGCTTTAAAAGAAACGGTTGGCCAATATTCAAGGCGTGCACTCTTGAGTGTGTGTATTATTCTTTGGGTATTCTCCCTTTCCAAGTATTCTTTGATATCGTGGAACCATGGATTTCCGTCAAACGCTTCTTCAACATGAGCACAATAAGCTGGCTGCTTATGAATTCCTATTGGGATAGGATCGATGAAATTCTTGTCTGGATGTTGTATCATGGAAGAAAAGGTGGCTAATGCATCTGCGAACTCATTACGGAACCTTGGAACATGTTTGAAGTCTATCTTTGTGAACCTCTTGATCAATTCTTGTACACAATGCAAGTATGGCAATTTTTTAGTGTTCTTTGTAGCCCATTCTCCTAGTACCTGGTGTACCAACAGATCAAAATCTCCGAATACCAGTAATTCCTGAACATTCATGTCGATGGCCAACCTGAGTCCCAAGATGCAGACCTCATATTTTGCCATATTGTTGGTGCACGGGAACATGAGTTTTGCAGATAATGGGTAATGTTGACCGGTTTCTGATACTAAAACAGCTCTGATACCCACTCCCTTGAAGTTTGCTGCTCCGTCGAAGAACATCCCCCAACCGTCGTATGCTTTGGTAATATCTTCTCCAACAAACGACACTTCCTCTTCGGGAAAATATGTCTTCAATGGTTCGTATTCTCGGTGTACAAGATTCTCCGCTAAGTGATCAACCAATGCTTGCCCCTTTACTGCCTTTTGAGTCACATAGATGATGTCGAACTCACTAAGCAATATCTGCCACTTTTACCTGTAGGCATGGATTTTTGAAAGATGTATTTTAGTGGATCCATCCTTGATTTGAGATATGTAGTGTATGCACAGAAATAATGTCTCAACTTCTGGGCTATCCATGTCAAAGCACAGCAGGTGCGCTCCAACAGAGACTACCTTGCCTCGTAAGGTGTGAACTTCTTGCTCAAATAATATATTGCTTGCTGTTTCCTCCCAGTTTTATCATGTTGTCCCAGAATGCAGCCAAAGGCTCCATCCAACATGGACAGATAAAGCAGCAGAGGTCTTCCTAGTTCTAGCGGGACCAACACGGGCGGTTTAGACAAATACTCCTTGATTTTGTTGAAGGCCTTCTGGCATTCTTCAGTCCAGCTTGTCGCAACATCTTTCCTCAACATCTTGAAGTTTGGCTCACATATCACTGTTGATTGTGCTATAAAATGACTAATATAATTGAGGCATCCTAGAAAACTCATCACATCCTTCTTATTCTTTGGCGGTGGCAGGTTCTAGATAGCTTTGACTTTTGACGGGTCTAACTCTATACCTCGGCGGCTGGCGATGAAACCTAGCAACTTTCCAGCAGGGACTCCGAAGGCACATTTTGCGGGGTTCAACTTCAAATTGTATTTTCGAAGTCGGTTGAAAAACCTTTTCAGGTCTGCTATATGATCCGAATTTTTTTGGATTTGATGATAACATCATCCACGCACGCCTCTATTTCCTTATGTATCATGTCATGGAAGATAGTCGTCATTGTCACGCCCTAAACGCGGAAAGCGCGACCGGTACCCAACCCAGTGAACCCGGTCAAGCAAGCAAGCCTGCTAGACGCTTTCTACCCAACACACCCATGATCAAGAGAAGACATAATTTTGTTAATTAGGTAGTAGGGAGATCATGTACACAATACTAAATCATTTCATTAGTTACTTCACTTTTAAGTCTCAAAATACACATATTATTATAGTTTGAGAGGAACAAGTGAACAAAACACAACATAACTTGTTTGACTTTTCTAACACCCATGTACAACCCACATAGTGTCTACGGAGCCTCTAAAAGATACAAAAGAATGTTATGATAGTGCCGGCAACAAGGTCCCGGCTATACCTCGAGACGTGATAATAATATGAACAAAAGATACAATACATTAACCCGGGATGAAGTGGGGCTCACCAAGTTTGCTGGAAAGAGGATGTACCACTATCGCTGATCAACACTGCCTGCTATGGAACCACCTGCATCCATTTAAAGATGCAGCACACCCAGCAAAAGGGACGTTAGTACTGTCTAATAGTACTAGTATGTAAGACTAAACACCATCTCAATAGAATGAATAATAATACAAGGGGGATCAGTCAAGAATTCAATAAGAGCTTCAAATAATACTAAAACATCAAGTTAAGGATCACATACATTTTCAAGTCAATTTCCATGTTATTAGGTTGGGTGATCTTTAGTGTCGATATACCATAATTCACAATACCACCGTATTCTTACACGGAGTCCGATGACGAACCGATCGGCTAGGTCGTCTCATTTGAGACATCAACCATAACCACAATTTCATTATAATTTCCAGCACAGTCACCACCATGTGTGCGGCATGGCATTCGATCACGGCCCAATCGGCTAGGACGTCTCACCCGAGACATTACCTTTTTTCAGTCAATCATCTCACATCATACTTCTTTCATATCTTTTCGATTCATTGGCACTACTGGCCACAATTATAAATTCCTTCTTGGCACTTGGCCGTATTTCATAATTCCAGTTCCCCTTTCCACATTCAAACATCATTATCATTATCAACAACAATAAGTCTTCCCATTCAAGACATTAAATTAACATATGAGCAATTTGGGAATGTTAGGCACATAGAGGCTTTTCATACAATTTGGCATAACAACCTTTATTTCGATCTTGACTTGATGTCTTAACATTTTTAACACAAAATCCATATTTTGAACACATCCTCAATGATAAGGTGATATGATGAAGCATTTACAATACATATTGAGCATATATGCTTCAACACAAGCACATTCAAAATAGCCAATTCTATTATGATCAATTTGGGACTTACACCAATAACATGAATACAGTGGGATTCGATTCTTAGAAGAAGGAGGTTTAGACAACATACCTCAATTGAGCTTCCTTTAAACTCTAAAACGTTCCTAAATTTTTAGCAACTTCGATCTACTTTAGAAATATAACAAGTTGGACCAAAGTTGGGAAGATGGTCATGATTCTAGCTTATTTGAGCACATTATCAAACACTAGGTGTGCATTAATGTTTTTAAGGACCTTTTGTGAAAGATTTCATCATTCCCCAACATATTCTCTACCATTTTTAGCTCATAACCTTCCCACATTCTTTGATAACACATGCATGCAAGATAACAACCCCCCACACCCAAGAATTGTCTTTATAATTATCCCATTTTTGTAAATTTTCAAAATTGAGAGCTAGGACATAGATTCTTACCTTTAGGATGAAGACTTTATTGTTAATCCTCAATGATTGAGCAAGAATTGTTGCATAATAGGTTGAAGGTTACTCCCCCACACAAAGCACTATTTCTCACTCTAAAAGTATTAGACATTTGCTCAAATTTAACTATGGCATATGTTTTATCGATGTAGGGTCGGGTTATAAAAACCCAAAAATGAAGCCCCGGGACAGGATCTGCGGTCGCATATTCGACCGCATAATGATTTCGTGGTCCACAAAATGACTTCGAAAAATGGCCTTCAGAACTGGACTGGCCTGCTTCACTCTGTGGGTGTTATGCGGCATGCAGACCTATTCTACGGTCGCATAATGCACCGCAGAACCTCCCTCCACAAATATTCTAAGGCTGATTGTGCGACAAAAGTGCGGCCCGCGTAATGGTTGTGCGGTTGCATAACTGGCCGTGAAATTATCATAAAAAATGGCCCAAGTAGCTTCTTCACTCTACGGCCATTCTGCGGCCCGCAGAGTGATTATGCGGCCGCATAATGGGCCGCAAAAATGCCTAACTCTGCAAAATATTTTCCTTCAACTCCCCAGCGCACTGTTCAATCCAAAAAGTCTGAACCCCGTTTTTTATGAAATATTTTACGGGTCCTTACATCCTCCCCCACTTAAGACCATTCATCCTCGAATGAGGATAAAGGCTCACTATTAGCATCCTATGCAACTCAGTTTTCATATCACACACCAGCAGCCCCAAATTCGACTAACTCCCTAAATTTCCAAAAAATTCGCCAGAGTTTTCCCTGTAACTAGGCCTATCCACCTATGAGAGAGCCCCAAAAACACATCCTCAAAACATATATATAATCCAATGACGTAACATAACTCATAACAACACCAACCGTGGCCTCACATACAATATATTTAGGAAGAAACACCTTTACATTAACTGAACAAGTGATACAAGAATCCATAGGCGACAGTTTTATAGAAAGGTTACATAGCTTATACAAACAAGTAAGGATACTTCTTTTTAAGCTCTTCCTCGGCCTCCAAAGTAGCCTCTTCAACCTGCTGGTTTCCCCACAACACCTTCACAGAGGCAATTTCTTTATTTCTCAACTTTCGAACTTGCCTATTAAGAATGGCAACTAGAATTTCTTCATATGACAGTTCTTCATTAACCTCAATGGTCTCAACCGACACAATAGCTGATGGATCTCCAACTACCTTCTTCAACATAGACACATGGAATACCGGGTCCACTAATGACATCTTGGGTGGTAGCTCAAGCTTGTACGCCACCTGACCAATCCTCTGAATGATTTTGTACAGCCCGACATACCTCGGACTCAATTTCCCTTTCTTTCCAAACCGCATTATACCCTTCATGGGGGGAACCTTCAAGAATACCCAATCATCTTCCTTGAACTCTAAGTCTCTGCGACGAACATCCAAATAAGATTTTTCACGACTATGAGCACTTTTCAACCGCTCCTTAATGATTTTAACCTTTTCCATAGCCTGATGCACGAGGTCTGGTCCTATCAACTCAGCTTCCCCAATCTCGAACCACCCAAAGGGAGATCTACATCTCCTACCATATAATGCCTCAAATGGTGCCATCTGAATACTAGCATGAAAGCTATTATTATAAGCAAACTCTATGAGTGGCAAATGATCATTCCAGTTACCCTTGAAGTCAAGAACAAAAGCACTCAACCTGTCTTCAAGTGTTTGAATAGTCCGCTCTGCCTGCCCGTCAGTCTGTGGATGGAAGGATATACTAAGATTCACTTGAGTACCCAAAACTTGCTGAAATTTCTTCCAAAACTTTGTCGTGAATTGAGCCCCCCGATCGGAAATGATAGAAACTGGAGTGCCATGTAGCTTGACTATTTCCTTGATATACAACTGAGCATACTGTTCCGTTGTGTTGGTAGATTTAACTGGCAAGAAGTGTGCTAATTTTGTGAGCTGATCCACAATCACCCAAATTGAGTTCAACTTGCGCGGAGTGCGCGATAATCGTACTAGAAAATCCATATTAATCATTTCCCACTTCCACATTAGAATTTCTATGTTCTGTGCCAACCCACCAGGTCGTTGGTGTTCGGCCTTCACTTGCTGACAATTTAGACATCTTTCCACAAAGTCCGCCACATTCCTTTTCATGTCACTCCACCAATATACTTCCTTGAGATCATGATACATCTTTGTAGAACATGGGTGCACGAAATACCTAGAAGTGTGAGCCTCGGTCATGATTCTTTCCCGGAGACCATCTACATTTGGAACACATAGCCGCCCTTGGTACCTTAGTGTACCATCATCTATGCCAAGAGTAAAATCCATAGTTTTATGTTTTTGAATCCCCTCCTTCAGTTGTACCAATAATGGATCGTCGTATTGCTTCTCTTCAACATCCACCAGAAGCAATGATCCAGCCCTATTTTGCATAATTACCCCTCCTTCACTAGAGTCCGCAAGACGAACTCTCAAGCTAGCTAACTGGTGAACCTCTATGGTCAACGGCCTTCGATATGCCTCCAAGTGAGCCAAACTACCCATAGATTTTCAGCTAAGAGCATTCGCCACAACATTAGCTTTCCCCGGGTGATATAGAATATCGATGTCGTAATCCTTGGATAACTCAAGCCATCTTCTCTGCCTTAGATTCAGCTCCTTTTGTTTGAAAATATATTAAAGATTCTTGTGGTGCGTGAATACATCCACATGGACCCCATACAAATAATGACTCCAAATTTTCAATGCAAAAACCACCGTCGTAAGTTCCACGTCATATGTTGGATAGTTCTTCTCATAATTCTTGAGTTGCCTAGAAGCATAGGCTATAACCTTGTCGTATTGCATTAACCCACACCCAAGCCCGATCCTTGAAGCATCACATTATACCACAAACCCATCTGTACCCTCTGGAAGGTTCAATATCGGCGCCATAGTCAATCTTGATTTCAACTCCTGGAAGCTCCTTTCACAAGCATCGGACCATTTGAACTTAACCACTTTCCGAGTCAATTTAGTCAACGGAGAGGTAAGAGTAGAGAAACCCTCCACAAACTTCCTGTAATACCTTGCTAAGCCCAAGCAACTACGAATCTTGGTTGACGTTGTAGGTCTAGGCCAATTCTTCACCGCTGCAATATTTTGAGGGTCAACCTAAATTCCTTCTCTGGAGACAACATGACCAAAGAATGTTACAGACTCGAGCCAAAATTCACATTTTTAAAATTTCGCGTACAATTGGTGTTGCTTATGAAGAGTCTGCAAACCTGCCCTGAGATGATTGGCATGGTCTTCTCGACCTCGTGAATACACAAGGATATCGTCAATGAATACTATCACAAAGGAATCGAGAAAATGCTTGAAAACCTGATTCATAAGATCCATGAAAGCCACCGGGGCATTTGTTAGCCCAAAAGACATTACCAGAAATTCAAAGTACCCATACCGGGTCCTGAAAGCTGTTTTCGGAATATCCTGTTCCTTGATCTTCAATTGGTGGTACCCGGACCGTAAATCAATTTTGGAGAAGTACCTAGCACCCTGTATCTGATCAAACAAATCAGATATTCTGGGTAATGGGTATTTGTTTTTGATTGTGACTTTGTTGAGTTGCCGGTAGTCAATACACATCCTCAGTGATCCATCTTTCTTCCTCACAAAGAGAACCGGTGCACCCCATGGTGACACACTCGGTCGGATGAAACCCTTCTCTAACAAATCCTTCAAATGTTCCTTTAGCTCCTTCAATTATACTGGTACCATCCTATAAGGCGGAATAGATATAGGCTGCATGCCTGGCATCACATCAACCCCTAAATCAATCTCCCTATCTGGCGGAATCCCAGGGAGCTCATTAGGAAAGACCTCTGGAAATTCATTCACAATTGGCACAGACTCGAGTATAGGCGTCTCAGTATCGGTGTCCGTTACCCGGACCAAATGATAGATACACCCCTTATTAATCATCTTTGTGGCCTTAAGGTAATAAATAAACCTACCTTTTGGCATTACTTTATCCCCCTTCCACTCAACAACTGGCTCATTTGGAAATTCAAACCTCACAGTCCTAGTTCGGCAATCGAGCTTGGCTTTGTATTGGCTCCCATATTACTTAACGAGGCACTTAGTTGAATACCGATCAAAATTATTTGAAAATTTTAAAATTTTCCAATATAGAATTATTAGTTATGTTAAATACCCCGAAAATCCAAAACCTCTTCAAAACATGAATAAAGCCAATTCATTCCTATAATTACATCAAAATCGACCATCCCCAATTCAATGAGATCGGCCACGGTGTCCCGACCATGCACCGTGACAACACAACCCCTATAAACTTGTGCGGCCATAATAGACTCACCAACCGGAGTAGATACAGAGAACGGCTCAGGAAGCTATTCCGGTTCTATCCCAAATTCCATAGCAACATAAGGGGTAACATAGGACAAGGAGGAACCGGGATCAATAATATCATATACATAATGAGATTGGACAGTCAATATACATGTGACAACATTTGGAGAAGCCTATGCACTCTGGCGACCACTCATAGCATAGAAATGACTGGTTCCTCCTGAACTCCGTGCACCACCCCTAACTGCACCATGCTCTGCTGGTGCTGGAGTGCCTCGAGCTAGAGGGGGTGCTGGAGATGTAGCAGCTGCAAAACTGGATGGTTGTGTTGTGCCCCTGCCCACACCCTTGCGGGCTCCCTTTGAATATGACCACTCAATCCGCACTCGTAACATATAGGTAGGTCCATGTAGCAGATCCTCAAGTGCATCTTCCCATACCTGGTGCATGGGTGCCTCCGCTGCTGCTAGAATCTCCCTCCTAGAGGGGTCCCCTACTACCCTGATTGGGCCTGAAACAACTCCCCTACTGCTGACTGGGACCTGCTGGTGGTGCACTGGCTGAATACTGAGCAAAAGACTAGGATGGCTCTGATGACCCTCCCCTAAAAGCTGATCTTCCCCCACCAAATGACTCCCCAAAGTTGCCCACGGACCGGGCCTTGCTGGTACCCTCTCGCTCTATTCTATTCTTCAACTTACGGTTCCTTGTAGCTTGCGCAAATGCTACCATCTTCCCACAGCTCATATCTGAATTCAAGGAAGTTTTAGCGGCCTCATTGATAACCATGGGGCTAAGGCCCTGCACAAACTGGCGCACTCTAGCATCCATAGTAGGCAACATGAGAATGACATATTTAGATAGACGTGCGAACTCCATGTGATACTCCCACACACTCTTACTTCCTTGCTTAAGGTTCTCAAACTCTGCGGCACGAGCTGCCCTAGTCTCGGCCGGGAAGAAATATTCCATGAAAGCGTTAGGAAACTCACTCCAAGAGGGATCTCCTCCTCTCGAGAATCCTCCCACAGCTCAAACCAAGAATAGGCCACCCATTTGAGGCGGTAGGCCGCAAACTCCACCCCCTCTGTCTCAGTAGCGCGCATAACCCGGAGAGTCTTATGCATCTCATCAATGAAGTCCTGTGGGTACTCCTCGAGATTAGCATCTGTGAACACCAGAGGATCCAACTGAAGAAATCTGTTCACCCTGGAACCACTAGAATCCCCTTGTTGGCTAGAAGCCACTATCTGTGTCAGCATCTGGATAGCTCCCCTAAGATCCCCATCAGAAATACCAGAACTGAAAGCTGGGGCTGGAGGAACTGATGCACCCTCAGTAGGATTAGGAACTGGTGTGGCCTGGTCAGGTGTACTGGAATCAGGCAGTGTAGCAGTCGGGGGATTATCCCCACCCATCAGGTATTTACCCGCATCACAAAATAAAGGGTCAACTGCCACCCCTGAGGCGACATTGGCTCCTTGGCCAATTTTTGCTCTCTTCTTAGGTGCCATATACTGAAAGTTAAAGGAATGCACGATTTAGAGGAGGAACAGTTTCACAATCAGTTTCTTCGCACGATCCAGAATATCAAAGAATGGTATTATTCCTAAATGTCCAAGTAGCCTCCAACTTATAGATGTGGTCGATAACACACCGATAATGAGGACTCAACTAAACATGGCTCCGAGACATACTCGGACACTTTAAAACCTTAGGCTCTGATACCAAGTTAGTCACACCCCAAACTCGGAAAGCGCGACCGGCGCCCAACCGAGGGAACCCGGTCAAGCGAGCTTGCTAGACGCTTTCTACCCAATGCACCCATGATCAAGAGAAGACATAATTTCGTTAATTAGACAGTAGGTATATCATGTACACAATACCAAATAATTTTGTTAGTTACTTCACTTTTAAGTCTCAAAATACACATATTCTTATAGTTTGAGTAGAACAAGTGATCAAAACACAACATAACTTGTTTGACTTTTCTAGAACCCATGTACAGCCCACATTGTGTCTACGGAGCCTCTAAAAGACAAAAAAGAGTGTTATGATAGTGCCGGCCACAAGGCCCCGGCTATACCTCGAGACGTAATAATAATATAAACAAACGATACTACACGTGACCCCGGGATGAAGTGGGGCTCACCAAGTATGCTGGAAAGAGGATGTACCACTATCGCTGATCAACAATGCCTGCTATGGAACCACCTGCATCCATTTAAAGATGCAGCACACCCGGCAAAAGGGACGTTAGTACTATCTAATAGTACTAGTATGTAAAACTAAACACCATCTCAATATAATGAATAATAATAAAAGGGGGAAGAATCAGCAATTCAATAAGAGCTTCAAATAATACTAAAACATCAAGATAAGGATCACATAAGTTTTCAAGTCAATTTCCATGTTATTATATTGGGTGATCTTTAGTGCCGATATACCATAATTCACAATACCACTGTATTCTTACACGGAGTCTGATCACGACCCGATCGGCTAGGTCGTGTCATTGGAGATATCAACCATAACCACAATTTCATTATAATTTCCAGCATAGTCACCACTATGTGTGCGGCATGGCGACCGATCACGGCCTGATCGGCTAGGCCGTCTCACCCGAGACATTACCTTTTTCAGTCAATCATCTCACATCATACTTCTTTCATATACTTTCGATTCAATGGTACTAGTGGCCACAATTATAAAGTCATTCTTGGCACTTGGCCGTATTTCATAATTCCAGTTCCCCTTCCCACATTCAAACATCATTATCATTATCAACAACAATAAGTCTTCCCATTCAAGACATTAAATTCATATATGAGCAATTTGGGAATCTTAGGCACATAGAGGCTTTTCATACAATTTGGCATAATAACCTTTATTTCGATCTTGACTTGATGTCTTAACATTCTTAACACAAAATCCATATTTTGAACACATCATCAATGATAAGGTGATATGATGAATTATTTACAATACATATTAAGCATATATCTTTCAACACAAACACATTCAGAATAGCCAATTCTATTATGATAAATTTGGGACTTACACCAATTACATGAACACCGTGGGATTCGATTCTAAGAAGAAGGGTGTTTAGCCAACATACCTCAATTGAGCTTCCTTTAAACTCTAAAACGTTTCGTAATTCTTAGCAACTTATATCTATTTTAGAAATATAACAAGTTTGACAAAAATTAAGAAGATAGTAATGATTCTAGCTCATTTGAGCACATTATCAAACACTAGGTGTGCATTAATGTGTTCAAGGCCCTTTTATGAGAGATTCTATCATTCCCCAACCCATTCTCTACCATTTTTAGCTCCAAAACTTCCCACATTCTTTGATAACACATGCATGCAAGATAACAACCCCCCCACACCCAAGAATTATCTTTCTAATTATCCCGTTTTTGTAAAATTTCGAAATTGAGTGCTATGACATAGATTCTTACCTTTAGGATGAAGACTTTCTTTGTTAATCCTCAATGATTGAGCAAGAATTGATAGATAATACGTTGAAGGCTACTCCCCCACACTAAGCACTCTTTCACTCTAAAAGTATCAGAAATTTGCTCAAATTTAACTATGGCATATGTTTTATCGAAGTAGGGTCGGGTTATAAAAACCCAAAAATGAAGCCCCGGGACAGGATCTACGGTCGCATATGCGACCGCATAATGATTTTGCGGTCCGCGAAATGACCACGAAAAATGGCCTTCAAAACTGGGCTGGCCTACTTCACTCTGCGACCATTATGCGGCCTGCAGACCTGTTCTGCGGTCACATAATGCGCCACACCCTCCGCAAAAATTCTAAGGTTGATTGTGCGACAAAAGTGCAGCCCTTGAAATGGTGGTGCGGTCGCATAACAGGCCGCGAAATTGCCATAAAAAATGGCCTAAGTGGTTGCTTCACTCTGCGGCCCACCGAGTGATTATGCAACCGTTTAATGGGACACAAAAATGCCTAACTCTGCAAAATATTTTCCTTGAACTCCCCCGTGCACCGTTCAATCCTAAAAGTCTGAACCCCAATTTTTAGGAAATATTTTATGGCGCCTTAAAGTCATGGCCCTCATGTAGGTGTCCCCGGCATTCTTCAAACCAAACGACATCATTTTGTAACAATTTATCCCCCATGGTATGATAAAGGTTGTCTTTTCAGCATCCTCTTCATCCATCTAGATCTGGTGATATCCTTCAAAGCAATCCACAAAGGATTGGAGTTCATGCGTGGTGCAATTGTCAATCAATATGTGTATGTTAGGCAACGGAAAATCATCCTTAGGACTTGCTCTATTTAGATCTCAGTAATCAACACATACTCGGACTTTCCCATCCTTCTTTGGAACCGGCACAATGTTGGCTAACCAGGTCGGGTATTCGATCACTCGAAGAATCTTGGCTTTAATTTGCTTGGTAACCTCCTTCTTTATTTTTAGACTCATATCTATCTTGAACTTTCTGAGCTTCTGCTTTACCGGTGGACACATAGGATTGGTAGGTAGCTTGTTAGCTACTATGGATGTGCTTAACCCAGTCATGTCTTCGTAGGACCATGCAAAAATATCTTCATATTCCCTTAGAAACCTAACATACTCTTCCTTTTCTGAGGATGATAGATGAATGCTTATGCGAGTTTTTTTTACTGTTTCAGAATCCCCTAAGTTAAGGGCCTCAGTTTCCTCCAAGTTAGACTTTGGTTTATTTTCAAAATTCTCTACTTCTTTGATAATTTCCTCAAGTATTATATCAGCTTCTAGATCTTCCAAGTCACTGTCCTTATGTTGTGTTGTCTCATTACATGTCACAGTCGTAGGTTTATCATGATATGTAATAATTACCCTGAAAAGAATGGAGAAAGATAATAATAAATACGAAAAGCAATAATGCATTAATAAAGCTTAAAATTATCAACAAGTATGACTCGATGGCTCGAGTAATTATTTCGACACAAAGTACTAAAAATGTCTTAAATGCTCAAAACAATTTTAAAATAAATCATGCTAATTTAGCCAGGCTACCCAGCTACTCAGCGATCCTGGGATGAGGCAGCGGTGCAGTTCTTGAGAATAGCTCCTTCTCCTACTGTCTGACTAGTAAGGTCTTCCTCCTCCTCCTCCACAATTACATTGTAGTCCGTGTCTTTCTCATCCAAAAAGAACTTCCTCATACCGTCCAAAATCTCATCTTCCTCGGATCCCCATATCATGTCAGCTTGACGGAATGTCTGGTGCATAGATTGTATAGGTTGTTCCAGTGGATAGTAATTGATGCGCCATGGTGGTATCCAATCCTGATACTCTTGCATGGTATATTCATACCCGAGTCCAAAAGTCGTGCCATGATACTGTGGTTGTATGGGTTTTGTGATCCCTTGAAGCTTTCGGCCAAGACCCTTTCCTAATTTATATCATGTCCACATCAATATGCTTTCTATCTTGTTGCTCCACCATCGATCCTTTTCAATTGCGTTAACTCGTTCAATGCGGTTATATGTTTCTCCGCCCAACTTCCACCTATTTTTGATGACTGGAACGGTCTGGTTGGTATGGATATGGTTGCTTCCGCCTCCATAAATGATCACCTCCTGATGATTCCACTCGAACTTTACTGCCTGGTGCAGAGTAGAAGACACTGCCTCAGCTGCATGTATCCATGGTCATCCCAACAATAGTTCGTAAGTAGCAAATATATCTAGCACTTGGAATTTGACATCAAACCAAGACGAACCCATCTGTAGATCAAGGTTGATTTCTCCGAAAGTGGCTCTCATGCAGGCCTTTACCTAATCTTTTCAGAGTGGTCAGCGGGCATATGTTCAAGCTCGAACCTCCATCTATCAGGACTTTATCAATGAACTTGTCCTCAAATTCCACTATGATGTGTAATGCTTTGTTCTGACTCAACCCTTCTTGTGGTAACTCATCCTTGTGGAAAGTAATTTTGTGACTCTCTAGTACCTGTCTGACCATGTTAGCCATATCTCCATTAGTGATGCCGACGGGTACATAAGCTTCACTTAACACTTTCATCAAGGCATTCTTGTATGCGTCTAAATTTTTCAACAGTGATAAAATGGATATCTGGGCGGGAGTCTTGTTCATGTGGTCAACAATAGAGTATTCCCTTTCTTGTATCTTCCTCCAAAGATTGTCAAAGTCTATCTCAACAACAGGCGGCTTAGATGCAGCTTCTTTGCTCGTTCCTCCCAGATTCTCAAGTGTGTAAACTCTGGCAGTTCTAGTCATACCTTGCACGGCACCTGTCTCTTCTATCTTGGCTTTTCCCTTTCTTCTCGCTTCCGCAACATAATCCCATGGGACAGCTTCATACTTGTAATATGGTGCGGGAGCTACCATTACAGTGAAAGGTGTAGCTACCTCGACCTCAAATGGTGCTTGGGTTTGTACCACAATTGGCGTTAGGGTGACTGGAGATGTTTTAGGAGTATCTCCCTCTCGAATGATTCCGATGGATCCTTCCTGATCCCATTTCTCATTAGTTTCTATCACATTCACTCCCTCACCCCTATGATCCGGGAGAGGGTTATTGCGGACATTCGGTACGACTTTATTTGCTTGTATAACCTTAGTTTCGATCGGTGTCTAAATCTTGTCTTTTAACATGCGTCACTCCTCAATGGTATGACCCATCATGCCCGAATGATAGGCACAAGTTTTATTGGGATTGATCCACTAGGAATGGTTCTCGACAACAACAACAGGAATATGGTTTATTTAACCAGCGGCCTTTAGTCTCTCATACAGTTGGGCTATGGGTTCAACAATTGAGGTGTATTGTCTAGGAGTTATGCGGTCGAAGTTTAGGCATGGCTTTGGGTAGTTTTGGCGGGCGGGTGGAGGTGAATGGTAATATGCAGGTTGAGTGCTATAGGTATGGTAGGTGGTGGCAGGGTATTGGTAATTTGGGGGTGAGGGTTGGTATGTGGGTGGAGGTGTTAGGTATGTGAGGGGATACTTAGGGCCCTGGGCTTCCATCATATCACCTGATTCTTTCTTCTTTGAGATACTTCCTGATTGCAATATTTTATTTGTGGCTTGTAGTGCCTCGAAATTAGTCACCATCCCATTCTTGATTCCTTCTTCTATCCTCTCTCCTAGTGATTCTCGAAACTTGTGATTCTCGATGACCATCAACCGTTCATAATACTACGCATCTTGAGTTCTAACAAAGAACTTGTTAATTTGTTCTTCTTCAAGTGTCGGCCTTACCTTTGCGTCCTCTGATATCCAATGAGTATCGTACTCACGGAAGGTTTCTGTCGGCTTCTTCTTGAGGTTTTGAATATAGAAAACGCCTGGCACGTTCTTTTTTTTGAACTTGAATCTGTCCATAAAATCCGATGCCATACTTACCCAATTTGCCCACTTCTTTGGGTTTTGACTGATATACCAAGACAAAGCATCTCCTGTAAGGCTTAGCATGAACAATTTCATGCCAATTAGTTCATTCGTACCCACTCATATGAGTTTGTCACAGTAGGTTCTCAAATGCACCTTCGGATAACCAGTGCCATCAAACATATCAAACTTGGGAGGTTTGTAATCCTCCGGCATTTCTACATCTTGATGGATACACAAAACTTCGTTGTTTAAACCTTCAACACTTTTCCCACCTTAGACACTCTGGACTCTCCCTGTAAGTTTCTTGAGTTCCTCTGCCATGTTTCGAATGAGAAGGTCATTCTCAGTTGGCTCAGGTATGTATAGGGTTTGCTTCGGGGTATGATGTAAGGTTTCCACATATAGTGGATTTCTTTGATGAGTTCCTGGAACTTGGGTATATGGGTGATCGTTGGTTGAGTTTTGGGGATCGGGAGTAGGTTGTGGTGCATTTTGGGGAGTGTGATAAGTAGTGGTTTGTGGGTATTGAGTTGGGTGATGGTGCTACTGTTGAGTGGTTTGCACCGGTGGTGGGTTATGGTTTTGGGGAGGCGTGGGATTATGATACTAGTGCGATGCGGGAGGATTCAGAGCTATGGGTGGTGGATTCTGGTTTTGTGTGTTTTGTGGTGGTGTTTGGTTTTGAGTGGTTGGGTTTCTCTGATTGATGTCGGGAACATTGAGAGTAAGGGAAAGGTTTGCCAGTTTTCAGACTTGTTAAAGCTCACCCAGTAGTTCCAGGATTTTCTGCTCCAAGCGTAAGACCAACTCATTCTGTCCTGGAGTTCTTCTACCATCTAAAATTTCAATATTTTCTACCGTAGTAGCATTATCTTTCCGCGGATACCACTTAAATCATCCATCTTCCCTTTGCCTCTGCCTTTGCTTTTCGGGTCGCTAAGTGGAGGATGAGGTGGAGGACCTCTGGATCTAGTGCGGTATACTGATGATGCCAGTATGCACGAACCAACCTTTGGGAATGGGAATAAATAAAAGAAATAAAAACATAAAGGTAACCAAGTCAGTAAGGCAAAGTAATATAGTATTTGCAATATTTAAACATGTTTCACAAAAGTCATGCAATAATTCACGTCCTAATTTGGGGATCTCATTGTGCCAAAGGTAGGCCTAAGCGACACATAGACTTGGAGAAAATTGATGCCAACATTTTCTTCATTTCGTTAGTGCAAAAATAAGCCAAAACAATCTTTTACTAAATCGACAATAATACTAATAAAATCACTAATGGCATTAGGCCTTATTACATCAAAATCTAATCTAAAGTAGAAAGCAGTAAAGAACATCTCTCCTAATCTACTTGGTCCCTGAAGGACCTTCTCCATGCTTGGCGCTCTTGACTCCATCAATCATGTTTCCCAGATCGCGCATGTCCAGTATTAAGTAAGACTTTTCCAGCTTTCCTCCTTCATCAGCGTCCATGCCTTGACAATCCCTAAGTCTCTTTCTCATTTTCCCTTCTAGCTCCATCAGTCCTTGCTCCAAGTATTCTAACCTTTCAGTCGACTTAGTGGCAATCTCTTTCCATTCTCTTATCGCCTCCATGTTCACTTTATGTTTTTGTATGTGCTTAGCTTCGGAATCGAATAGCCTTTTGCGTAGCCTCTTATGCTTCACCGATGCCTCAACCACTTCATCTATGATCCTATCCTTTAAATTGACCCCTGGTTTGACGTCCCCAGCAATGTTGTCTTCTAAACATGATAGATAGTAGCACATATGGACGGCGTGATATCTGTCTGGCTCAATAGTTTCTCCTTCCACGATGATATTTTGGTTTCACACGTGTTGCGCTTTGAACTTGAATGGGATGACATCTCCCTTGAAATCTACCTTGCACTGAACCATGTTGGAAACCCGAGGTATGACTTATTTTCTTCTAGCTTGCCTCATTACCCTTATAGGAGCGTAAGGGTAGATGCCTCACAGCTCGATCAGTACCAAGCGAGTAGTTCCTTTTGATCTGATGATGAACTCACTACTAGGAACCCATTCAAACATCCAATGCACTTGCTTGTCTGTTAGATTGCTGAAGAAATGCGCCCAGCCTACATCATTTCCAGGCTTTGCAAACCTGTCTAGAATGAACGCCATTTTCTTTGGGTGATGGTTGGCAATGTGGTCATTCAGTGGCCTTCGCAAAAGATCTTGATGATACTCTCCCTTCTGAAAGTGTTCTAGTAGCCAAACTTGTAGCAATAGATTACAACCCTCAAAGTGTCCGAACCCATGCTTGCACCGATGTAGAGCACGATACATCTCAACTAAAATCACGGGTATGATAGTGTAAGTTTGTCATTCGATGCCATCCATTAAGGACCTGGCGACCATGGCTAGGCGAGTATGAATCCTTCCTACTTGCATCGGAAAGATCAACAATCCCAAGAAGCAGACAATGAAAACATAAACCAGGTGGTGCACCTATCCCAAAGAGGTAATGGCTAGTACATCATAATGAAGGCGATATAATTTGCTATGCCCATAACGCTAGTAGAGAAACTCAAAAGGGATGTATGATTTCTTTAGACAAAGCAGTTCATCGTTCTTCTTAAAACCCAACATTTGCAGAAAACCTCTTGGAGTGCGATTTTCTGTCACTAGTAGTCCCGGACTATCCCATGGTAACTTGGTGAAACCCCCTATTTCTTCCAGGAGAGGAGTCATTTCTATATTGCCAAATCGAAAAATATCTCTTTTCTCATCCCAAAACATGGTAGCGGCCTCGATCAATTTTCTATTTGGTCGAATGTTCAGCAAAGATGGCAGGTCACCAGGTACTCTCCTCATGTTATTTCTATCACAAGGTTCAAGGTCTTTCCACCAGTCAATTAGCAAAGGCGGGATATTTTGGACCATACCGAACCTGGGGATCTCATGCTTCATTTTCTACAAACAAACAAATGTTAGCCTTTCCCCCCTTCCAGATTCGACTACTTACGCAATAATGATCAACATGTTGGCATATTTTCTCCAAGTAATGCACATAAGATGATGGTGTCCTTTGGAATTATGGAAATCCCGTCGGACTTTGGACAAGGTTTATCTAAGAGGGTTGTTACGTCAATGACGCCTCAATCCGTACTAGGTTTAGCATGATGCATGTACATTTCAAATTAGTGTGGGGTTTCTAGAAGGGTATAGATTGCTACTCTCATGTGGTCAACTTGAGAGGGAAAGGCACGGGACTGTCGACTGACCGCAAATAAGCTTTTCCGATTTAAAAGGGTAATTTTAGGAAAGTGCAGACACTCATCAAGCGCCGCTATGTTGATAATAAGCACGAGTGGAGTATGATGTGGAGCATGCTTTATGCAGAAATAGTAACACATTGCCAAGTACTTGCATGATAAAAGTGCATAAAAACAGTAAATAACACGATAAAGATGAAAAAAGAAGTTAAAAGAAAAGAAAGACAAAAGAGAGAAGCCAGTTTAACTCATGAAAATGTGCGAGAATGTAATGAAGCAGGTATGGAAATAGGGACGGGAGAGTCATGATATAGCAGTCTTAGACAAGATGAAAGAAGTGGGGAGATGGCGTACATTTCATAGCAATAAAGGGAAATAGAGAGGGGATGTTCATGTCATATCAATTTAGACAAATAAAGGAGAATAAGGGAAGGGATGAGCATGTCATAGCAATTTAGACAAAGAAAGGAAAATAAGGGAAGGGATGTGCCTGTCATAGCAATTTGGACAAATAAAGGAAAATAAGGGAAGAGATGTGCATGTCATAGAAATTTAGACAAATATAGAAAAATAAGGGAAATAATCCACATAAGTCAACTTCGTTATGGTAAGAGCCTAAGTATATCCCCAGTAGAGTCGCCATGCTGTCGCGCCCCGTTTTCTCGCAAAAGCGGGTTTCGACGTGTGACAACTCTTTTAAATGGGTATTAAAAGAGAAGAGTCGCCACCTAAGGTTTTAAGGTGCGTTAGGGCACCTATTTGCAAATAACTCTATTTGACTAGTCAACACCACCAAAGATCGGGTAAGGGCTCAAATTACCTCAAAGAGAAGGTGTTAGGCATTCTTCGAGGTCCACAACTATGGTTCCCGACCGAAGTTTAAACTATGTGGATTAGAGAATTAAGCTAGGTGATCAAATAAGCAAAGAAAGATATAGAAGTTGAAAACTCTATTATAACATAAGAATTAACTATATGGCTAATTAATACAAGTCTTAAAAATCACAAGGAGTACAAATGACTAAATGCGGACAACAAGCATATAAAGAAAGGGGGGTCCTAAGTTTTTTAGCCTAAAGGATCACCCCGTGCAACATAAATAATAGTTCGAAACTCCCTTGAGGTAGGGGTTGCTCATATTATTCAGCGGGCACAGACTATCATCTCCTGCTACCCAATTAATATGTAGAAATTATTACTTAAAGGCACTCTAATTCAATTCTAAATCGTACTTTATGCGTGCAATACACGTCTCATGCCTATGGTTCAGGAGGCTTTGGACCTACTATTAGGTGGTTCTAGACTTTACCTAGTTTGCTCAAAATGATAAAACTAGGCGGCATTCAAAACAGATAGGACTGCACACAATGGCAATGAAAGACTCAAGTTGACCTCCACACATTAGCACAAAAGCACGCGATCAGATTTTTCGGGTTATGCAATAGACATAATTAAGATGTATTAGAATCATTAGGTTATATAGGCATGATTTCTATATGATTCCAGTATTATACAGGCAGTGCTGCAGTTTATGGACTAACGCATAGGTGTATTAAAGCATTGCAAGTCCTATAGGCATGATTTCTATTTTGTTTGCGTAATAAGGTAGTGAAAACAATCCCAGAACTCTGAATTACCAGTGTTGATTTTATAGATATGTATCTTAGGTAGGTGACTGTATCCTATAGGCATGATTTCTAATAGTTGCATAATAAGACAGTGAAATCGCTTGAAACACAGGATTAGCAACGTCGATTAACATCTTATAGGCAAGATTTCTAACAATTGACAATTAGACTTGATTTTGTAACACTTTATCCCTATAGGCATGTCATCTAAGTGAGGCAGTAAAAAAGTAACATAAAGCAGTTGATCAATTATTAAACCTTATAGTCGTGATATCTAGATTGGCAAAGACATTGTATTATTGTATCCTATAGGCATACTATCTAAAAGCGTTGAGTAGTAAACATGGAAACAAGTGTAGCAATTACTTGAGCCAACATATTTTGACAAGTTAAGTAAAGTGTGTGCGTGATTCCTATAGGCATGATCCCTATCAACGTGCGACACACACTAAACAAAACAACAAATAAGGCATGCTGGATGTAATAGCAAATAGAACACATGGACCATATAGGCATGTTTTCGACCCTTTCATACAAATATTAGAATACGCCAGCCCCCTTTTTATTAATCTACCCATAATTCATTATAGCAGAGTTAGTACATACCATATTGAATGATTACAGGCCCAAATATGAATATAGAATAACCCAGTAATACATTTGGGCCTTCAAACAGGTTTAGGACTTCATATGGACTGCAGGCCCAAACTCCAGACGCGGACAGTGCATTTCAGACTTTCAGTACCACAACAGGTTCAAATGGATGTCAAATTCAGCCATACAGGTAACAAAGTGCTTATTCGAATTGACTAAACAACTTAAACACTTAGTTCTTAAAGTTGTAGCTAACAACATCACTAGACAAGATGTTTACAGACATTGGAAAATTGTCACTTGTATTTGCATAACTTTCAGTCTTTGGAACGACCATAACACCAATATTTTGTCACCTTGAACTCTTCACTTTGTTTCGTTCGGAATCTGTTACGAACCAAACTCCCACCGCGGGGGTCATGATGAAAACTAGTCTCTAAGACTAGGTAAGCCTATAACATAACAATATCAATCAACATATAGAAACTTCAAATTAACAAAAAACTACAAAATATGATAATACTGCCAAACATGGATACAACAAACAACTTCCCAAAACTCGGTAGGACTGAGTCATAAGCTGTAAAGGGAATACATATCAAGTCTTGAGGAGTACAATACTGTTTTAAATACATAAACAATGGAAATAAAGTATAAAAGCTGACTCTGAGGCCTGCGAATGGAACAACAAGGATACCTTGAAGTCTCCAATAAGCATAAGCATGCCTCCCTAGCAATCCGCTCGATCATAAGTACTTGGATCTACACAAAAATGTGCAGAACTGCAGTATGCGTACACCACAGTCGGTACCAAGTAAGTATCAAGACTAACCTCAGTGAAGTAGTGATGAGGTTCAAATCATGTGATGCTCACCAGTCAAATAACCTGTGCGATATATCAAAAGAAAACTAACAACCTTTTTCCGAATATGTGATAACAACTCAAACAAGTAAAAGCTCACTTGATAACAAGTCATCAAATAGAATGACAAACATATGGCTCCTCGTTCCCATAATTCTGTCACAATAATAATAGACACATTTATCGCTCCACCCTAGCAATAACAATATTCAGCCTAGTCGCTCCCGCCTGACAAAATAACAATATCCCGCCTTATCGCTCCCGCTTGATAAAATAACAATATCGCGCCTTGTCGCTCTTGTTTATCAATATCCCTCCTTGTCACTCCCGCTTTATAAAATAATAATATCCTACCTTGTCACTCCGATTTAATAATATTCTCATCACAACAATAATAACATCAATCACAATCGCACGACAGAAACCTCGTGCCAACACCCCAACAATTTGCCTAACATGTCCACATCTGCAATGATCACAATAATAAACTCAGCTGCAAATGTTGCATTTGCGACCACTGGCTCGCAAATGCGAACCAGGCTTGCCTCAGAAGATGTCGCAAATGTGACCAGACACATCGCAAATGCAAAGTTAGTAAACGTAGCAAAAGCGACAAAATGATCGCAAATGTGATCTGCCCATGCCTAGGTCCCCCTTCGTCATTTCGAGATTGGCTTCGCAAATATGAACCCTGCCACCCCTACCCATTTTTGTAATTGCAACTTGGACTTCGCAAATGTAAACTGGTTCTCGTATTTCCGAGACCTGCAATACCAACAAAATTGAACCTCAACCCGAAATGATCTGAAACACGTCTAAAACTCACCCGATCCTCAGGGGCTCCACACCAAACATCGACACAAGTCTATAAACTTCATACAAACTCGCTCACGAGCTCAAAACATCAAAATTACGTCTGGAACCATTTGAATTGAACACCAAAAGGCATCAAAATCATAGTAAAACTCAAGAACTTCTAAAATCATAATCAAGCGTCTAATTCCTATCAAACCAACTAGGAATGAGTCCAAATTTTGCACACAAGTTCCAAATTTAAAAACGGACTTATTCTAAGTCCCAAAACCACAATCCGAACCCGATAGCCACAAAGTCGACTCATGGTCAAACTTAGGAAATTTCTAAACCTTTAAATTACCAACTTTTGCCAAAAAAGAGTGAAATCAACCTAGGGACCTCCAAATCCAAATTCGAGTATATGCTCAAGTCCAAAATAACATATGGACCTATTGGAACGAACAAAATACGAATCTGAGACTATTTTCACAAAAGTCAAACCTTGGGCAACTCTTTCAACTTAACCTTCAAAAAATGGAACTGGATGTTCCAAATCAATCCAAAACTTCCCTGAAACAAAACCAACCATCCCCGCAAGTTACATAACGAAAAATACATATACGAAAAATATCAAATAGGGGAGCGGGGCTCAAATACACAAAATGACCGACCGAGTCATTACATTATCCCCTTCTTAAACAAACACTCATCCTCGAACGAGTATTGAGACATACCTGAAGTGCCAAAAAGGTGAGGATATCGGGTTTGTGTATCATGCTCAGTCTCCCAAGTCACCTCCTCGACCGGTTGACCTCTCTATTTAACCTTCACCGATGCAATATTCTTCGGCCTCAACTTTCTAACCTGCTCACCCAAAATGGCTACCGGCTGCTCAACATAAGTCAAATCCTTGTCCAACGGCACCGAGCTAAAATCTAACATGTATGACGCATCCTAATAGTACTTTTGGAGCATGGAAACATGGAACACCGAGAGAACTCCCAACAAGCTGGGTGGCAAAGCAATTCTGTACGCCACCTCACCAACTCTCTCTAGAACCTCAAAAGGACCAATATACCAAGGGCTCAACTTGCCCTTATCCTCAAGCCTCATCACACCCTTCAGGAGTGAAACTTTGAATAGAACCCTCTCACTCACCATGAATACCATATCATGATCCTTCATATCAGCTTGAATCATTTTCCTAGACTATGTTGTATGAAGCTGCTCCTGAATCAATTTCACATTCTCCAAACCTTCACAAACCAAGTCAGTGCCCAATAATCTAGCCTCCCAGGTTCAAACAAACCAACTGTAGAATGACACCACCTCCCATATAAAGCCTCATACAGTACCATTATGTCACGACCCAAACTGGAGGGCCATGATTTGCACCCGGCCATACCTGCCGAGCACCAACGCACATTTTATCTAACCTTTCATATTATCTATAAGGGCTGACAAAATCAATATAAATGGTAGACATGAATCCTAAACAACTAACAATGACAGATAATGGCATGAACATATATAATATGGGACGACAAGACTATCATGAAACTATATATAAGGTACGAGCTACCACGCTGCCATGAAAGACTACAACAAAAATCAGCCGACAAGGCATTCTGAACCATACATGAGTCGACACCTGTCTATGATTCTCTAAAGGAACATAAGTGCTGCAACATTGCTAGAACAGTGCCCCAACATAACCATAATGTTTATAACAAAAATGCATACCAAGACCACGGCAAGTCCGTAGAAGGGATCTCGCCAATAACCGCTGAACTGGGCAGCCTACTATGGTGGGGGAGCTTCGCTTACCTGTCTATCAGGACCTGCAGCATGACATGCAGCATCCACAAATAAAAAGGATGTCAGTACGAATAAAGTACTGAGTATGTAAGGCAGGAAAGCATAAGTAAGAATAGTAATGTAAACAGACATAGAGGATAGAGAATATACAACCTGTAACATCTTAGTACCTCTGAGGGCTACTTACATGAAATGCATGATACATATGTATAAATACATAAACCTTTAAAGCATTCGCCTCTGTGGGCATCATCATCATCATCATATCGTACCCGGCCATAATAGGCTCGGTAGAATCGTACCCGGCCACGTGGAGCTCGGTAAAACCCAACTGATCAGTGGTTGCACAATAGGTGTCGTACCCGGCCAACTATAGTGTGGCTCGGTAGAGTAAAATAGATACATATATATAATGCATGCTCGACTCATGGAATCACATTCTAAAAATTTCGGAGTGACGTAAGGTCGGTATCCTCCATACACGTTATTAGGACCAACTCTTCATCAAGAATCTTATAAGAATCAGGAAGTACCAACAACGTTGATAACATAAGAATAAGAGAAGTAACATCAGCATCAATCGTTCCATTAGAAGGGAGACAATGTAAGTACTACTAGCTTCTAAGAGTAGAGTATATTTGGAAGCTCGTTCATTACATTATGTTTAATCGGATTAGTGAAAAATAAGGAAAGGGATAGCCCAACATACCTTGTATATACTGCCCAACCTCAAGCTATGAAAATGTCATGACTCCTTAGTCTATAATAAGAGAAATGACACTATTGTTACCGTTTAAACGTCGTAACTATTATGTACCGGCCGGAACCTATTTTACGATGAAACGGACAGCACCTTCCCTATTTATATGACTTCCCACAAGTCAAAACAATCACCAAACAGCCCAAGAAACGTCATTAATAATTATATTGAGCCTGCCAAAATAGTCCACCAACCAACAACATTACTACCAAGCCTTTCGTTATATATTTCACAAGTTCTAGCTTCAACGACTTAGCCGCAACTTGGATAATCTTAAATACATGTAGATAAAGAGGTTACTTACCTTTAAAAAGAAATAACAACTCCAATTTTACCTTAATTGTCCACGAAATATCCCTCCAATGCTGCCACAAGAACAAGGAAGCGAAACTAGCAATCAATTCGGAGTTTTCGGCACTAGAATCACTTTAGAAGACTTGAAATCACCTGGGGTTGATATTAAAAAATTGAGGGAGTATTTACAGAACATAAACCACTTAACACCACCTCCCACATGAGCTGGAACAACACAAAAATCAGCAACAACAAGAAGAACAAGAAACTTACTAGCGCCATGGGATTCCCGACACTTGATTTGTGTTGTTTGCCCTTTGTTTGGGTCTTGGATCATGAGAGAACCTTGTGAGAGTTTTTTTTAGGGTTCTACGGTCTGAATATACTGAAAACGAATGACTTAAAACGGGGTTGAGGCATCTTATATATATCCATATGTCTTAAACCACCTATTTGGGCCCCATAGAGAGCTGCTTGGCGCAGTCTCGCGAAAATGTGAATATATATCTACTTCAAGGTTGTATCGATGAATGGTTTAATGAGTTAGAAACTAGACTCATAGATCTTCCATTTTGTGGGTAGATCACCCCATAATTCCAAGTAAATTGGGAGAAAAGCTTAGTAACATTTGACCTAAAGTTTAAGTAAAATTATGAACGTAAGTTGTGACAACTTTTGTCGACCTTTGTTTCATAACTCGTTTGACTTCAAGACTTATGATATGGATATTATATGATTCAAATACATTAAAACATGACCTCTTGGGACAATTAAGAACCTCTAGTTTTACCCAAAAATACGGGTTACAACATCCTTGATTCGTTTAACTTCAAACACTTGTTAACCACTCTTATACACCCTTGTATCGTTTAAGACCAATAGGATTAACTCCTTATCATCTCAAAGATAATCTCTTCTCGGATTTACGTCGACTAACTTATGGCATGATCTAACTTACGCGGATTTGGGTTGTAACACCCTCCCCCCTTAGGAACATTCGTCTCTAATGTAAGGGTTTATGGGGAGTCTAACCCATCATGGATTCCGACGAAAATTTTCGGTTGAGTTTCCCCTATAAAATGGACACTAGCTAAACTTGTGAGTAGTTAAACCCAACCTATAGACTTATAAGGCAATACAAAGCATTATGGATATGTACATTATCTGCATATCACCATTTTGTATTAAAAAATAATATTCACAAGCTATTGCTTACATCATATAGCTGTTTCACCTTCTAATGCGTCCTGCTTTCCCCCGGCATCCTCGTTATCTTCAATCTGGAACAGGTAAAGGATTTAGACTTCATCTCCTCTTCTACTTCCCATGTCATTTCTTCCGTAATCTTGTTCCTCCACAATACTTTGACAGAAGCTACATCCTTTGTTCTCAGCTTGCGGACTTGTCGATCTAATATAGCCACTGGCCCTTCTTCATATGTTAGATCCTCTGTAACTTGTACATCTTTGATAGGGATACCCGATAAGGGTCTCCAATACATTTTCTCAACATAGATACATAGAATACCGGGTGGAAACATTCCAATTCGGATGGCAATTCTAACTCATACGCAACCTGTCCAATTCGTCGAAGAATTTTGTACGGCCCGATATACCACGGACTAAGCTTACCCTTCTTCCCAAAATGCATAACACCCTATATCGGCGATATCTTCAGGAAAACCGAATCACCAACCTCAAATTCCAGATCACGACATCAAACATTTGAATAAGTCTTTTGCCTGCGCTGTGCCGTCCTCAGTCGCTCTTGTATCACTTTTACCTTCTCAATGGCTTGGTGAATCAAATCCGGCCCATATAATTCTGTCTCACCGACTTCAAACCATCCAACTGGTGATCTACATCTCCTCCTGTACAGTGCCTCGTACGGGGCCATTTTAATACTGGAATGGTAGCAATTATTGTAGGCAAATTCTATAAGTGCCAGATGGTCATCCCAATTCCCCTTGAAATCTAGAACACATGCTCGTAGCATATGTTCAAGCATCAGAATGGTACGTTCAGCCTGTCCGTCAGTCTGCGGATGGAATGCAGTGCTGAGATTACTTGTGTACCTAAACCCTTCTGAAAAGACCTCCAAAAGTTAGTCGTAAATTGAGCTCCTCAGTCTGATATTATAGATATCGGCACACCATGAAGCCTAAAAATCTCCTTGATATACAACTTCGCATAATCAGCCGTGTAAGTTGTCTTAATTGGCAGAAAATGGGCACATTTTGTAAGTTGATCAACTATCACCCAGATAGAGTCAAACTTATGATAAGAGCGAGGTAATCCAATAATGAAGTCCATATTAATCACCTCCCATTTCCAGGTTGGATACTCTATATTCTGAATCAATCCACCGGGTTTCTGATGCTCGATCTTTACTTGTTGACAATTATGACATTGGGCTACAAATTCTGCAATAGACTTCTTCATGTTGTCCCACCAATACTGCTCCTTAACGTCATGATACATTTTTGTCGAGCCGGGATGGATAGAATATCGGGACTGATGAATCTCAATCATAATCTTCTTTTGCAACCCTGCCACACTAGGCACACATAATCGGCCCTGGTATCTCAGTGCCCCATCTCATCCGATCTTGAAAGCTGTAATCTTACACTGCTGAATGCCCCCTCTCAATCTTACTAAAGTAGCATCTTTATATTGTCGTGCTTTTACCTCGGCTACCAAAGATGATTCTGCTATATTCTGTACAGTAACACCTCCGTCATCAGAGTCTAACAATCTGATTCTCACATTGGCCAGCTGGTGAAGCTCTTTGGTCAACCCTTGTCTACCTACCTCAATGTGTATTAAGCTTCCCATTGACTTACGGCTGAGAGAGTCTGCCACAACATTGGCTTTACCAGGATGGTACAATATCTCGACATCGTAATCTTAAAGTAATTCAAGACACCTACGCTGCCTCAAATTCAACTCTTTCTGCTTGAAGATGTATTGTAAACTCTTGTGATCTGTGTAGATGTCAACATGGACGCCGTATAAGTAGTGCCGGCATATCTTCAAAGCATATATTACTGTAGCCAATTCCAAATCATGAGTCGGGTAATTCTTTTCATGCTTCTTCCATTGTCTTGGTGCATAAGCAATCACCTTCCCACGTTGCATCAATACGCACCCCAAACCTATACCTGAGGCATCACAATATACCACATAACCTTCTATTACTTCTGGGAGAGTGAGCACTGGCACGGATGTCAATCGATTCTTTAGGTCCTGAAAATTACGTTCACAAGCGTCAGACCATTGAAACTTGGTAGCTTTCTGTGTTAACTTAGTCAATGGTGCTGATATAGAGGAAAAACCTTCTACAAACTGCATATAATATCCTGCTAGCCCCAGGAAACTATGGACTTCTGACGGTGTTGTAGGTCTCGGCCAATTCTTCACTTCATCGGTCTTCTGAGTGTCGACACTAATACCCTCATCAGATATCACATGGCTAAGGAATGCTACTGAGTTCAGCTAGAATTCATATTTGGAGAGCTTAGCATATAACTTATGATCCTGAAGGGTCTGTAATACTATCCGCAAGTGGCCCGCATGTTCTGCCTCCGAACGAGAATACACTAGAATGTCATCAATGAATACGATCATGAAAACATCAAGATAGGGCCTAAATACACTATTCATGAGATCCATAAAAACTGCTAGGGTATTTGTTAGACCAAACGACATCACCAAGAACTCAAATTGCCCATATGTTGTCCGGAAGGCCGTCTTTGGAATATCCTTCTCCTTAACCCTCACATGATGATACCATGAACGTAAGACAATCTTGGAGAAATACTTGGCACCCTGGAGTTGGTCAAACAGGTCGTCAATCCTTGGAAGTGGATACTTATTCTTTATAGTAAACTTATTCCATTGTCAATAATCGATACACATCCTTAACGACCTGTCTTTCTTCCGCACGAACAAGACTGGCGCACCCCAAGGTGAAGTGCTAGGCCTAAGGAAACCCTTATCCAGCTAGTCCTTCAACTACGCCTTCAACTCTCGCAACTCTGTCGGGGCCATCCTGTATGGAGGGATAGAGATTGGTTGAGTGTCAGGCAATGCATCAATGCTAAACTTAATCTCCCTTTCATGAGGAAGGCCTGGAAGTTCATCTGGGAAAACATCTAGAAATGCATTGACCACGGGGA